>NC_056524.1:145502160-145545045 GCF_019175285.1 Sceloporus undulatus | reverse complement strand
CAGAGACCACAGAGAAGGACAGATAGCATACCTGCAACTGTGGCTCTGAGTTGCAGAGACCACAGAGAAGGACAGATAGCATACCTGCAACTGTGGCTCTTCGTGTGATCATCTGTGAACTCACATAAACCCACCCATCTTTCTTCCAGGTTATGTTCTACTCTAGGTATGCAGTCTGTCCTTTGAAGTCATACTTTTGACTTCTCACTCAGAATGGCACCACAAGAGGTCTTTGATCCCCTCAGGCCAAGCCCACTTCAGTCTTGGGCTTCTACATTGTACCACCATCTGGAGTTGGGTATAAATATATACTGTGTTGAACAAATCCAAATGAGAAATCTCCCAGGATCAGGAGTTTCCCAGCAGACAATGAACACTAATCAAGCAGACACTAATCCTCAGTACACATGCAAATCACTCTTGCCTTCCCAGGTCACACAGTATATATTTATACCCAACCAGGCAAGCATTCTCTGAAGTTGCCAGCCACATATGCTGGCAAAACATCAGGAAGAAACTCTTCTAGAACATGGCCACATAGCCCGAAAAACCCACAAAAAACTATGGATGCCGGCCATGAAAGCCTTTGACTATCCCAGGACATATGCACCATAAGGACCCAAGGAATTCAGATATACCTTGACGATTGCTGCTGGTGTTAGAATCATAGAATCGAAGAGTTGGAAGAGACCACAAGGGCCATCCAGTCTAACCCCCTGCCATGCAGGAACTCTCATTCAAAGCATCCCTGACAGATGACCATCCAGCCTCTATTTAATGACTTCTAGGAAAGGAAACTCCACTACACTCCAAGGGATTGTGTTCCACTGTCGAGAAGCCCTTACTGTCAGGAAGTTCCTTCTAATGTTGAGGTGGAATCTCTTTTCCTGCAGTTTGCATCCATCACTCTGGATTCTAGGAGATGATGAATTTGATTTTTGTTTAACCTCGGTGCTCAGCCCATGCTATACAAAGACTACTCAGACATCTTCCACTTACCTGGCTCATCAGAACTTTGGCTTTCTCCAGCACTGGTTCCTTCAATGTTTCAATTCCCTACACAATTAGCAATCTATACACTTGACAGTCCCTCACTACTCTGGTGGATGAGATGCCACAACCTACTCTCCAGTATGCCATTCTAAATGCCAGATCTCTCCTGTATAGTAATGACAGATACTTCCATGACAGTCTGGGAGAGCACTGCAGAGGCATAATAGCTGAAGGGCATTGGTCAACCTGGAACTCAATTATACATATGAAAAACACTAGTATTGCTGGTTTATGATCAAAGCATTGCAGGTGTTCAAGAAGCACATTTGAGTAAGATCATTCCAGTTACAACAGACAGTACTACTGTCATCTTTCGGCCGTTGAGGGAGAGAGCAGGCCGGCCCAGCGTCATCAGGGGCTGGCCTGAAGACAGAGTGCCCTCCCTCCATAACTGTCATCTTTCGGCCGTTGAGGGAGAGAGCAGGCCGGCCCAGCGTCATCAGGGGCTGGCCTGAAGATACAGTGTATCTTAATTGTAGATTTTTCTTGTACTGTTATATAATTTTCTTGTACACCGCTATGATCTATTTGGAATAGCGGTTTATAAATAAAACATATTATTATTATTATTATTATCTGTTACCTATCTGGCATTGACCATATCGCAATGGTGTGTCAGATGCTAAATTCCATCCTGTCACAGTTTATTTTATAAACTGTCTTATATTAGCAGATTCACTCAGTTGGGCTCAGGTCTTTCAGCACAAGTGGGCTCTCTTGGATGAGACATTTCATCTTGTGACATATAGCGGGGGACACCTCTCCTGGATCTGTTCACCTCACCATACAATGCAAAATATCAACAACTCTGTTCCTGGGCAGGGAGAAGTTGTGGATTCATAGAGGACACTTTTTGCAAAAGAGGTTTTCCTTCTTTCCTGCTGGCAGTGAAGGTGGTGGTGGCAAACCCCCCTCTGAAGAAACTTGCCAAGAAAACCGCATGAGAGGCCTTAGGGCTGCCATAAATCAGATGTGACTTGAAGGCACACAACAACAATGTGAAGAAGGTAATGAAATTAGCCAAAGACATTGCCAGTTCAGCCATATTGGCTGAGGTAACCTTGGTTTGGTCCTCTACTACATCTGTCCTGGTGCTAGTGTATGACTCTTCCAATGAGGTCAGATCTCCTGTCGCACACTCAAGGCCATGTTCTCCAGTCAGATTTCAAGGTGCTTCACTTAACAGCTTGATAGATTCACTTCTTACAGTTTTGTCAGTTGTCAGTAAGTGTTCCTACAAATAGACAGTTCTGCTGTTTTGCAACATCTAAGTCAAAACCTACTTCCTTTGCTCAAGTGTCAACAGGCCTGTATTTTCTCCTACATCTTCAAGGAGGGCTTGCCATCTCCTCTTTGAAGGTTTACTTGGCTGTGATTGTGGTGTCATCATTGACTTCCAAATGACTACTCAGGGGCAAGATTAACTGCAAAGCTACTCAGCTCTAGAAAATTCCAAATGAAGTTTCTGTGCAAGTGCAAACATTTGTGAAGGTTGAGATGACCATTGGAAGAACCACAATTACAGAGAAGCAACCTGTTCTTTCCACTGCTCCAGAGACTCAAACACAGTGGGATTAAATTACCAGAAAATTACCATTAGAGAAAACAAGTTTATTGCAAGAGCTGATTCTCCATCATTAAAGATCTTGTAATAGTAGTTGGATGGGTATCTTTTAGGAATTCTTTAGTTGTATATTTCTTCATAGAATGGGGTTGAATTAAGTGGTTCATGTAGTCCTTTCCACTTTATGATTCTGTACTTTTGAAGAGAAATTTTATAAGCATGTCACATACATCCGACTGTCATAAAATGGTTTGACTGTGATATCTGAATCCAGCAAACATGTTGCAACATCTGGTTTGACATGGGAAACCTAAGGTTTAAGTCATGAAATCCACTGGATGACTAGGAGCAAACGGTTATTTATTAGCTTTATCTGCATCCCAGGTTTTACTGGAAGTTTAATGTGACCAAATATATATACATTTGGGGCCAGGGAATGTTCCTTTCTTGCTAAATGTTGGACAGAAGTGATTTGAGACTAATTGTACTTCCTGTTCAGTCCTTGTTACAGAAGCCTAAATCATGTAAGTCATCATTTGGCACCCTTTCTTGTTTTACAGTTGAAGTTATTGATTGAAAACTGCATGGAAGTCTGAATTAAGCTATACAAGTTGCTTTTATTTATATCAAAATTAATGATTCTGTCCCTACTGATACCAAAAATATTGTTTTTGATCTTGTGATTCTTAAACCTATCTCTACAAGTGGATTGCTCTTTTTTTGTTATGTAATACTTCAGTGCAAATATGACAGAAAAGCATAAATTTCATCTCAGATATCTTTGTAATCTCTTTTGTCCTCAGAAAATGACTCAGCCTTCATTATGGCTTGTAGTTTTGGATCTGTCTGACAACTTCATGTTGTTTGTAAAATCTTTTTTATCTTTTTATTTCTTGCTTTCCACCAGTTTTATTCTGGAATTTTGTCATTGTTCTTGAGGGTAACATTCATATCATTACATTTTTCTCTTGTGAAGCCTTGTATTTATTTCTTTGAACAGAGATCTACGTATTTTAACATAAAGTTCTGTTTTTTCCAGACAAATCTTCAAGCAGTTTCTAACAAACCGAGTGTTGAAAGATCCAAAGCAAAGGCGCTTTTTTAAATCCAATGACCTCTATGAACTCTTTACTTTGAGCAATCCAGATGGAACTCAGGAGACAGAAACTAGCGCTATTTTTGCAGGTATGTTGTAGGACAAGTTATGACAGCTTTACATCAGCATGAAGAACAAGAATAGCAAATGATTTTGTTATTTGATTCTTTTTAGGCACTGGTTCTGATGTTCCAAAGCCAAAGCAGCAGACAAAGTGGAAAGTTGCAGATCGCTTTGATGTATCTAAAAAACATTGTCATTTTGCAGAGACTACTTCATCCATATGTACCAACTTGTCAGATTCATTGTCAGCAAGACAGCATGTAAATTCATGTTCTGCAGAAATAAACTCATGTGAAATGATTGAAACAAACCCAGAAACATCCAGCAGGACATCTACTCTTCCAAAAGATGATATCAAGAGTACAGATTCATTCAGTATTGTAGAAGAGAAACTTTTAGAATCAGTCAAAGAATCAGGATCCAGAAGGAAGGGGGCATCTGAGAATGTGAGATTGATGAACTCAGATGAATCTAGTGTAAGCAGTGAAAGGCAGCATGAGAAGAAAAGGCATAGGAAGGAACAGGGTATTAATGAGCAGCTGAATAACAATTACAACAAGCATACTTCAAAAACAAAGCATCACAAGGCCATTTCAAGAAAACCTAAAAGTTCTCGAGATGCCAGGTTTGAAGGTGAGCGAATTCCTCACTTGGTGAAGCACAGAAAGTACAGAAAGGAAGACAATGTGGAAGAGAAAGATCTGAGGAAAAATGAAGATTATGTCTTAGAGAAACTTTTCAGAAAATCAGGTACCTTGTTTTTCCATTATTTCTTAAAAGCTAGAAAGCCTGGGATATGCTCTGAAAATCCATTGTAATATGCATAATTGGTGTCAGGCGATGTCTGACACTGAGACGCTAATTCAAAGTCTTCAGCCAGAATATGTGAATATATTTATTTTGCATTATTCATTTAGTTTTTCTGTAAATTTTGAAAAAAAAGGAAAAATAGAATTATCACAGAGAAAATAATGTCATCATGTCATACAAATTCAGAAACAGAGACCATGAAGAACAACATGGAGAAGTAAACACAAACATCAAATAAAAAAGGTACACAAATGCGCATATCATTCTATTCACCTGTATATATAATGTGTATGTGTGTGTATGAGGGGGTTATGTCTACCAATGTTTATAAGAAGATACGTTGCCTCAGTCCAACAAGGACAAAGGAAACAGACCATGCCTCTCAAAAATCCACCTCTGCTACTCGCCAGGAACCAGTTTTGTCTCAGACTGTACTGACCCAAGACCATGAATAAGGGCACTGACCAGGCCCATCCTTCTGCTTCAGTCATCTCTGGTTCTATTAGAGGTACTTCTGTGGATCAGGTTGTGCAGGCTATTATTATAGTGACTTCTACATCTGGTCCAGGATTGGATTTGGATTCCATGATTTCCCTATCAGGAAATCGCCACCTATTTTACTGGGTGCCATGGGCCTTTCTTCCCCATTTGATGATATCAAGGTGTCCACTAACCAAATATTAAGAATGGCAGTCTTTGGATCTACATATCCAGCAATAACTTCTGCAGAGTGTCCATTGTGTCCAGCCAGCGCTCCACCATATTCAGGTGCAGACTACAGTCTGCTGCCATGCCCATGCTTCCATATTAATACAGCTGAGTTGAAAGTCTTGTGCAACTCCATTTTATATCCCATCAACTTCAAAAAAGTTAGAGATTCTACATTGTTGACAACTCTGACATTCCTCCCCTTGGACAACATACAAAGCCCAATTCTATTATTGTCAATTTTGCCTGTTCACAAGCTTCCCTTTGCCTTCATTTGACACCAGCTGACAAAGAAGCCAAACAGCTGAATTCAAGGGGTAGAAAGTCTGGCACAGCACTGTCTTGAACGCAAAGATTTCCAGCTACCTACCCTGCATGGCTAGATGCAGTGATGTGGCTCAAGTGGTTAAGACACTGATTCTAATGATTGGAAGATCAGCAGGTTAGCAGTTCAAGGCCCAGATGAACTCCTGTTACTAGTCCCAGCTTCTGCCAGCCTTCGCCTAGCAGTTCGAAAGCATTCAAATGCAAGTAGATAGGTACCACTTCTCAGTGGGAAGGTAACAGCGTTTGGTGCAGTCATGCTGGTCACATGACCATTAGAGCAGTCCTTGCACAATTCTGGCTCTGTGGCTTGGAAATGAGCACCACCCCCTGTAGTTGGTTACGACTAGACATATCAAGGGACTACCTTTACCTTTACCTTTAGCCTGCATGAGAGCATATAACAAGCTTTTTTGGGGAAAGATGATGCTGTTCCTGAACAAATTAGATAATGAAGACCACAGAATGACTTTGCTTATGAATCTGCGTCTCACAAGTTAGTTAGCCACTAGATTGTACTGGTAAAGTGATGACCATTACAATAGCTCTTTGTTGACATGATTAGCTTTATTCCTCGGGACTCTCGAAACAGGCTTGTTCAGTAATAGAGGATTTACCATTGATGATGCAGGCCTCTTTAATTCCAAGACTAACACTAAATTGGAACACACACAAAGATGTGCTCCATGGTAAAAAGTATGGCTTTAATCGTCTAGTACAATCCAGCTCTAGATATGTTAACTTGGTACAAATACAGTGGTACCCCGGGTTATGAAATTAATTCGTTCCGCCGCCGCTTTCGTAACCCGAAATACTTCGCAAGCCGAAAAACCCATAGGCGCTAATGGGGAAAAGCCGCGATTTCGTGTGAAATAGCGCCGAAAAGCACCAAAAAATTTTTCGTAACCCGAAAAAACCTTCGTAACCCGGAACAGTTTTTTTAAATGGATTTTTTTCGTAACCCGGAAATTTCGTAAGGCGGCGCATTCGTATCCCGGGGTACCACTGTATAGCCAGACCTCCAAGTCTTACAGCCAGTCTAGGGCAAGATAACACTGCACTTTCCACAACCATCCTCCATTGCCCAGAAGCCCCCATCTTCTGGCCAGAAGATTAAATCCATGCATGTTATGAAAGGATCTGGGGATGGGTCCAAACACTGGCTTTGACTCCCTGTCAGATGACATCTCTTCTATTGCTTCTCCATCTCCACTACTATACCCTTCCTGGGAAGCAGAAGGCTTTGCTGTCACTGTACCACTAATGCCTACTTCTGTACTCCATGACTGGCTTAGACAGTACCATCATGCTTGGGTTGTTATCACCATGGATTTGTGGATGCTCAACTTCATAAAGAGGCTATGCCATCCAATTCAAGGTTTATCCTCCCACAGGCATTCTCCACCACACTTCTTGCAAAAAGAAGCTATCAAACCCATCCCTCACTACCAGATGTATTGCGGTTTATGCTGCCCTGAACTTGAAAGATGCCTACTTTCATATCCTGATCCAAGCCCCTCATCAATGTTTTCTTTGTTTGCAATATGAAAGAAAGCTTATAGGTTTCAGGTTTTGCTCTTGGGCCTCAGCATAGCTCCTCATGTCTTCACAAAAGTGATAGCAGTTGTGGACGCGTTTCTTCGGCAGCAAGGTTTCATCCTGCATCCTTATATACATTACTGGTTGATTATTGAATCCTTCAGATGACAGCTGCACCTAGACATCAGTTTGGTCCAGGATCATCTACTGGACTTAGGTCTTTGTTTCATCAAAGAGAAATCTCATCTCCAGCCTACACAGTGAATTAGATGTTGGTGCAATATTAGATTCAACAGCCCAAACTATCTTTCCTGCCAATCATTCTGACAAGTCAGTTCAGAGCTGCCTACAATACAGACAACTAAGGACCCAGCAGGTTCAGGTAACCTTTTCAAGTCCAGAGTAGCTAGTGTCACCCACATCAATGACCCAGAATGCTCAACTTCAGATATGACCTTTTCAGTCATGGTTCATCTCTGCCTTAAACCCACTTCAGGACTCGCCAAAGAAGTGGCTTACTATCCATGGTCTTTCCTTTGGTGGCTAGACCCATCCAAAGTACTGAGATTTTCAGTTCCTCAGCCACATGCTCTCGTCATAGTGGATGCATCAATCACAGTATGGAAAGTGCACTTGAATGACTTCACTGTACATGGTCAGTGGAGAAAACCCTTCACATCAATGCCTTGGAATGTCTAGCAGTAAAGAAGGTGTTTCACTTTAAGGGGTAAGATAGTACAGATACTGGCCATGGTCGTGTATTATCTGAAGAAATAAGGTGACACTCGATCCCAAACCCTCCCTCATCTCACAATCTAGTTTTGGGGCTGGTGCAACCAAGCAAGCATCTTGATTATTGTTTTTCATCTTCCTATAGAAGAAAACATCCTGGCAGACAAAAAATTGACCCTCAAATAGAAGCTCCATGCCGACATACTGAAGCCCATTTCCACCACTGGGCACCCCAAAACTGGACCTTTTTGCATCAGAACATGTTGATGCAAATGTGAGCATGCAGAATAAACTCGGAAGCTTGTGTGAAGATAAACAACGGCAAGCTGCTGGAGCATGCCAGGAAAACAACTGCTAGATGTAAGCACACCAAAGCCTGGCTTATCTCCGAAGAGGCACTTTGTTTATTTCTTGCAAAGACGCATGTGAGAACAATCACCAACACCATCCACCAATTACAAACCCCAACAAACTGTACAGACAGACATCTAGGCTTATATACACATTTGCCATGTGGCCACCTTGCCCAGCCCATTCCTGTACAAGTTCGTGTGCATCTTGGAATACTTTCCCCCTTGCAAAGATGACACAGTATATTTACATCTTGCTATGTGCTGTCTGGCACACACTGTGACCTTGGACATCACCTGCTGGTTTGAGTCCCAGCTGCAGCCAAATTCCAGGCTTCTGCAAAGTAAATGACTATTTCCAATATGTTACATCTGAACATTTTCATACCACTCTATACATTAACAGAACAGAATGCCCAATGCACAGAATACTGTTCAAGAACTTGTTGAGGGAGGTCACAAAGAGATGCTTTCCTGTTGAACTGGAGAGTCTTTCTCTGTATGTGTCCCCCCCCCCCAATTCACTGTATGTACCAGAGTTATTGCCAAGCTTCTTTGAGACAGGGCAGCTTGCATCCTAATTACTCTCTGATGGCCCAGACAGTTGTGGTTCTGTCCTCTCCTCCACCTATTTTGAGGGGAGTACACTCAACTTGCAAACAGCCAGATCGCCTCACTTTGTAAAATGGCCACATCAGACACCCTGACTTTGGCACTTTCCATCTGTTGGCTTGGAAAATCCTAACCTTGAGACCATGTCAAATAGAAACAAAGATGTTATCATAGCTGGTCATCAACCATCAATCAGATGGACTTACACCTACAAGTGAAAAAAGGTTTTGCAACCTCTGGGTGTTAACATTTTGGAGGTCACCAGTAGGTATGTTCTGGATTTCTTACAGTTCCTTTCCTCACAAGGTCAGTGCCTGTCCTCAATTTGGTATATCTACCTGCTATCTCTACACAGTATCTACTGACTGGGAAGCCTACTTGCTTTAGTGATTTCCCAGTCAAGAGATTTCTGAAGCACTACAAACATCTACCCTCCACTGTCAAGCCCTACACCAAGATGGAGTTTGGAACTGGTCCTAGACGAGTTTTGTGTGAAACCTCTTAAGCCAATGATAACTTGTGCTCTCCAGCTGCTATCATGGAAGACAGCCTTCTTAGTTGCCATTGTAACTGCAACATGAGTTGGTAAACTCTGTGCCCTGCAGGTAGGTGACCTGTACCAATGTTTCTATCCCAATAGAGTTATTCTCAGACTGGACATCATTTTCTTACCAAAGATGGTGTCTTTTTTTTTCATTTGAACCAGGACATTGTACAGTGGACCCTTGTTATACACTGGGGTTTGATTCCAAGATCCCCCGTGTATAACAAAATCCGTGTATGCTCAAGTCCCATTAAATATAATGTCATAGCAAAATGCTGTCCCTTTTTAAAAAATGGAAAATCAAGGTTTGATATTTGAAATTTATACTTTTTTTGAACATTTTCAAACCGTGGATGTTTGAATCCATATATAGAAATCCATGTATAAGAAGGGCTGACTGTACTCCCTTCCTTGTTCCATAATCACTCTTTGGACTTCGAGAAATATTGGCATTGTCTCAGTGTACAGAGGGCACTGCCTTCTACATCTATAGGATTGCACCTTTTTGAGCTTCCCCAAGACTGTTCATTTGCTATCCAGCATCAAAGAAAGGGCTGCTTATTTCCTCCCAGCATTTTGTGACGTGGGTAGTGTCAGCCATATATCTGGCATACGAACTGGCTCAAAAGGACCCACTGGCTTGGGTTCCAGCCCATTCAACAAGGTTGGTTGCTGTTTCATGTGCTTTCCTAACTGGTGGGCCATTGAGGACATTTGCTGTGCAGATACATGGCCCCAACCTATGAGTTTCATTTCACATTACAGAGTGGACTTGAAGTCTCAAGCCAATACTGAATGTTTCAAGATACTTTCAACTATGTACTGTTAGGTGGATATATATACTTTTGGCTATGTACCGTGTTGTTGAATGCCCTTGAATCCAAAATCTTTCATACTATATTTTACTGTTTCTAGGTTTCTTTCTTGCCTTGAAAACCTGTTTTGTTTTGTTTTCCGCTATCCTGTTGCATAAGTAGAGGGCAATTATGCTCTTGTTTTGTTCTACTGTTTATGGTTTTCAGTAAAAGTAGCTTGCTTACAATGACACACCCACCCCTTACTTCTTGTAGCTTGCTAGTCTCCCAATTGCGTGAGTCGTAGACCATGAACAGAAGGACAGATTGTAAACCTGTAATCATAGTTCTTCTTCGTGGTCTCTGCGAATCATACAAATGGGTTTCACTGCGCCTGCGCAGTGCTGCTCGGAACTACTGGAATCACTGGGCAAAGTTTACTTTGCAACATATAGAAACTTTTTGGCGGTAACTCCACCCACCCGTTATAAGGCCCCTGCCTTCCCGCTCTTTTCCCCAGTTCCTTTTTTCCGCCGCGCTAGCTGCTTCAGGGAACTTCGCTCGCTTTAGCTTGCATTTGGAATCACTTCTCATCTTGACCTCGGACTGTTTTTGACCACTCTTTGTCTCCCGCCCCTGGTAACTTCGGACTTTCGGACTGTTGACCTCGCTTTGGATTTTCCTCTGGCTCTGACGACTTCGGAAATGCCTGCTCCGTTCAAGAAATGCGACATTTGTGGGGGCAAGGTGCCCGTCCAAGACCCGCACTCCTCCTGCCTGTTGTGCCTCGGCCAGAACCATGACACCAAGGCCTGTCTGCTCTGCAGATCCCTCTCTTCTCAGGCCCGGAAAAACCGTGAGTCCCGGCTTACTTCGGCGATTGCCCTGGGCAAGGTGCAAGAGGGAGGTTCACGTTCGTCTTCCGTCCCGCCTTCCGCACCCCCTGCTTCATCTTCTCGGGCCAGTGTGTCCAGCGTGACATCCGCGAGGGCCGCCGTTTCCAGCGTGGTGTGTATCCCGGCCGGGACAATTCCTCCCACCACCTCCGATGTGGCCCATGGCTCGAAACCGCCCAGTGCCACCGACGAACCCTCCAAGCGCCCCCACAAGTCTTCGGGGACTGAGGGTACCGACCCGGCCTCCAAATCGACAAGGAGACCGGAGGGCTCCCATGCAAAGAAAGCTGCCGAGGCTGAGGTCCAACTCGCTTCGCCTTCGTCCTCCAGGGCATCCAAGGCATCTCGCCACGCTCCAAAGCCGAAGGAGCTGGCTGTGCTTTCGGGAGCGACCCATGTCCCATCATCTGACAGGGCAAGGTCTCCAAGACCCTCCTCATCAGGAGCGGCGGCTGTCCTCCTGGATCTTCCTGACAATCCATTCTTCCCATCGGAGGAGACCCCGAGGCCGGGAAAGAAAAGGCACCACGACAAGACGGGTCGTGACCCTGCCCCTAAAAAGTCCAAGCCGTCCAAGGATCAGCCCGGTACCGCCCCATCGAAGGCGAAGGACAAAAAGCGCTCTCCTTCCAAGAAGGCCCGCGCTTCCACTCCGGCAGCTCCCCGTGATCCAGAGTCTGCGCCCGAGGCACGGCTGACTCCGGTACCGGACACGCCACCACCTCAGCCCACCATGGACTTCGTCCACAGGACAGAAGACACCGCGCCTCCTCTCTCTCCGGAACAACAGTCGCCTCCCCACTCCGGGAACGACGACTACGAGGACCCGCCCCGTAGACAGCAGATACCAGACCTGTTCCTCGACACTCAGTCGGGCCGGTACTACATGTCGGTATCGGAGGACAGAGCAATCAGGGAGTTCACCAGACTGAACCCCCATCCAGCAGACCCTCAGCAGGGCACCTCGTCCAGATCGGTCCCGACCGTATCCGTGTACGAGAGGCCGCCATCCCCACCTCGCAGGCACTCACGCTCCTCGACTGACCTCATCCCGGCCCGACCGAGATCCCAGGTCAGAGTGGCAGATGTCCTTTCCTCGGACTTGGATTCCGATGACGAGCCTTTGCCTCCCTCCGAGGCACCATCGGATGAGGATGTCCTCTCGGTGTCGGCCTCACCTCAGAGGATGCACAATCCTGAGCCGTCTTCCCCATCGGACGACGTCCGTTCCTTCAGCGAACACGTCGTGAAGAGGGCGAGGGCTCTCGACATCGAGCTCGCTTTCCCGGACGACGACGCTCAGGATCCGGTGGAGCGTCGGGTGCACGGACGGGTGCCTACTCCACCTTGCCTCCCTCTGCTTCCGTCGCTTCAGACCATCATTAAGAGGTCTTGGGACTCCCCGGCCACCCTGTCTGCATCCTCCTGCAAGGTAGAGTCGCTCTACAGAGTCGCTCCGGCAAGTTGTCCCTGGTTGGCCGACCACCCCAGGCCGAACTCTGCCATCGTGGAGGGAGCCCAACACAGCTTCGTTCCGAAGCAGGCGACCTCCCCTGTCGACCGGGAGGCGAAAAAAGTGGATGGACTGGCCAAGAAGGCCTATTCGGCGGTGGCCCTTGCAGTCAAGGCCGTCAACTACACCGCCTGCATGGGGGCCTATATCCAGACCCTCATGGAACGGATCTCCCCCCTCATCCCGGACATTCCGGATGATGTCCAGAGACAGTTGGTCGAGGTCAGGGACGAGACCCACTCCATCGGAAGTTGGCTCATCACCACTTCCAGGAACATGGCTGACTGTGCGGGAAGGGCCATGTCTGCATCCATGGCACTCAGACGACACGCCTGGTTGAGGGCCTCGGACCTCAACCCTACCGTCAAGGCGGCCATCGAGGACATGCTGCTCGACGGGACCGGGCTCTTCCATGCCGAGACCGACGACCGCCTGAACAGGAAGTTCAGGATGAAGGCGGCGGCGAAGAAGCATGGCATGTCCTCTACACCTGCTTCTCCGTTCCGGAAGCGTCAGCGCCCGTGGCAGCCGCAAGGTCAGTCACAGGGGACCTTCTCCCGGGATCGGCAGTCCCAGCAACAGGGCTCCCAGAGACGCCGCTTTCCCTCGCAGTCTTCCTCCTCCTCTGGCCGTTGCAACTTCCCGCCTCGGTACCGCAAGTCCCGCCGGCAGGACACCGACCAGGGGAAGAAGAGAACCTGAAGGGACGCAGCGCACTTCGTCCCTCCTTCACCCCTCTTCTTCTTGGACATTTTGAGGCCCTTTGTTAACATCTGGGCCTCCATAACATCGGACTCGTGGGTTCTCAACATCGTCCGTAGGGGTTACGCCCTTGAGTTCCAAGAGCTCCCTCCAACTGGAGCCTTCATGTCCACTCCCCCCTCGGACACCCTTCTCGACGAAGTGCGCGCCTTGCTTGGTAAGGGGGCAATCTCCCCCCTACCGCCCGACCAATGTCCTCGAGCCTTTTTCTCCAGATACTTCACGGTACCGAAGGCGGATGGGGGCATCAGGCCCATCCTGGACTTGAGACAATTAAACTTATTCCTTGATTACCGTCGCTTTCGAATGGTAACCTTGGCTTCCATTCTGCCTCTGCTTCACCAGGGCCTGTGGTTTGCGGCCGTCGACCTGAAGGACGCCTACTTCCACATCGGGATTCGAGAGTCCCACCGGAGATTCCTCGCCTTCGCTGTCGGCTCCACCGCGTACCACTACAACGTGCTCCCCTTCGGCTTGGCCACGGCTCCAAGGGTCTTCACAAAGTGCATGGCACCGGTGGTGGCATACCTTCATCAAAAGGGCTTCATGGTCTTTCCCTACCTGGACGACTGGCTGTTAGCAGCCGAATCCCAACACGAGCTGCAGGAGGCAGTCTCCTTCGCCTTGCACCTCTTGGACTCCCTCGGACTGGTCGTCAACAGGGAAAAGTCCCACTTCACACCGACCAGGCAGGTCAAGTTCATCGGGGCCGTCCTCGACTTCGAAAGTTGCTCAGCCTTCCTCCCTCCGGACCGGTTTCAGGCCCTGACAACGTCCCTCAGGCCGTGCATCTCCCACAGAAGGGTGAGAGCCAGAGACGTCCAAGTCGCCCTAGGCCACATGGCATCGACGACATTCGTCACCCCCTGGGCAAGACTTCGTCTTCGGCCTCTCCAATCCTGGTTCCTTTCGGTCTTCTCTCCGGTGGAAGACCCCCCGTCCAAGTGGCTCACGGTACCGAGACCGATAGCCGCCTCCCTCAGATGGTGGTTGGACCGCCGCAACGTCTGCACCGGGATGCCCTTTCATCAGCCCCAGGCACAACTGACTCTGACAACCGATGCATCCCTGGAGGGATGGGGAGCTCACCTGCTCGTCTTGGTCATCAAAGACAGGTGGTCCGCACAAGACAAGCTCCTCCACATCAACGCTCTGGAGATGCTGGCAGTGGAAAAGGCATTGAGGGCATTCGAGTTCGCTGTCACAGGAAAGGTGGTCCTCCTGAGGACGGACAATACCACCGTGATGTATTACATCAACAAGCAAGGTGGTACCAGGTCCAGGACCCTGCTCGACCTCACGCTCTGCATCTGGGACTGGTGCATCCAGAGACGCGTCCTCCTCCAGGCGATTCATCTTCCCGGGGAGGACAACGAGTTGGCAGACCGCCTCAGCAGATCTCCATCGGTGTGCCACGAGTGGAGGCTCCATCCCGAGACGGTCAGCGACCTCTTCGACCAGTGGGGAACCCCCCGGATCGACCTCTTCGCGACCAGGTGGAACAGCCACTGTCCCCAGTTCTGCTCCAGGAAGCGAATGGACGGATCCCTCGGAGACGCGTTCGCCTTCCTCTGGACGGGGGAGCTTCTCTACGCCTTCCCTCCGTTCCCTCTCATCATCATGGTGGTGTCCAAGATGACAGTGGACCACTCGCATGCGATCCTGATCACCCCGTGGTGGCCGAGACAGCCCTGGCTTGCATCCCTTCTTCACCTCTCCAGGAGATGCTTCCTCCGTCTCGACCCTCGTCCGGACCTGCTGTCGATCCAGGACGGACGGATTCTCCACCCGGACATCGAGAGCCTGCCGCTGGTAGCCTGGAGGATACAGCCTTGACTGCCCTGCCGGAGGCAGTATGGACGGTGATCCTGGCTGCAAAGAAACCTTCCACCCAGCGGTCCTACGCCCTGAAATGGAGGAGGTTTAGCCTCTTCCTTGACCAAAAGGGCTTGTCTCCTGCTCAGGTTTCCACTCCAGTGGTTCTGGAGTTTTTGATGGCACTCTTGGATGAGGGGCTGTCCCTCACATCCATCAAATGCTACCATTTGTGCCAAATACCAGTTTGGGGGGAGGATTTCTTTCTTCAAGGATCCTTTAGTGAAGGGGTTCCTTAAGGGATGTGCCAACCTGTATCCTCCTGTGTCGGTACCTGCACCGGCTTGGAGTTTGGAGACGGTACTGTCCGCCCTCTAATCCAAGCCCTTTGAGCCGATGGCCACAGCGGACTTGAGACTATTGACTTGGAAAACCGCTTTTCTTGTGGCCATCTCCTCTGCCCACCGTGCAGGCGAACTCTGTGCCTTACGGAGGGACCAGCCATTCCTGAGGTTCCACAAGGACAAGGTGGTCCTCCGGACAGACATTACTTTCTTGCCGAAGGTAGTGTCTGCTTTTCACATGTGCCAAGACATTGTGTTACCCACTCTCGCATCCAACCCGACGTCGGATGCGGAGCGACGCCTGCACTCTCTTGATGTCAGGAGAGCACTGGTGTTTTATTTGGACAGAACTGCTGCCTCCAGTCGGTCCAAGAGACTTTTCCAATGCTACTCGGAACCGAAAAAAGGGTTGCCTGTGTCTGCGCAGAGGTTTTCCAAATGGGTGGCTGGTACCATCCACCTCTGCTATGAACTGTTGGGCAAACCTCTCCCTGGCAGGGTTCGGTCTCATTCCACAAGGTCAATGGCAGCATCCTCTGCATTCCTGTCGGGGATTCCCTTGGAGGATGTCTGCAAGGCTGCTGTCTGGTCCCAACCTCTAACCTTTATCAAGCATTATAGGTTGGACACCAGGGCCATCCGAGACGCAGCTTTCGGGAGGACTGTGTTGGTTTCAGGGTTGCATTGATTGCACTACTTTTGTAGTTTGTGTTTCAGTACTTATGTACATATACCACTGTTTACATTCTGTTGAATGTTGATCTGTACATTTCTATGGGACCGGTCTTGCATGACCCCTGTTCCCTTCTCAGGTTTAGCAGTGTTATTGCTATGTTTGCCTTTTGCATGAACAAAAAAGACTGACCCTTTTTATGGTTCAAGGTGTTTATTACTGTAATAAATATGCCTTTGGATTAACCATAGCTTTGGTTTCAGGACACTCCCTCCGCCGCATACCTAAGCTTGTCAGTCTAAACCCATTTGTATGATTCGCAGAGACCACGAAGAAGAAGGACAGGTTGCTTACCTGTAACGGTATTTCTTCGAGTGGTCATCTGCGAATACATACAAATCCCACCCGTCCGTCCCCTCAGTGTCCTGCTCTCATTGGCTCTTTCCATCGCCTGCTTGGCGGAAAAATTGCGGAACTGGGGAAAAGAGTGGGAAGGCAGGGGCCTTATAACGGGTGGGCGGAGTTACCGCCAAAAAGTTTCTATATGTTGCAAAGTAAACTTTGCCCACTGATTCCAGTAGGTTCCGAGCAGCACTGCGCAGGCGCAGTGAAACCCATTTGTATGTATTCGCAGATGACCACTCGAAGAAATACCGTTACAGGTAAGCAACCTGTCCTTCTTTGAGATGTCATCTATAAACTCACACAACTCTGCCCATCGTTCCATCATCACATCCAATGGAACTGGCCATTTTGGCAGGCAAACCCTTATATAGGGTGGCTAGTGATAGGTGTGACTACTGCCAAAACACTTTAGAATGCTATAGAAGATTGCAACAGATGCAATGGGCAGGCACAGGATAACTCATTTGTGTGAATTTGCTGAACTACAGTTACAGATAGGCAACTTGTCCTTACTTCACTTTTCTATCTACATAAACCTGTTACACAAATAGTAGAGAACCTTTGTCCCTTCAAAATATTTAACCCAAAACTCCCTTAGTCTAATAGTGTTGACCATAATGTGTGCAGCTCTTAGTAGTTTAAGACAAAAATGTCAGGAGAGATAAAGGCTCCTCATCCCAACTCTGGCAAATAGTGCCACTAATCAGATTGAAGACATGGTGTGGAAAAGGAGCAGGGAGATTAATCCACTCTCAACTGACACTCCCAGACTTTGTGGGATTTTGTTGAACTCTCTTATTGTGTCCAGACCTCCATCAATGCAAACTCCTAATTGCTTCCCTCTCCATGCAGTTTCCAGTACATGTTTAAAAGCATGGGGAACAAAATAGAGCCATGAGAGCAAAGACCATTGCTATAAAGGCAGTAATCCCATACTATGTTGTTTTTGGATGTGGCAAAAGCCTTTGATTGAGTAAAGTGGAATTTTCTAAAACAAAATCCAATCTACTGAAAACTAGTCAGACATATGACTGGAATATAAAATATCTAGGCATAATTTTTGATTGTATTACAATAAATATTGCTTTGTCAGTGTTTGGAATACAGATCTAAAACACAAAATCTGAAAGTGAACCTTAATTCAGATCCAAATTACAACCCCTTAAAGTGCAGAAGAAGAAAGCTACATGGAAAATAGGCTATAATTCTTTGCTAGGGTTTCAGCCATGAAAATGACCATAATCTTCAAATTATTACTTTTATTCCTCTGTTTCCATTTCTTTTGGTGTTTAGGGAAATCAAAAATGAACATGATTGTGGGCATAATTATAAAACTTCAGTTATGACGAACCTTAATAAGGGCCAGGTTTATATGTTTGCTACCCATTTAGATCTCCACAACATAAGGTCAATTCCTGAAAAGAGATGTATATTTGATAATTTCAGAATTTTAGTGGAGCTGAATCCATAATTTCAGAAATCATACTGCTCAAAAGAGTGTATAGCCCCCAACTTCTGCAGATGAAGCGTGAGCAATCTAAGGTGCACTTCAGTCCAATTGTCCCCAGTGATGGTGTGGCTGCATGCCCATACTGCCGTTGTGGACATTGCAGGCTTGCCATCCTCAGATGCTGAAGACTGCAGATGGCAAGTTCACAGATACTGAGGTTCCACTGTACTATGAATTATGGACAAGATACTTAAAATTGCTGATAGCTGCAGAAATAATGTTTATTGGAAAAGATCTTTCACACCCCTCGAGTGGAAAATCCTTAGATGCTGCTGAGATGAATGAACTGAGAAAATCTGTAGGAGTAAACAGAATGCACGTGTAGTTTTCACAACAGATGTTATTTTAGATTTTAAAAAACAAGATGTATTTCTCCTTCCTGCCCACCAATCCTTATACTATCCCACCAGGAATTCACAGTGTAATGAAACATGATGTCATTATGGAATCCTCCAGTCCAGATTATGTGCTAGTGGAAGCAGAAGCCAGTCGGGTCGCTCAAGATGCCCTTAAAGCCTTAAGGATCTCTCGACAGCGATACCAAGGAGTTGCTTCCTGTGTTCCTACATCGACTGGGCCTACTGGCCTGCCTGGCTCAACAAGGTAAAGTCTATGATTTTATTTATTTTTTGCCTGATTCATGAGTTCAGATATTTAAGTTATATCATATCTAGAGAGGAAAAAGATAAAATGGCCACATTAGTTTCAGATCAACACTTTTACTATGCAGCTACCACACTTCTAACTTTATGATCTCCCACAGAGCAACATTCAACTTTAGCCAATGTCTTATGTGGAAAACCTATAGACTTCACTGATTCTCTCCTGAATTCCTGCAGGAGATAATGAGCAGGTTCTCTGGCCCTCCTCGGTTATTTTTATTTCTGATATATAGGCAGTTCTAAAACTCAGGCCAAATAGCATTTCACATTTATCTTCACAGGCCTATAACCATTTAATAAATTTAATAAATACAAAACAAGGTTTGAGAAACTGATCTTCCTAATATGATTATTGCCCAGGATTAAGTCCAACATTGTACACCTCTGCTATTCAAGAAATAGGGGCATTTTGGGAGCCTTTTGATAGAATCTTCAGCCACAGTAGTTCTATTAGGCTCTAAACTGAACTGAAACCCTTAGTGCTGGGCTGAGCCTTCTCACAAAATAAAAACAAGTTAGTCATAAAGGTGTAGTCACATTCCTTTTTTCTCCCCCTCCATTCCTCCTTCCCCCTAAACCATAATTGCTGCATAAGAGGTGGAGGCAGCTGGGGAGGGAAGGGATAACTATCCATGTGCACTGTACCATTTCCTTGAATTACTGACACTGTCTTGCTGTTAGTTCTAGGTATACAAGGGGATCTTGTAGCACCTTTGAGACTAACTGAAAGAAAGAAATTGGTAGTATGAGCTTTCATAGACTTAAGCCTCCTTCTTCAGTTAAAAAAATCTCATACACAAATGGGACCTTTTAAAAGCCTAATTGCTGCACCAGATTGTATGTGAATTGAAGTGGGGAGAAAGATAGAGAGAGAAGGAGACATAAAGGGAGAGGAGGGAGAGAAGGAAGGGAGACAGATACAATAGGTAAGGGTTCAATAACAGTATAAATGGGAGGGGTGGATATGTCTATAAGCCAAATTAAAGTGTGGCTTTAGCTCTGTCCTTTTTACAGCTCTTACAGTCAAAAAAGTTTCCCAGCTATGGATTGATGTCTTGGTATAATTTTGAGAAGAATGTGTTTCTCATTCTGTTGGTTTTTTCCCCCAGAAGAAAGTTTGGACAGAAGAGGAACCCAAATTTGATGATGCCATCTACATCTTCTTCATCTACAGGAAAGACATGCAAGGTAAAACACAACAATATTATAGCAAAAAACATTCCACTTGGTTCTAAATTTGAAAGGTTCAAACCGATGATTGTTTTGTTAACTCCTTGGTCTGTCACTATAACACAACTATCATTGCAAATAAAGAAGTGGGTCTGAGATGGAGTTCTGTCTTCGGGTCCAATAAAAGTTGATTGCACAAGTAGAAAGCCTACTGTATATACTCGACTATAAGTCGATCTCACATATAAGTTGAGGTGAAGTTTTGGGGCCAAAATTATGGTGGCAAAAGGGGAAGCAGGGCTGGAAAAACTGAGAATCCACCAACTGGAACACCAGGATGTTCACTGGAGGAGATGGAGCCTTAACCTCAATAACGAGGGCTCTGGACATGAGTAGAACAAAATCAGAGAACAACCAAGGCTTTATAGGGGTGGCCGGAGCTACCGCCAAAAAGTTTCTAAATGTTGTAAAGTGTACTTTGCCCAGTGATTCCAGAAGTTTCCGAATGGTACCACACAGGCACAGTAAAACCCATTTGTATGTATTCGCAGATGACCACTCGAAGAAATACCATTACAGGTAAGCAACCTGTCCTTCTTTGAGTGGTCATCTGCGAATACATACAAATCCCGCCTGTCCTCCCCTCAGTGTTCTGCTCCACATTGGCTCATTCCTATGTCGCTTAGGTGGCGTAAAATTCGGAACTGGGGAAAGAGCAGGAAGTCAAGGGACTTATAAGGGATGGGCAGAGTTACTGTCAAAAAGTTGCAAAGTTAAACATGCCCAGTGATTCCAGAAGTTTCCGAGCAGCAGTGCGCAGGCGCAGTACAACCCATTTGTATGTATTCACAGATGGCCACTCGAAAAAATACCATTATAGGTGAGCAACCTGTCCTTATTTCAACATGCTAGATTTGATTTGTAAAATATCACTGTTATGTTTCCCTTTCATTCTAAAACCTGTATATGGGTGGGACCCAAGGTTCTTGAAGCATTTTAAGAAAATGTATTTTATTGAAAAATATATATACTGTCTGTCACTCAGACAGTGTATATAAAAGAAGGTGCTTGATTTTTTTAAAAAAACACATCAGAACTGTTGTTTTCAAAATTGTGTAATATTGTTCTTTTCTGTTAGTATATCATGCAGGTTATTGAATTTTTCTGCTAGTTAAAATTAATACTACGAAATCAATGTGAAGAAGGGCTTCACTGGAATTGCTGGTGCAGGGGTTTTTGTATTTATTAATCCACATTGCAGATGCACATTCCACTTGTATTTTGTACAATATGTTCATTTATAAAATGTGGTACTTTGCAATAACTGAAGTGTGTGAACTGGTACATAAAATGCTGCGCCAGACTTTCCTTGGAAAACATCTGCAGTGAGATGTGTCAAGGTCCTCATTAGGTAAACCACAGGTTCTTCAGTAGCTATTTTGGAAATGTACTTTTTTCTGGATTTTTGAATTGTTTGGTAGATGGATAGAATAAACTGCTCATGGTGTAATGGTTTGAGCATTGGACTACAGCTCTGGGGACCAGGTTCAAATCACCATTTGGCCATGGAAACTCACTGAGTGACCTTGGGCAAGTCTAACTCTTAGCCTTAAAAGAAGGCTAAGGCAAATTCCCTCTGAACAAATCTTGCCCTAACAAAACCATGATAGCCTTAAGATCTTTCCCTTTTATGTTGGAAATGACTTGAAGGCATGCAGCAACAAAGTTTGGTGTCAGCTAGATTTTCACTGGGTAGTTATCAGTCTTTCTCCAGGATGTTTTGGATAGCAACTGCCATCATCACTGACCAAGCTCATGAGGGTTGTAGTCAAAACCAAGGAATTGTTTCAGGGTGGTAAAGACTACTGTATTTCATTAACACTATGACATCCAGGATGAGGCACAGTTGAATTCTAGGCTCTGAGACGTTTCCATTTCTTTTCCATTTCTTCTTGCAGGACACTAAAAGAGAGAGAGGCGAAGATAAAAATGTTTCTACTTCTCACTTCAGTGGTAGACTGGAAGCAGAAGAGTCCTCTTCATGTACCCTGGATTCATCCTCTTTGCTGGCCAAAATGAGAGAAAGAAATCATCTGCTGGTGCCTCACAGAACAGATGCTCAAACTGACGGGAGGGATCAGCAGATAGTGTCGGCACTCTCTGTAGCAACAGAGCATGAAGAGTTGCTTATGGATGTCAAAACCTTCATAGCTTTCCGGGCTCATGTCCCAGGTCAAGCTAGCACTAGGGAAATATTGCAGGAGTATGAATCAAAGCTGAGTATAGAACAGTCTTGTGTCTTTCGAGAACTCCTGAGAAACATCTGCACTTTTCATAGACATTCAAGTGGAGAAGGACTCTGGAAAATAAAACCAGAGTTTTCCTGACAGCTTCTTTGGGCTATGTAGTTTCAGCCCAACAATACTGAATTTGTAGTCCTCTCTTAAAGTGATATTTCAGTTAGACTTTTCACCTGTACACTGTTTAATGTAAACTATGTCATCTACATTACTACACAGCTACATAAAACAAGTGGACTTTTCCTTGTTTAAAAGGCTGTGATTCAGAATTGATTTTTGTTCATGTTTTGTTCAACAAAATAGAGGAAAATGTATACTTTTTTTAGTATGGATACATAAGATTTTAACTGGAAATCAAATAGTTAATTATAGTACATAACAATTATTAGATATATTGTGTATTTTTGGGAGGTATGCAAGCAATTCTGACCTGGAAAAAATTAACTGAAAGATTCAGAAACAAGAGTCAAACAAGGTATTAGAAAATGTGATGAGGTAGAATTTGTGTCTGTTTCATCACTCTGGGCTCACCCATTGGAATGAATATATTCTTTTATGCTTAGGCATGCTACAAACACATGAGAATGTCAAACCTGCTCTTTTTCCTTATGGTACTGTGCTGTAATGTCCAATTACCTGAAAAGCCTGGCTGGAGAGAGAGGTAAACCTCCCCTCCTTATAATCTCTCCTCCTACGCCTCATATTATTCAGTTGATTACAGAAGACTGCCAAGAAATATCAGATACTTTGTGCTATATTTCAAAGAATTGGCAAAATCACCTTGAGTGTTCCTTGGCTAAGAAAACTGAAATTCATAGGATTGCAGTATGTTACAGATGAGTTTAAGGCACATACACACAGCAATTTTAAAAATGAGTACAGTGCTGGCAAGTTTAGTAGAAGAGAGGTAAATGCCAAAACAAAAGACAAGGGTATGATAAAGGAGAGGAGCTGTTCAGGGTGACAGAGACAACAAAGAGTAGTGGCATGAAGGACATGCCAGTAGGGGGAAGGTTGCATTAAGGTTGGACCTGGACAGAAATAACAATATATCACTGGATGATTTAAGTACTCAGGGGTACAAGATCTTATTCTCACAGAAAGTCAACCAACAGGTATTTTCCCTCACTAACTCCAAGAGCAGAGTAAGTGGAGATTGTATACAAAGAGATACAATAGTTCATCTGCAAATTGAGGCTATAGAACAGATTTCTCAAGTCAAGAGGTTCAAGAGTTTCAGTCTTTTTCACAGAGCTTAAAAGCAATGGTCATACCACTCTGTGTTGGATTTAAAATTATTCAGCAACTTCATAAAGAATGAGAGGTTCAAGATGTAAACCTTGCAGACCATCAGAGAATTTGTAAAAGAGTGATTGGATGTTTTCACCTGATTTAAAGGAAGCATATTTGCTTGTACCTATGGCCCTCAAATTGCAGGAAATACCTTTGTTTCCAATACAGAGACAACCTTTTTCAGGTCAAGGCTCTTCTGTTTGGTCTAGCCTCACCTCCCAGAGTCTTCTCCAAGGTGTTGGTTCCAATAATAGCTCATCTCAGGAAGGAAGGGAGCAAGGATGTAATCAAAGGAAATGTATACAGGACATTGCAAATATTACAAAAACATGGGTTTGTAATAAACTTTGAGAAAAATCACTTAGAGCCAGTCACATCTCTTACTCATGTGGGTATATTGATAGACACCAAGAAAGAATGCCTATTCGTGTCCCAGAACAGGAGGTTAAAATAAGAGAAAAACATCATATGAAAATTAGATTTGAGAAGATAATTCTTGGGCAAGAATTCAAGAACCTCAATTTTGACAATTCAACTGATTCCATGAGAAAGATTTCATATTTCAAAACTGCAGCAATTACTCATACCATACCATATGGTGAAAGTGAGGAAGAAGAATCATAAGGTGAAAGAAGACCTGAAGTGGTAGCTTCATAAAAACCTGAACAAAGGAACAGCATTTCTGATTCACTTAAAGGTAGTAGTTACCACAGATGAAAGTTTCTCCAGGCTGGGAACATATTGCAAGGGGCATTCAATTCAAGGGGAGTCGACTCATCTGGATTTGAAATTTAACATCAGCTATTTGGAGTTGAAAGCAGTGCAGTTGGCATTGATGGAGTTTGCAACTATGATCAAGGGCAAATACATTATTTTATGCACAGACAACTTGTCATTGAATTCTTACACTTATAACCAAATTGAAATATACTCTGAGCCCTTACTCAGGGAGTCAAACAAGATATTCCATTGGGTGGAGAGGTTTTTGAAGTCACTAACTGTGGTGTACTTAACGAGTTCTTTAAATGTGCATGCAGACTTGATTTACCAAGCAGGCACATGATTTACCAAGTAGTATCATCTTTGAACTAGGAAGTATTTCACTAGTTAGAAAGATACTATGGACCATTCCAGGTAGATTTATTTTCCTCTGAGGAGAACTACAAACTAATCAGATATTTTCCAAAAACAGCATAGAGTGCTAGCATTGGCATCAGGGCATACATTCTGGATTTTTACCTCTTCCAGTTATTCAGAGAGTGTTAACAAAGATTCAAATGGGAAGTTTTGTGGTGCTATTTGCTCTGTATACTCTGGTTTCTCTTCAGATCGTATAAATCTTTCTTTCGCTCTGTATTGGCCAAGGTGACCATGATTTCCAAATCTACTGCAGTTGTCAATCAGAAAGCCATAGCGACTGTCACAAAAGCCAGATTTTCTACATCATCATATATTTCAAGATCTAAATTTGTTATAGTTAATCACATGGATATTAATAGAGACATATTACTCAGCAAGACTATTCAGAGAGGTTGGCTGAAGCTGAAATGATCTTAGCATAAGAGATTCTACTCAGAGAATCAACAACATGGCCTTTAGCAATTGGTGTTTAACTCAATAAATGAGCATATTAAACTAAGTGATGTTATTGTTTCCTCTGAGAAGGAAGTAGGGGGGAAGAGACCAAACACATTAAAAAGACAAGTTGCCACCTTTTCAACCGTCTTGAGACTAGGGGAAACTGACCTCTTAATGCATTCTCATGTGAAGAGGTTTCTAAAGGAGGTGACTTCATTGACACTGCCAACAAAACACAGATTTCCCTACCGGGTTTTGAATTTAATGGTAGAAGTGTTGACAAAAGCACTATTTGAGCCCCTTAAAGTGGCTTCTTTACAGTTATTCCCTTTTAAGATTGTGCTTTTAGTATCAATTACTATGCAGTTAGGTACCCTGTCCCACGGTGCTTGGTATGAGCTTGTTTACTTAAAGGTGGATGTCGGGACAGAATAGGGATTCTGTTGGTGTGCTGTCCACCCAACTGGACAATCTCCCTTCCTGAGTTCGTCTCAGTGGTGGTTGTGCTGGGGGACTTCAACAACCATGCAGAGACTGTTCTGTCAGGAGCAGCTCAGGACTTCATGTCCTCCATGATAACCATGGGTCTGTCTCCAGCTGTCTTCAAGCTGTTGTTGGGGCTTACCCAGCTGTTCCCTGACCAGTTTCAGGTGCAGAGTCTCTCCCTCTGCAACCCCGCAGGCCACCCCTCTCATACCGAGTTGAAACCCTCTCTCCTCTCCCTTTCGACGTGTGCCTATCCCAACAATCTTCTTCCATGTTTCCTCCCCTGACTGCCTCGCTCTCTCCTCTGAAGTCCAACTGACCACTCCTTTCCTCCTGCCCGGTGGCCTCTCTTTGGTCCTCCTGCCAATTGACCTGTCTCTCTGGTGCTTCTTGGACACTGCTCAGCTCTCTCTCTCCCACAGACCAAGTGGGAGAGATCAGGCTGGGCCACATCGCCTCCTTTCCTTCTCCACCACAGGTGCCAATTAAAATGGTCTAATGGATTCCTGGTGGCCCTTCAGGAATTTCCTGTTGTATTGGCAGGTGATCCTGTCTAAGCCTTGGCTGATTTTTGGAATAGGGAAATGACCATGGCAGTGGACATGATTGCACCTAAGCACACCCTCACATCAAATGGAGCTAAGCATGCATCCTGGTTTACCAGGAAATTGGTGGTAATGAACTGAGTGGGTTTGGAGACTAGACTGATGATGAGGGAAGACTCAGAGTCCAATTGAACATGAGCTAGAGTTCATTGGAAAATCTATGTTGTGTGTGAGAGGGGTGGACTGGAATGCTGTCTTAGACCCTAAATTAGATAGATCTGCCCAAAAAGGAAATAAAAAAACCCAAGGTAAATTCCCTCAGATTTTTTTTACTTAATGAAGAATTTTAATTTACTGGATATATGGAGACACCTGTGTGGTGATGCAAAAGATTTCACAGCTTTTCTGGATGATTTTATCTCTTGCTGTCCTCTTGGACCTCCCGGACAACCCGTTCTTCCCAACGGAGGAGCTTCCCAAGCCTGGGAAGAAGAGGCACCACGACAAGTCCGGTCGTGATCCTGCCCCTAAAAAATCCAAGCCCTCCAAGGAGCGGCCCGCCACCGATCCACCGGAGGTGAAGGAGAAGAAGCGCTCCCCTTCCAAAAAGGCCCGCGCTTCCGTTTCGCCAGCTCCCCGCGACCCGGAGCCGACGCTGGTAGGCCGGGGGACCCTGGTGCCGGACACTCCACTGCCTCTGTCGACCATGACGACACCGTTCTTCCTCGCTCCCCGGAGCACCGGTCGCCCTCCCACCCGGCAACCGACGACGAGGAAGACCAGCCCCGCGGCCAGGATGTCCCCGACCTCTTCTTCGACACGCAGTCGCGCCGGTACTACGTGTCTGTTTCGGAGGACAGAGCTTTGAGGGAGTTCACCAGACTGAACCCCCATCCCGTAGACCGGGCCACCCCGTCCAGATTGGTTCCGACAGTATCGGTCTACGAGAGGTCGCTGTCTCCATCTCGCAGGCGCTCCCGGTCTTCAGCTGACCTCGCTCCAACCCGCCCGAGATCCCAGGTTCGAGTGACGGACCCTCTCTCCTCCGACCTGGACTCCAAGGACAAGCCGCTGCTTCCTTCTGAGGCACCCTCGGACGAGGATGTTCTCTCGGACCCAGCCTCCCCCCAGAGGATGCACAACCCTGAGCCGTCTTCCCCTTCGGACGACGTCCGGTCCTTCACCGAACACGTCATGAAGATGGCGAGGGCCCTCGACATCGAGCTCGCTTCCGCGGAAGACGACGCCGAGGACCCGGTTGAGCGTCGGGTGCACGGACGGGTGCCTACTCCGCCGTGCCTGCCTCTCCTTCCCTCTCTCCAGACCATCGTGAAGAGGTCCTGGGACTCTCCAGCCACCCTGTCGGCGCCCTCCCGCAAGGTGGAGTCACTCTATATGGTCGCCCCGGCGAGTTGCCCTTGGTTGGCCGACCACCCCAGGCCGAACTCTGCCATCGTGGAGGGAGCCCAACACAGCTTCGTCCCGAAGCAGGCCACCTCCCCTGTCGACCGGGAGGCGAAGAAGGTGGACGGACTGGCCAAGAAGGCCTACTTGGCATCGGCTCTTGGCGTCAAGGCTGCCAACTACACCGCCTGCATGGGGGCCTACATCCAGACCCTCATGGAACGGATCTCCCCCCTCGTCCCAGACGTCCCAGATGACATCCAGAGGCAGCTGGTGGAGATCAGGGACGAAGCCCATTCCATTGGAAGTTGACTCATCACCACTTCCAGGAATATGGCGGACTGCTCCGGGAGGGCCATGTCAGCATCCATGGCACTTCGACGCCACACCTGGTTGAGGGCCTCCGACCTCAACCCCACGGTCAGGGCAGCCATCGAGGACATGCCACTCGACGGGACCGGGCTCTTCCACGCCGAGACCGACGACCGCCTGAACCGCAAGTTCAGGATGAAGGCAGCGGCGAAGAAGCACGGCATGTCCTCAGCACCGGCTTCTCCGTTCCGGAAGCGTCAGCGCCCGTGGCAGCCGCAAGGTCAGTCACAGGGGACCTTCCCCCGGGATCGGCAGTCCCAGCAGCAGGGCTCCCAGAGACGCCGCTTCCCCTCGCAGTCTTCCTCCTCCTCTGGCCGTCGCAACTTCCCGCCTCGGTACCGCAGGTCCCGCTGGCAGGACACTGACCAGGGGAAGAAGAGAGCCTGAAGGGACGCAGCGCGCTTCGTCTCTCCTTCACCCCTCTTCTTCCTGGACATTTTGAGGCCCTATGTTAACACCTGGGCCTCTATAACATCGGACTCGTGGGTTCTCAACACCGTCCGTAGGGGTTATGCCCTCGAGTTCCAAGAGCTCCCTCCAACTGGAGCCTTCATGTCCACTCCCCCCTCGGACACCCTTCTCGACGAAGTGCGCACCTTGCTTGGTAAAGGGGCAATCTTCCCTTTGCTGCCCGACCAATGTCCCCGGGCCTTTTTCTCCAGGTACTTCACGGTACCCAAAGCGGATGGGGGCATCAGGCCCATCCTGGACTTGAGACAATTGAACTTGTTCCTTGACTACCGTCGCTTTCGAATGGTAACTTTGGCTTCCATTCTGCCTCTGCTTCACCAGGGCCTGTGGTTCGCGACCATCGACCTGAAGGACGCCTACTTCCACATCGGGATCCGAGAGTCCCACCGGAGATTCCTCGCCTTCGCTGTCGGCTCCACCGCGTACCACTACAACGTGCTTCCTTTCGGCTTGGCCACGGCTCCACGAGTCTTCACAAGGTGCATGGCACCGGTGGTGGCATACCTTCATCAGAGGGGCTTCATGGTTTTTCCCTACCTGGACGACTGGCTGTTTGCAGCCGAATCCCAAGACGAGCTGCAGGAGGCAGTCTCATTCGCCTTGCACCTCTTGGACTCCCTCGGGCTGGTCGTCAACAGGGAAAAGTCCCACTTCACACCGACCAGGCAGGTCAAGTTCATCGGGGCCATCCTCGACTCCGAGAACTGCTTAGCCTTCCTCCCTCCGGACCGGTTTCAGCCCCAGACAACGTCCCTCAGGCCGTGCATCTCCCACAGAAGGGTGAGAGCCAGAGACGTCCAGGTCGCCCTGGGCCACATGGCATCGACGACATTCGTCACCCCCTGGGCAAGACTTCGCCTTCGACCTCTCAAATCCTGGTTCCTCTCCGTCTTCTCTCCGTTGGAGGACCCTCCTTCAAAGTGGCTCACGGTACCGAGACCGGTGGCCGCTTCCCTCAGATGGTGGCTAGACACCTCCAACGTCTGCACCGGGATGCCCTTTCATCAGCCCCAGGCACAACTGACTCTGACAACCGATGCATCCCTGGAGGGATGGGGCGCCCACCTGCTAGATCTTGTCGTCAAAGACAGGAGGTCCGCACAAGACAAGCTCCTCCACATCAACGCTTTGGAGATGCTCGCAGTGGAGAAGGCTTTGAGGGCGTTCGAGTTTGCTGTCACAGGAAGGGTGGTCCTCCTGAGGACAGACAACACCACCGTGATGTATTACATCAACAAGCAAGGTGGTACCAGATCCAGGACCCTGCTCGACCTCACGCTCCGCATCTGGGACTGGTGCATCCAGAGACGCGTCCTCCTCCAGGCGATTCACCTTCCCGGGGAGGACAACGAACTGGCAGACCGCCTCAGCAGATCTCCATCGGTGTGCCACGAGTGGAGGCTCCATCCCGAGACGGTCAGCGACCTCTTTGATCGGTGGGGAACCCCCCGGATCGACCTTTTCGCGACCAGGTGGAACAGCCACTGTCCCCAGTTCTGCTCCAGGAAGCGATCGGACGGATCCCTCGGAGACGCATTCGCTTTCCTCTGGACGGGGGAGCTCCTCTACGCCTTCCCTCCGTTCCCTCTCATCATCAGGGTGGTGTCCAAGATGACAACAGACCGCTCGCATGCGATCCTGATCACCCCGTGGTGGCTGAGACAGCCGTGGTTCGCATCCCTTCTCCACCTCTCCAGGAGATGCTTCCTCCGTCTCGACCCTCGTCCGGACCTGCTGTCGATCCAGGACGGACGGATTCTCCACCCCGACATCGAGAGCCTGCCGCTGGTAGCCTGAAGGATTTGGCTCTGACTGCCCTGCCGGAGGCAGTAAGGACGGTGATCCTGGCTGCAAGGAAACCTTCCACCCAGCGGTCCTATGCCCTGAAATGGAGGAGATTTTGCCTCTTCCTTGACCAAAAGGGCTTGTCTCCTGCACAGGTGTCCACTCCAGTGGTACTGGAGTTTTTGATGGCACTTTTGGATGGAGGGCTGTCCCTCACATCCATCAAATGCTACCTGTCTGCCATTTGTGCCAAATACCAGTTCGGGGGGAGGGTTTCTTTCTTCAAGGACCCCTTGGTGAAGGGGTTCCTGAAGGGTTGTGCCAACCTGTATCCTCCTGTGTCGGTACCAACGCCGGCTTGGAGCTTGGAGTCGGTACTGTCCGCTCTCCAATCCAAGCCCTTTGAACCGATGGCCACAGCGGACTTGAGACTGTTGACTTGGAAGACCGCCTTTGTGGCCATCACCTCTGCCCGCCGTGCGGGCGAACTCTGTGCTTTACGGAGGGACCAGCCATTCCTGAGGTTCCACAAGGACAAAGTGGTCCTCCGTACAGACATCACCTTCTTGCCGAAGGTTGTGTCTGCTTTCCACATGTGCCAGGACATTGTGCTACCCACTCTCGCATCCAACCCGACGTCGGATGAGGAGCGACGCCTACACTCTCTTGATGTCAGGAGAGCACTGGCATTTTACCTGGACAGAACTGCTGCCTCAAGTCGGTCCGAGAGACTTTTCCAATGCTACTCGGAACCGAAGAAAGGGTTGCCGGTGTCTGCGCAGAGGTTGTCCAAATGGGGGGCTGGTACCATCCACCTTGCTACGAACTGTTAGGCAAACCTCTCCCTGGCAGGGTTCGGTCCCATTCCACAAGGTCAATAGCAGCATCCTCTGCATTCCTGTCGAGGATCCCCTTGGAGGATGTCTGCAAGGCTGCTGTCTGGTCCCAACCTCTGACTTTTATTAAGCACTATAGGTTGGACATCAGGGCCATCCGAGACGCAGCTTTCGGGAGGGCTGTGTTGGTTTCAGGGTTGCATTGATTGCACTACTGATGTTTGTGTTTACTACACTTGTACAGTTGGCACTGTTTACATTTGTTGAATGTTGGTTTGCACAAGTTCTATGGGATTGGTCTTGCATGACCTCTGTTCCCTCCTCAGGTTTAGCAGTGTTATTGCTATTTGATCTGTGCATGAACAAAAGACTGACTCTTTTTATGGTCCAAGGTGTTTATTGTTGTAATAAATATACCTTTGGTTCACCATAGCTTTGGTCTCAGGACACTCCCTCCGTCGCATACCTTAGCTTGTCAGTCTAAACCCATTTGTATGATTCGCAGAGACCACGAAGAAGAAGGACAGGTTGCTTACCTGTAACAGTATTTCTTCGAGTGGTCATCTGCGAATACATACAAATCCCACCCTTCCGTCCCCTCAGTGTCCTGCTCTTATTGGTTCTTTCCATCGCCTGCTTGGCGGAAAAATTGCGGAACTGGGGAAAAGAGCGGGAAGGCAGGGGCCTTATAACGGGTGGGCGGAGTTACCGCCAAAAAGTTTCAATATGTTGCAGAGTTAACTCTGCCCAGTGATTCCAGTAGGTTCCGAGCAGCACTGCGCAGGTGCAGTGAAACCCATTTGTATGTATTCGCAGATGACCACTCGAAGAAATACTGTTACAGGTAAGCAACCTGTCCTTCTGCTGCTCCAGAGAATAGGGCACGGAACAATGTATGCAGGCTACAGGAAAAGTGATTCCACCAAAATATTAGGAGGAACTTCCTGACAGTGAAAACTGTTCAACAGTGGAACACACTCCCTCAGAGTGTGGTGGAGTGTCCTCCTTTGGAGGTTTTTAAGGAGAAGCTGGATGGCCATCTGTTGGGGGTGCATTGCAGGAGGTTGGACTGGATGGCCTTTGTGGTCTCTTCCAACTCTCTGATTTTATGATTCTATGAAATCCAAGAATTTTGAGTTTCTGTCTTGTAGGTATGAGCAGATGTGATTGTATCGGAAGTCTTGCCTGTAATTTAAAAAGTAGATTTTGTAGTGTGTTCTCAGTCGAAATTAAAGGCATAAAATCATAGTGTTCAAAAGGCCACAAGGGCCATCCAATCCAAAGTCCTGCAATGCAGGGACACAAAATCAAAGCACTCCTGACAGGTGGCCATCCAGCTTCTGTTTAAAGATCTTCAAAGGAGAAGATTCCGCCATCAGGAGTGTGTTGTATGTTCTACTCATGTAAATAGATGTAAGTGGTGGATTGTCGATAGAGTGTGGTGCTTAGAAGTTCATTTTGTGCAGTTTCAGAATAGATGCAAACTGCAGGAAAAGAGATTCCACCTCAACATTAGGAGGAACTTCCTGACAGTAAGGGCTGTTCAACAGTGGGACACAGTCCCTCAGAGTGTGGTGGAGTCGCCTTCCTTAGAGGTCTTTAAACAGAGGCTGGATGGCCATCTGTTGGGGATGCTTTGATTGAGATTTTCTGCATGCCAGGGGGTTGGACTGAATGGTCTTTGTGGTCTCTTTCAACTCTACGATTCTATGTTTCTGTGGTGCAAACAAAGTGAATATGTTGCATGGATTGTTCCAGGCTCACGTTGATGGTAAGTTGGAAGTTGTTAAAATCCTGGTGAAATTCTTCAAGCAACTGCTTTCCATAAGTCCAAATAAAAATGGAATGTAAGTTCTTGCTGAGACAATGTAAGGTTGAAAGAACTTAATAAATTCTCATTCCATCCCCATCTTCCTGCAAGCAATGACATCATCTAAGTCAGACCTGCACAACTTGGCAGTAGATAGGGGCCAAAATTAAAATAGGTTGAACTTCTTCAGGCTGAAAATTGGTTTTAATTAATATTAATTAAATATTAATTCATTAATTATTCATTATTATTAGTTAATAATAAATATTATTAATATCAATTCTGTCCTCCTCCTCCTCTGTCTCCTTAGGAGACAGCTGAGTGGTGGAGAAGCCTTGAGGGGCAAGTGTTTGCCCCTTTTTTGTCTCTGCCGCCTGGACTTCTCAGTAGAAAGCCAAGCAGTGGAGGAGCCTTGCAGGGCGAGTGTTTGCCCATCCACCTCAACATGGTCTTCATCTCAGTAGGATGCCGAGCGGCAGAGAAGCCCTGAAGTCATCCCACAGCCTGTGGGCCACTCAAAATCCTTTGACCATATGTTGTGCAGACCTGATCTAAGCTATTGTACAGATCACTCTTCTTATGTCCCTGTCTCATTCTTGGCCTTGATATTCTTATTTAGAAGACTCTCAAAGATCATATTTGGAATAATATATTCAAACAGAATATATTTGCACTATTTGCATAATATATTTATATAATTTGAAAGTAGAATTTCATTTTCTATGTTCCAGAATTTAAAGGTGGTCAAGGAGTTGTTGTTTGTGCTAGGGAGTGGCACAGAATCTAACAGCTCTTATGTTCGATTCATGAGTTACCTTTATACCACATGCATTCTAAAGCCTAATTGGTGGGGTTGACAAATGCATGTTTTGAAAGGTATGTACCCAGTTTGGCAATGGTAGTCACTACAGCAGGAACAGTACCCTTAGCAGCAATGTATGTTCTCAAATTGCTCATTTCTTTTGGATTTTTAACAGAGTAGTTGATCACATATTGCAAGGGGAGGGAGAAGCAAGGAAAAAGAAATGCAATTAGGAAATAAATAATAGCCACCTGAATATTATTTAATCCTATTCTTGTTCACTATAGATGAAATATTCATGGTCAGGTTCAGGGCTCAGCAGCACACTATAATTTTCCCCGCTGCACCACTCAACATCATCTCATTATGGCCCATTAAACACTAATAATTAAAACAAAATATATTGGAATTGTTTATCCAGGATGGTGTAAGAAAATGAGTTCTATAATAATGCTGAAGGGGAAAAAATATCCTAGGACTTGCAATTAATATAATAATTAAGCCAAAGTCAGTTTTTGGGGAAGGGGCAGGTAAGGAAGAATTCTTGTTGCAAATGAGCCTTCTTATAAACAAATGTTGAAATTGTGCATTTTTGGTTACAATATGAGAGAGAAGGAGAACATTACATTACTACATGTGAAAGGGTTCTAGGAGTCCTAGAAAACCACAAGTTGAACCTGAGTCAACAGTGTGATGTTGCAGCTAAAAAGACCAATATGATTCTAAGCTGCATGAACAGAAGTATAGTGTCTAGATCAATGGAAGTAATGGTGCCACTCTATTCTGCTTTGATCAGGCCCCATATTGTGTCCAGTTCTGGGCACCACAATTCAAAAAGGATGTTGAGAAGCTGGAGTGTGTCCAAAGGAGGGTGATTAAAATGGTAAAGTGTCTAGAAACCATGCCCTAGGGCCTATGAGAAGAGACTTAGGAAGATGGGGATGTTTTAGCTGGCGAAGAGATCGTTAATAGATGATATGACAGCCCTGTTTAAGTATTTGAAGGGGTGTCATACTGAGGAGGGAACAAGCTTGTTTTCTGCTGCTCCAGAGGATAGGACCCCAAACAATGTATGCAAGCTACAGGAAAAGAGTTTTAGAAGGAACTTCCTGATAGTGAGAGCTGTTTGACAGTGGAAACACTCCATTCATTCAACCATACACCCAATGTGCTCTTTCAATCTCTCTCTCTGTCCCCCCCCCCCCCCCTCCATACACACTATAGAAGCCCACCTGGGAGGTGCTTCTTCACTTACTTCATTACATTACCATCTTCATTAACAACAATTATGGCATGATGGATAGTGGTAGGGAAGGTGAAATTTTTGAGAGGATTTGAGAGGAAGAGATGGAGGCAGAAAGATGTTTTTTCTTACAGTGTGTCACAAAGACATCATATTCAAATGTCCCAATGGGAAAAAGTCTGGAAGAATGGTGTCTTTCTCTGGCTGATATGACCCTCCACAGAGCCTATTTACTCTTTGGCTCACTTCAATAAGATCAAAAGCAAGGGGGTGGAATGGATCAGTGACTGTGGCATGTTGAGGTGGCAACTGCATGGTGGGAAAGTCAAGGCAGTGGCAACTCAAGGATGGAATGTGAATGCAGTGGTACATAACTTCCTGCTTTCGGTGAGCTTGTACCACCAGTGAGTTTACCTATTTGAAATCCATAATAAATATAGCATCTTCATCAGCAGAGATGCAAGTGACTTTGTCTGAAAAATATTTATCAAAACAGTCACATCAAGTCATTCAATAAAACAAACCCTTTGCCATACAGAATAGTTCCATTGGACAATTCTGAGTGGGCACAGGGCTGGTGGAATAGTATCAGCTCAGGCACTTTTTGGGTCAGTTTATTTGGAGTTTTTCTCCTTCATTTATGTACATATTCCACTGAGATTAGAACAAAGAGAAGTGATTTTCAGCTCCAGAAAACTGAATTAGATCAAACGTTAGATAAAATCTATAACAGCAGTACATGATGTTGTGTCTAAAGGCTTCTAAGCATGCAAGGTGCATGCAAGATCAGTTAAGGGCTTGCCATAGAGGGCACATTCTTTTCATGAGCCAACCATAATCATTCACTTAAACTTTCATTGGATTTCAATGGGCATGAAAGCCTGTTTCCTCTCTCCCTCCCCTCTTTGCACTATCCATCATTCTTTTCCACATTTACCCTATACACACTTACTTTCCACTCCCACTTCTTAATATTTCCTCAGTATCACTTTCCTAAACACTTTTCTTAATTTTTCCCCAGTCTAATTTTTTTATCTTGCTACTCTGAAAAGTTCCCATTATATAACTGCTCATGGGTCTATTATTAGATCAGTTATTCAGGCTAAATCTTGGGATTTTTTCTTCTCCCTCCTATAGTCATAGTCATTTTATTTGTATTACACTTTTCAGTACATATTATTACTCAAAGGCAGTTCAAAAGAAAGCATGGCAGAAGCAAAGGAGATATATCAACAGTCACTAATATACTATATCTCTGTCAGCAATTCCTTTAAAAGTTGCGTAACAGCCAATGAACAAAATAACATCAATATCAAAATCACTGATGAATAATTAATAATCAGCAGCAGTGCAGTGAAACCCTTTGATGAGCTGAAGAGTCTACTGTCCCATCAAAAGAGGTAAAAACACATTGTGGCCTAGGCAGCAAAATTCTCTCATCTTGTAATGTGGTATTGAATGGTATTTCATCTTTGCATTTCTGTAATGTGGAGGTCTCTTTCTAGAATTGATAATGTACAGTTCTGAGGAAACAAACACATTTTCAAAGCTGGAATATGACTCCAGCTTATGGGGTGGGTGTTTTTTTTTTAAGGCATAGCAGGAAACATTTAGAACAATACAATTAAAGTGACATGATCCTGAGCATCTTTGTTTATAAGTTATCCTGACTGAATCATACTGATTTTACTGGAGTTGATTTCTCAGTGAATATGTTTATGATTGCCATGGTGGAGCATAATCCTATTCATGTTGTTCAGATGTAAATGTCAGTCATTTTAATGGGACTCTTCAAAATACGCATCTACCTTATGCAGAATTAAGTTCCACTGTGTTCAGTGGAGCTTATTCCAGGTCACCATGTATATGGCTGTAGCCTTATAGTTGATTATCTTTTGTTTAACAGGTTAATTGGTTAATTAATCAAGTGATCCTTCTATGGTTGTGATATTTGGAGGCAGTTTAAGGAGAAAAATGCTTTTTCTTGAGTTAAAAAAGAGCAATAATATTTACCTGCAAAGGTAATTAGTATTCTTCCACATTGGTCTTGTTCTTTGTGGGATTACTTCCACCACCTAGATGTCCTCATGTATTCAAGATGCACCTCTAATATATATTTGTATGTATACATGTGTTCCATATGGATAGGCGATTCCTCTTTTCCAACCCCATATACAGCAGTATCTGTGGTGATTTGTTAAGTGATTGGTTGTTGGCATTTTTAAAAAAAATACTGTCCCTCCTCCAAGGGGCAAAGAGGGTGGACAGCGACTCCCTGCCACAAATGGGGGGAAATATGTGTAGGGCAGCAAACAGTGTCACATTCTCATGAGATCAGAGTTATGGAACCCCCTTGCACTGAAGATTGACCAAAGCCACAGCATTTTAAAAAGCAACAGCCGTTTTGATTTTTTATTATTTATTACTATTTTATTTATTTCGATCTTGCCTTTCTCTGGATATAGGGACTCAAGGTGGCTAACAAAAATATTAAAATGGTACTAGTTAAAAAACAATACAAAGGCATTAAAATGTAGATGCAAAGTTAAAAAAAACAAGCAAAGCCTAAGATTTAATTGTTAATTGATTTTGATTGATGGTTGAATTATTTTATAGTTTTAAAACATAGCAGTAGAATTCAAAGAAATAGCCATGTCAGTCTTTAGAATCAGTCTGTAGAAAGATGGTGTTGCATCTTTGAGACTCACTGGAAGAAAGAAGCTGGCAGCAGGAGCTCTCCTAGACTCCAGGCTACTTCCTGGGATGCCTTTGAGGATGTAAGACCGAAGCCCACCAAAGCTCGTGTTGCCGAAGTCTTTTTTCCAGTCAGTCTCAAAGGTGCCTCCTGCAATTACAATTATGTCTTTTATTCGTGCTCACTGTCAATTTAGATTAAATCTGGGATTAAACATCTGTATTTTAAATGGCGATAAATATGTGAATGTATAAATTTCATCGAATGACTCTGGCCATTCGCTTTCCCTGTTCAGTAACAGTCTTCAGTGTCCCATTGAAATGAACGAAGCGCCGGCGCTGCGGAGGAGGAGGAAGCGGCAGCTCTTTTGACGGGAGAAAGCTCCGAAGAGGAAGGAGGGAGGCAGGAGGCACCTCTCGGCCGAAGCCAGCGGAACATTTGGCCCCAGTTTTCCCGCAGGACGGTCTGGCGAAGGGCAGCAGTGCCAAGGTTTTGGCTTTCCGTCTCCGCCGCCGCCGCCGCTGTATTCTGGGGCCTGACTTTCACACGTTTCAGTTTGGGGACCTGTCCCATTCCTCATTAAAGCAATGAGTGTTAAAACAGAAAGACATAAAGAATAAAACCGAGGATTTATTCCTTCATTAAACTGATGATCCGTATAGGAAGCCAATTAACATTATGAGTCTAGCGAATATCAAGTGTGGAAGAGGTGAGACAGACAATGAAGAGCAGTCACCTTGGTCTTTAGAAAAAGAAGGCACCTTTTTACGTTATAAATTATGTGAGAATCCAAGCGGCACAAATCGGCAAATTTGACTAATTAGAAAATGCATTTTACTGCACGCAGCTTGAGACAAACTATCCCCTCTTCGTCGCTGGGAGAAGCGGGCGGCCCAAGGTCTCCCGGGACCCCGAGGGAAGCCAGAACTAAGGGCCAAGCTCGCTAGAGGCTGAAGCCAGGCAGCCCACGAAGATGGCTGGAAAAACGACACCTGCTCCGACTGCGCATTCCTGTTGGGAGGAAAGGAGCGAGGATTGTACGCTCCTCGTCGGAAAAGGCCCTCCTGGCATTTGGGCGGGAGGTCGGCTTTTGCCCCCCCCCCCCCGGAGGGCAAGGACCCGCAGCTTAGGCTCAGCGAAGAGCTCCGAGGCTCAAGCCTGCAGCGAGGCGCCTTTTCCCTCCGGTTGAGGCAGGCCTGGGAAAGAGAAGCTGGGCTCCGGTCATCTCAAAGGCTCTATTATCGCAGTGTGTGTGTGTGAGAGAGAGAGCGAATGAGGGGGGGACACATTCCTAAGGCTTCTCTGACCAGTGTTCCTTTCGAAAGGCCTCCACGGCGGACGCCACCTGGGGAGACTTCTGGGCTTCCCCTGTCCGCAGCCGTAGAGACGGGCCACTGCCTCGGAAGGAAGCCCTCCGGCCGCCGGGGCTCAGCTCCCGCCTTGAAAGGAGGGGCCCGGCCAAAGGGAACTCCAGGCTCAGCCGCAACCGGCGGAGGCTTTCCGTCCAAAGGGACCGGGGAAGCGAAACGTTCCGTTCTCGGGAGCCAGAGCGAAAGCATCCCAGTCGGAGGGTTGAGTTTGTTTGTTTGATGTCTCTCCTGCCCCAAGAGACGTGAGGCATGCCCCCTTCCCCACTTCAAAGGCCCTCTCTCGCAGCCAGAAACGAAAGCCACGCCGCCCGGGGCTCTGGGGGCTGTCTCTCAAGGGCCCGGCCTTGCTCCGGGGCCCTCGCCCGCCCAAGCCCCCGAGGAGCCCACCCGCCCCCGACCCGCTGTCCGAGGTGCTGAAGGGAGCCTTGCCTTTCCTCCGCCAGCCCAAGGAAAGCCAGGGCTTTTAGGGAAGTGAAGGGCGGCCTTCCTCTCTGAGGGAAAGGTCGCCCCGTCTTTGGCCCGGAGGCCAGGGAGAGGGCCGAGGGATCCCGCTTCCCTCCCTCAAAGCCAGGAAGAGGGCGAGGGCGGCGTGAGGGTCCCTTTATTCGCACCCCTTGCCTCCCTCGCTTGGCTCCCTCAGAGGTCGGAGAGGGACGGAGGAGCCCTCCGTTTCCAGGCCGGCGAAGGAGACATCGACTCGAGGCCAAGGAGAAGGCTTTCCGACCCCGAGGAGGGACCCAACCTAGGCCTGCTTCCCTTTGGGGCTCCTGAGCAGAGGAGGCCCTCGGCCTTCGGAGAAAGCTGACTGGACCCTGTGCCCAAGAACAGCTTCTCCACCACGGAGTTTGCCTGGGTAAATGTGGCCCATCTCTTTGCCAGCAGAATTTTAGACTGAGGAGAATCAGGAAGCCTATTTGTCACTTGTGCATCCGCGGCATTTCTTCATCAGAGGGATGGGGCCCAAGAACCCTCCCTCCCTGCCTCCCTTTTCCCGGACTGGCGACGAAAGAGGCGATGCTCTGAGCGATCCATTCGCCGGTTCTCTCGCCTCTTCTTTCCTCCTTCTCTTTCTCCTGCTGTGTTCATAATATATTTCGTTTTTGCAATCTGTCCAAAAACGGATTGTTCTAAATAAAACATGTAGTCTCTGATTTATAGATATCCAAATTTATCAACAGTTGTCTGACTGCATCTTTCTGACGCATCTTGAGTGGATCAAAATACCAACTTTATTTTCATCAGTGCATAAATTAATTACACTCATTTAATAACCCGAATATCATTATATTCCCCCTTTAATAGCGTAAAGCCTTTACGCCAGGGAAGCACTTAAAAGGGCAGGGGGGGCCATCAGCGGCTATTAGCTTGGTGTAATGCTATTACAGAGCCAATTACGCGCCATTATCCCACCCCCCTTTTTTTTCCGTCGGTGCCGCTCCATCCATCCAATCCCGCGCCCGCGATGTTAAATTTTCAGCTGGGGGTTTTCGAGGCTCATTTTCAGCCAGGCTTCGGAGCCGGACCATCTCTCCCGCCGCCACGCCTCCGTCTCCGATGCGTTTTAAAAGTAATTGCGAAGGATCCCATTGCATCTCATTTACAGACGGGGAACGAGGAGCAAGCCGGAGCCCCCTCGCTGTGAACAAAATCAAACTTCGCTTTGGAAAAGCGAGGCGGCGCCTGGAAAGCCCTCCGAATGGGCCATTAGCCGCCGGCCCGGGAGGAGCGCACCAGGCAGCCAGCCAGGCAGGAAGCCCCAGTGCCAGCGGCCCGGCCCCCTCCCCGCCCGCCCCGGCCTCCCCTCGAGGGAGGCACCCAGAAGCCAGAGAACCTTCCTGGGGAGAGGGGGGAAGGGAGGGAGCGGAAGGGGGCCCGAGGGCTCTCCTCCTCCCGGCCTCCCTCCGCTCTCAGCCTTGCTGCTTCCCGAGAAATGACGCGCGCCCCCTCCCTCCCTCCCTCCCTCCCCGCAGCACGTGGGTCATTCGGAGGACCCAGCGGACCTATCCAAGTGCCTCGCTCAGGCAGCGCGGGCAATAATCCGATTAAGGCCAATTACGCCTCAGATTATAAAAGCAAGTGCCGAGTGGCGCTTCGGCGGGTTGAAGGCAGGCTTGCACAAACAGCATCTGCTCGTTGGCACGACGTCGCCCAGGCCCTGGGCCTGCCTCCACCCCACGAGGAGGAGGAGGAGGAGGAGGCCATTGCTCCCGCCGCCGACGTCTCCTGGCCTCTGGCTGAAGGTTGAAGGTAGGGCGGAGGCTTCTGGTGGGGCTGGTTCCCATGGCTCCGTGCGGGGGCCACTCCAAGGCAAGCCTTTCCGGCTCTCCAGGGCCCCACGCAGCTCCCTCGGTCGGGGCAGGGGAGACACACCTGGCCGCCGCCGCCGCCTTGACAAGCGTCCCTTCTCCCACAAGTTTCCCCACGTGTTAGAAGAGACACACTGCTGCTCCAAAGAGAGGTCGGGGTGACAGGGCCCCTGGCTCAGAAGACTCTCTTTGAGCATCAATGGCAGCAGGGCCTGGGCCCTCACTTGGACCAAGCTCTCCCGAGGGAGTTGTGTGGCTGCTGCTGTCGTTGTTGGTTCCAACTTTCAAAAGGGATACGCCCTTCGGGGAGAAGTAGAGGGCTTTGGTTGCTGTGGGCATGACCGTCACTCGAGATTCGTGGCAACCCTAAAGCGAACCTGTCGCTGATTTTTTTTAGAACCAGAATTTGTACCAAACGGGGGGAGGGGTTAGAAAGAGCTATTTCCCACTCCCCCGAGGCTTGGGGGGGCTTTGGGGCTGGAGAGGAAGGCGGGAGGGAGGGACGTCGGGGCCCTGCTGCTCACCCCCTTCGCTCTTGCTGCTGCTTCTTCTTCCTCCCCAGACGGACCCAGCAGCTGCTCCGGGCGCCACCATGTTCTACTTCCACTGCCCCCCACAACTGGAAGGTGAGTGAGGCGCCGGAGCTCCAGCATGAGGAGAAGCGCGAACTTTTGGGGGAGCCGAGCTTCCGAGGGCGGCGCAGAGGGGCTTCCCCCAGGAGCCGCCTTGGCCCCAGGGGACCCGGGGGAGGGGGCTGGTTTGGAGTTGGGTCAGCCGAGCACCTGGGGAGCCTGTTGCCGGGGACCGAGGCAGGGACGGAGAGCAGCGACTGTAAAGCAGACGGCCACGGAGGGCTCTTTCGCTCAATGTGCAAATGCTGCTCCCTTTCCTGGGCAACCGGGGCCGGTGGGTCCCGAGAGTAGTTCCTCCTGGCCTGGCGGGCTTTTGGGCGCTGGCTTCCTTCCCTCCTCCTTCCCTCCCTCTCTGCCAGGGCCGGGGGCGAGGGGCCGCCTCCCCAGCCTCCATTTTGGACAGATGGTCCCGTTCCGCCTCTAATCGGGAGGCTCTGGCGCTCCTCTAGCCCGCGGGCAGCATAAATCTTGTATGCCGTTTGGGAAAGAGGCTTCGACGGGAGCCGGGCGGAGGGAAGGGGACAATGGCCCATGCTCTGCCAGAAAGCCCCATCGGCGCCCCGGGATTCAGGGGGCTCCGCTTCTAGCCCCCGAGCCCGAGGAGGAGGGCTGGTTCAGGCCGCGCCGGCCTTCCAAGAAGGGCAGAGGGAGCCACAGACGGGAGAGCCTTGAGGAGACCCCCCAAAGGACAGACTTGCACTGGGAGAAAGCCCCTCAGTTCCCACAGCCTAAATGGACGGAGCCCAACCGGGGCAGACGGGACTCCGGAGGCCTGGCTGCCAGCTCAGTCTCGCCCTGTTCCTTTTCCCTCCTTCTTCTTCTCGGGACCCCCTTGGTCCAGGGCGGATGCCACCCAGCTCCGGCAGCCTGTGCGGCAAGGCCGTTTCCAGGGGTCTCCTTCGCCGTTAACACTCCTTGGCCGCTGGCTCAGAGGAGGATCCCGCTTGGAGTTCGGTGGGCCTTTTAGCAGCCTCGAAGTTTTCTGTGGGCCCCTTCAGTTCGTACCCAGCCCCACAAC
>NC_056524.1:145274660-145497160 GCF_019175285.1 Sceloporus undulatus | reverse complement strand
TGACCTTCGTTCAATTAAGATACAAGGAAGTGTCTGCAATTGGCTTTGCATTTAGCTCTCCTAAATTTAGAATGCAGATAAAATCATCATTCAGCCTTTGCTGATACATTCAATTAAAAGCATGCTAAACAAAAATGGAATGATAATAAAAACAACAATACCCAGCACCCCGTAATAATCTTTTCAACTGTGTATTTCTTTATCAATAGCTCAGAAAGCCAGATTTTCTATAACCATAATAACATCTTCAATATGGTTAAGCCAAAGTATTTCAATTCAAAATAATGGGCAGCCCAGTCAGATTCTAATTTGCTTCCAGTCAGATGAAATTCAGGTACTGGGACATAGCAGAATTGTGGATTTATTCATTGCAACCCAGTTATATTGCAGTTGTTGAAGTTTAGATGCTTAATTCCACTGATGTGAATGGAACTGAACAACTTCACATCCAAACCATTCCAAATCCTGTTCTGAGGATTCATCATGAATTCTCAAGGCCATTGTTAATGGTGCTGTTTGTGCTATGCAATTGTGAAGCTACAGAAGGAAATAGAAAATAACAGAATTGTTAATAGTGTAAATAATTGTTCCACAAGCAAGCTGCACCAGTACATTAATGTAATTGGCATTTAGGTTTTTAGACTATAAATTCAATTAAAAGTAAAATAACAATTTCAATTTAATACATTGTGTTAAGGATTTGCCATAATCACGTTTATACATTTGTAAATTAAGGAAAGCTTACTTACTCATGTATGTTCTGAGACCTATACATTTAGTATAGGAATGACTCCTTCCACTCTTACTGGAATCAATCGCCTAGTTATACTTCTTTCTTCTGCAGACAGTGCACAGAATATGTTAGTATGAACTAAGGAACTGTGAAATCTTATAGTTCTAGCATTTAATATTGAACACGAGAGATCTCTCTGTCTAAAATTAATTCCTGACCTAGAAGATTATACCATTGATTCAGAAAGGAAAATAAAGAATCTTCATTTTAATGACTCCATAGCAGTGAAGGTTATTTTAATGGTATCTGTGGTTTTTAATACTGGGAGAAAGGTAGGATATAAATGTAATAATAATAAACATGTGAACAAACTCGGATGTAATGTAAGAAATGGTGCTTAAAAGTTTGCAGGACTCTTGTTTCAGTGCAGTGCAAAGCCATTCGTTCATTCTCAGGACTACTCTCTTCAGGCAATTTTAAGATAAAAGACTTAGCTGATGCAGGGAACAATGGAAATGATTACATGGAAGGGATAAAGTAGGAAAAACAAAGGTAAGAATTCTTGATCTCTGTAGGTATTAAATCTATGCTCTTGTTATTAATAGTGCTACCGTCTAAACCAGGTGTTCACAAACCTCTTCCCTTCAATGTTTTCTTAAGATAACTGGAGCTGACTGATGCCTGTTTGTCTTAAATGGTACCACAGAGGTGGAGCCAGTAACAACATGTTGTAGAGTAGCAGTCATTGATACAATTTTCTATTACTATCTAATTTACAGTGATTTTTGTTTGTTTGTTTGTTTGTTTGTTACATAGAGTTCCATGTAACCTTTCCTCTCATGTAAGGACAGACACATTGGGAGCACTTTCTGATTTCACCAAATTTTTTAAATTGAATTTTTATGTAAACACTTTGTGCTTTTTTAGTCTGTAACCCCACTTCGATCCACTGGGAGAGGCGGGGAAACATAAATAAATTTTATTATTATTATTATTATTATTATTATTATTATTATTATTATTACAGTATTATTATTATTCAGCCTTGATACAAACTTTTCCTAGTTTTCAGGTGTATGTGTAGATTATAGGAAAAATTAATGTAAAATACATATTACAGTCACATAAATACAAATACATTGATGAAGTCACTAGGTGTACTGTCACATCAGCATTTGAATAGGAGAATGAGAGTTAACATGGAGATAACTTTTTCTCATTTTGTCTCATGCCTTTTCCTTTGGGGAAATTTTGCCCCAATGAAGAAGGAAACATCAATTTTTTAACATGCTAAAAAACAGGGCATATTTGTAGAATAATTTAGTATCTGCATAAAGACACTGCACAAACAGAAAAATCAGTAAACAAATATAACCAAAATTTTCTAATTCATTGTTTCCATAGTGTTTTTAATATATTTGGGGGAGAAAGCAAACACACTGCTGGAGTCAAAATTAAACTTGCACTAATAATATACCCTGTCAGCATCCTCTAACATCTTGTCAAATTTCAAATAAATTGCTGGGCTGTTTTCTGAAAAGAAACCATAGATTCTATCTCCCCCCACCCCCAATTACTGATTATAAAGGCAAAATGTGAGCCTGGAACAATTTGCATATTAACTTGTTTAACTGTTGACTCATTAGATTTCTCCCTAATGTGGTTGATCTTGGTGGATTTTCTGATTATGAGTGAAATTAATGTTATACTTAATCAGTTTAGGTTGCTGGAATTCATTAGAGGATGGTGTAGTCTCTCCCTCTCTCTGCCAGAGTCAGTGAAACAGGAAAGCATCAGGAGAAAAATAATTAGGATTAGAGGAAACATATCACATGTTCTGTGGTAGCTTGCTTATTCCAATAAAATAAGAAAACAGTGAGTCTTTCCCTGGAATGGAATGGATGGAGGGTTGTTGGCTCAGCAAGAGGACCTGAAGCAGTCAGAGCCATTGTATTTTATTTATATCCTGCCTTTCCCCCAGCTCTAGGACTCAAAGTGGCTTAAAAACAGATGGACCAAAAGCGTCACCTTCAGGCTGATCGGGGGGGGGGGCACTGCATTTAGATGATGCAGGATCCCAGATTGGGCTGAAGTTGTGCTGCGGCTGCCTAAGGCTGCAAAAGGAGCCCGCCAAAAGTGCTCCTTGCCAGTAGTCCGTTGCAGACCATGGCGCCTGGTTGCTGCTGTCCCATGCCTCTCAGGGTGTGCTCAGAGTTGGAACAGCTAGAGGGCCTAGATACAGATAAAAGTTCATAGAACTAAAACATACAAAAATTAAAATATAATTAATCTATCAGTAGAAAGTCATCTCTCCCACTGCATCTGAAGACTTAGTAGAGTCTTTTTAATTGGGAATGGTAGGAGCTTTGCAAGTCTTTTTGATTCCTCTCTTTTTATTTCTTTTATATTTCTGGCTTTATATATTATTATTTGGGATGAGTTACAGTGAGCCCCTTTACTTCTTTAATGTGTTTATTGATCATACAGTGTTGTGCACTTGGATTCTGCAGAGGTTCCTCAGAAGCCTCAGGTTCATACCAAAAGCCTGTCTTCAATATTCTCTTACTCCAGAGTAGCCAATCTGATGTGCCTATGGCAAGCCCACAACCAAGATTTGAAGGCAGTACTTCTCTCCTTCTGTAGTATCACAGCTATTGGTATTTAGTGACATAATACTGGAGGTACTATATAGCCAACATGATACTGTAGTATGTAGCCATAAGGCCTAGTATTAGTAGCCCTTGATGTATCTTCTGAGTTTGCATCTGGGTGGTTGTGGGTAGTGCATGCTTTCTTTTGGTCAGGAGTGAACACATGATAGATTTTTTAAAAATTCTTCAACATTTGGACATAGGAAGCTTGCTTCTGCTGTACCAGACCATAGGCTCACTGCTTTTCACTCCAACTGGCAGGATATCTCTTTAGCAAAACACAATATGGGGGAAAGTGATCACAGTAGCATGTTAAAGTACATTGTATTAAAGTATACTATGTTAAATGTGCTAACAAAAGGGTTAAAGGTACATTTAAGTCCCCTTTGTTCTCCCTTTAATTTTGCACTGATGGCATTATTATTTTCATGACATATATTGAAACTTTTTCTTCTCTGTTCAAAGTATCATGCTTATATGCTACATTAATGTTTATATGCCACATAAATCCATGTGTTAAGTGCATAGTAATATAAACAATGTGCTTCACTTCATGAGGTCATCAAAAATATGCATACTGCAGATCCTAATACAATTTGGTTTTCATTTGCAAAGATGAAGCTTTCTTACAGTCTCAAGTGTAACACAGAATTGTTGCACTACAGGAAAGAAGAAGGAGCTTCACACAGATTATGAATGTTTTATGCTGAAGCAAAGCTGCTGATTGATACTCTTCCTCTTAATTCAGGTCTGGTTTCAGAACAGAAGAGCTAAATGGAGAAAAACTGAGAGAGGGTCATCTGAGCAGGAAGGGTCTAAGGAGGCAATGGCTGAAGTGACACCACCTGGAAGAAATTTAAATTCTCCTTCCCCAGTTGATCAATCAAGGAATAAGAAGGAAAATCTGGAGATTCAACAGAGGTGAGCTTGACCTTTCTGGACCCTACCACTTCATCTGATATGGCCCTTGTGGTCTCTTCCAACTCTATGATTCTATGTAAATTGACAAACTGCAGTGTCCCACTTGCTATGCAGAACTTTGAAAGGATGGAAGGAGGACTGCTCAAACAGTTTATAGATTACCCTGAGCCTAGACATGAACATAAGTCCAACAGACACTAACATAATGTGAATCAATTGATATAGTTTTAAGCAGACAACATGAAACATGATGAGGAAATATATCAGGCACCCATAAAGCCAGCCAGTCTTCTATAAGAGCTAATATCAGTTTATCTGTAGAAGAGGCTGAGATGACTGGAAATTATTTTAAGTATTGAGTATGCAGAATAGCAGAGGCAGAAGGAAATAAGGGCTTGAAGCAGGTGAGTTAAAGCACTGGCTTTGACTTGCTTCGAGGGTGTGGTGTTTACACAACACATGCCCCAAATTGGCCAGAAGCCACACTGAGCCAGCTCCAATCTGGAAGAGCCAGCACAAAAAGAAGTGACAAAAAGCCTCTCCTTGCCAGCAGTTGGGTTGAGGACTGCAGCAGTGGCCTGGATCGGGGCCAGGCTCGTGTGGTTGCCACAGTCCTTGTGCAATTGGGGCAGGAGCAGCCTCTGACTGCTCCTTTTGCCCTGTGTACATGACACCATAGAAGTGAGGAGGGGTTACACCTTAAAATATATTTATTGGAGTATAAAGTCTCAACTCTGTGGTCCTTAAACTTTTCTTTACCACAGACCCCCTGTAAATATCTTTTGTTGCCTTCGGCCACCAAGAGTTAACACCCTAAAGATTTAACACTGTAAAATGGATCATATTTATTGTAAGTTGCTCATCTAGGGTCTTCAGATTTGGAGAGAAGGAAGAAATAAGTAAATGCACATACTCCTATTATAATATTTTATGAGAATGATTCAATACAAGCTACTACTACTACTTCTATTACTATTACTACAACCACCACCAACAACAACTGCAATAATACATGAACACCGAACATGGCTTAATAGAACTTGTTAATATTAATTAATTAATTAATTAATTAATGAGAAGGTTGGTGCTGCTTTTCACTTATAAGCCATGTTACTTTTGGCATAATAGCTAAAACACATATTCTGTATGGTTTCCAAATGTTTTCTATGTTTAATTTTAAGATAAACGAAAATGATTTTTCACACAGGTATGTTGTTATGAAAGTCATCAATACTTTGATAGTCTTTTTCAATAGTTTCAGAAAATCTGCTTGTAGGTGAGTCTAGAAATTTGAAACGACTGTTCCTTGAACTGCAATTTCAGAGCACCATCTGAGGATATTTCTATGAGTTTGTCTTCCTCTGCTGCTGTGAGCACCTCTAGTTCAAACATATTAACTGAATGTGGATCTGTAATCTAGTATTTACTTGGCTCATGAACAAAAAATATTAACAGGAACTGCAAATCTTTCAAATTTGTGTGATATGTTGTATGTCTCCTCATAGGGTTTTCTTGGTGAGAGTTTTAGTGAGGAGGTTCACCATTGGCTCCCTCTGCAAAGTACTAATGTGGTGTTGTCTCTGAAATATTCTCTGTCAATGCCACCCACCATTACTGCTGCTACCCAGAAGCTGCTTCACACTCTACTATTTCATCTAATGAAAAGATGATACTTGGAAAGGTAGAGGGCAGTAGGAAGAGAGAAAGACTGCATACCAGATGGACAGACACAATCAAGGAGGATATGACATTGAGTCTTCAGGACCCGAGGATAAGGAGTCTTAGAGGTGTCTCATTCACAAGGTTGCCATGAGTCAGGGCTAACTTGAGAGCAAGTAATAACAAAAACAAGTGACATGTCTTCCTCAGCCAAGTTTTTGTTGGTGGAACCAAGAAAGTTTGTGAGGTTTGGAAATGTTTTATAGGTCCAGTTTGATACATGATGATGCTTTTTCATTATTGATTCAACTGTAATTTTTTCTCTTTGAAGATTTAAGTAGTGCATACAGTGGTGCCTCGGGTTACGAAATTAATTCGTTCCGCGGCCGCTTTCGTAACCCGAAAAGCCTTCGTAAGCCGAATTGCCATAGGCGCTAATGGGGAAAAGCCGCGTTTCGTGCGAAAAAGCCGAAAAAAGCACCAAAAATTTTCTTCGTATCCTGAAAAAACATTCGTAACCCGGAACAATGATTTCCTATGGGATTTTTTCGTATCCCGAAAATTTCGTAACCTGGGTATTTCGTATCCCGAGGTACCACTGTATTTAATTGGGTGAAGATATCTGGCAGATGCTGATTTTACTATTCAGGAAAAATTGGTCAAACACTGAGGTGCTCTATGAGGGATACTCTTATCTTGTCTCTCAGGGCGTCTACAGATGGGCAGTCTGCAGCCGCCCCTTTTTGCCCCGGATCATTGCCGTGGCAATCACATACCGTGGCAGCAATTCTGCCTTCTCGGGAGGCAAAACGAAGCCGCCATTAGCCAGCTTCTTCTTGTGCCCCAGAAAGGGCATCATAGGCATGCCAGGATGATGCCCCTTCCATCCAGCACCATTTGGGCACTGCATCTAGCATGCATCACCATGGCATGTGCCATGTGGATGGACGCATGCTATAATGGTGGCTGGGCAGCAAGATAAGGGCTTGGAGCGAGCGAACGCTCAGCCCTCACCGCATGTACAGGCCAGCACAAAGTGCTGGGCTGTACAGCCCCTCAGTTCTCAAAAATGAGACAAAACTTTACCTCATGATGGTGGCACAGTGGTTAAATGCTTGTACTACAGCCACTCACTCACAAACCACAAGACTATAAGTTCAATACCAGCCAGGGGCTCAGGGATGACTTAGCCTGGCATTCTTCTGAGGTTGCTAAAATGAGCACCCAGCTTGTTGGAGGCAATTAGCTCACACATTGTAAACTGCTTAGGGAGTGCTTAAGAGTGCTTAAGAGTGGTAATGGTATAGAAATGTGCTTGCTATTGCTATTGCTATCCAGTGAACTTCACAGTGTAGCAAAAGTTAATGGTGTTCACTGTTCATATCTTTGCAAAGTGGTGCCCCAGATCATTGAAAAAGTCTTAAATTCAGTAATTTGCCTTTTATAACATTGACAAGCTTGATTCATTTAAGATCTGTTTTAGTTTTTCTGGTATCTTAGCAACTAGAGCTTCCATATGTATGTACCAGTGGTACAAAGTCACTGATAGTATGATTTTCTTAATCTGTAATACGAATCCAGTTAAGCTTTCTAGATACTGCTCATGCACCATCTGTGCTAATTCCAGTGCATTTCAAGAAATCCATATCATGAGATGTTATAAACTTTTTCAGCTGCAATATGTACCAGCAAGGTAATTAACAATAAGTCTTTGAAAAATATTTATCTTGTGCACATATTTAATGTAGTATAATAAGTGGCTTTGTTATTTGTATCTAGTTGCAGAGCAAAATAGAGGGACTTGTGAATTCTTTATAATAACTGTTCTTTGATATTGGCTGATAAGCTGTTGATTCACTTCTTTACTATGGGGCTAAACAGACAGGCAAAAAGAGGTGTTTTCAGGCTGACCTGAAGGTGTGGGGTTTAGATGACGCATGCCTTGAAGCCAGCAGGAAAGTACCCTCTAGGTGCCTTATGCAGAGAAGAGCCATTTCAAAAAGCAGCAGCTTTTTTCCGCTTTTTCCTCGCTTGAGGCCATATCATGTGGTCATGACATGAGCACTCCAGCTCCCTTGGGAGTTGGCGGTGCGGTTGGTAGGGTTTCAATGTGACTTCAGAAAAGGCAGCTTCAAGCCACTTTTTCCTGCCTATCTGTTTCGCTCATGTGTCATTTGACAAAGGTATTAAGAAAAGTTTCTTGGCAGCTTTCTCTGTGATCACTGCAGAAACCATGATTTTTCAGCAAGTAATATAATTCTTCAACTATTCTGTGTGTTTTTTAAAAAAATTTCTATTAGTTGAGAAGCTTCAAATGAGGCTATGTATTGATTGTACCAAACAGCTGCAGACTTTTTGTGTGTGTCATTTTCTTACTTTTCCAAAGTTCCTGCTCCTATCTTTTGAAAAAAAATGATCTTTATGGCATATTCTTTCAGTGTGGCACTGAGATGTTTTTGCAATTCTGACAATTTCATGACCTCATTGGGCATCATAACATAACAGATACTGTGGGAGTTGCTTGTCCTCTAGGCCTGTATATGTGAAGCCAATTGACAGATATTCCTTGGTATAATGGTGGCAGTTTTAAAGATGACAAGAAGAAGCTTCATTTTGCTTTGAACAGCTATTTTAAAGCAAATTTTTAGAGTGAACAGTGGAAAGTAGGCAGGAAGGCAGGACATTTTGACAGAGGAAAGATCCAGGGGAAATACACCACTGGATCCTTATCATTGTGTTTCTGCTACCTCATGCATCAAAATATTTTGACTGGCCTTGACTATACTGTACTATACACATTCACATAGGAGGACTGAGGTTACCTTTGGGCTTCCTGTACAACTGACAAAGACTGCAATGGTTCTATGGTTCTATTAACATTATTTCTTACTATTGTTAACTATTAATATTATTTGTTCCTTCATCCCTGATCTTCTACTATTACATTACAAGAAAAGAATCATGGAATCATAGAGTTGAAAGAAACCACAAGGACCATCAAGTCCAACCCCATAGCATGCAGGAATATACAATCAAAGCACACCCCACAGATGGCCACCCAGCTTCTGTTTAAAAACGTCCAAAGAAAGAGACTCTACCTCACTCCGAGGAAGTATCAAACAGCTTTACTACAAATAGTTCCTACTAATGCTGAGGTGTAATATCTTTTCCTGTAGTTTGAATTCATTGCCCCATGTCCTGTTCAATGGAGTGCCAGAAAAAAAACTTACTCCATGTTCGGTATGACATCCTTTCAAATATTTAAACAGGGGCATTGTACAGTGCAGCTATGTTATATGCGGCTTCCAGCATATGCTGGAAGCTGCGCCAGAAAAACTCCTCTCACACCCTGAAAGAAGCAATGGGGTGCACGATCATCATCATCTCAATCAAGGAGATCATGGCCCTAAAATTACAGGATTTAAGCAAAGCTGTGGATTACAGGTGTCTTGGAGATGTCTCTTCCACAGGGTTGCCATGAGTTGGGTGTGGATTGAGGGCAGTTAACAACAATAATTCAAACTTCAGGAAAAGAGATTCCACCTTAACATTAGGAAGAACTTCCTGACAGTAAGAGCTGTTCTACAGTGGAACATACTCCCTCAAAGAGTGGTGGAAAAAACCTTCTTTGGAGATTTTTAAACAGAGATTGGATAGAATTTGTCAGGGGTGCTTTGATTGTGTGTTCCTGCACGGCAGAATGGGATTGGACAACAACAGACAGAGAGGTACATTCTGAGCTCATTTAAATTCCTAGATAGGCAGAACTATATGGAATGGATGTACATGGTGTAGTAGTTTGACTATTGTACTAAAACCCTGGAGACCAGGGTTCAATTCCCCGCTTGGCCATGAAACGCACTAGGTAACATTGGGCAAGTCACATGCTCTCAGCCTTAGGTGAAGGCAATGGCAAACTTCCTCTGAACAAATCTTGCCAAGAAGACCCCATGATAGGCTTGCCTTAGGGTCACAGTAAGTTGGAAACATCTTAAAGACACACAATATCAACAATTGGGAGAAATCTGAGTCCAAAGTCCATTTTTATTTGTACAGTGAACCCTTTTTATACCGCTGGGGTTTGGTTCCAAGATCTCCCGTGGATAACAAAATCCGTGGATGCTCAAATCCCATTAAATATAATGACATAACAAAATGGTATCCCTTATTTTAAAAAATGGAAAAAATCAAGGTTTGATAGTTGAAATTTATACTTTTTTTGAACATTTTCAAACAGTGGATGCTTGAATCCATCTATAAAAAATCTGTGTATAAGAAGGGATGACTGTATATGACCCTCTGGGATATGCATAGATTGCCAAAAATGCAAAAAACAAAAACAAAACAACAACAACAGCAAAACAAAAAGCAGGAGTATAGTGTCCAGATCAATTGACATAGTAGTTGTATTATATTCTGCTTTGGTCAGAGCTCACCTAGAATACTGTGTGCAATTCTGGGCATGACAGTTCAAAAAAGGTATTGATAAGCTGGAACACGTCCAGGAAGAGATAGCCAAGATAATCAATAGTCTCCGCATGAAACCTCATGAGAAATGACTTATGGAGCTGGATATGTTTAGGCTGGAGAAGAGAAGATTGAGAGGTCACATGATAGCCATATATGAATATCTGAAGAGATGTCGTATAGAAGATGTAGGAAGCTTGTTTTTTGCTGCTCCAGTAAATAAAATATGAATGAACGTATGTAAATTACAAAAAAATAGATTTCACCTAAACATTAGGAAGTACTTCTTTACTGTACGAGCTGTTTGACAGTGAAGTGGATTGCCTTGGGGAGAGATGGACTCTTCTTCTTTGGTGATCTTTAAACAGGCTGATATGCCAAGTTCCAGCCTGCTTTAGCTGTTCCTGTATGATGGTGGCGTGGTGGTGGTTTGGACTAGGAGGCCTTCGCACTCTCTTGCAACTCTATTACTGGAGTCTTCAAATCACACTCCCTTCCTCCCTCCCTCCCTCTTTGCCAGAAAAAGGGCAGTTTGTACATTGTACATCTAGGAGTGACCATCTAACAGCAATATTAAAGTCACTCCAGTGGCTGCCTATTAGTTTTCGAGCACAGTACAAGGTGTTGGTTATTACCTTTAAAGCCCTACATGGCTTGGGCCCAACCTATTTAAGGGATTGCCTACTTCCATATAATCCGCCCCGTACTCTCAGGTCCTCTGGGAAGAATTTATTGCAACCTATAAAAACTAGACTGACTGCAACTTCCCAGAGGGCTTTTTCTGCAACTGCTCCCAGCCTGTGGAATGGCCTGCTGGACGAGATCCATCAAACCACCAACTTAGACAGCTACTTGGCCATGTGGTGATTGCCCCCCCCCCCCTCAACATATATATTATGATTCTGCCACTTTTATTGGTTTTAACTGTTATGTAATTTTAAATTCTATATTGTTTAATTGTCTTTTAAGGGGGGTATTTTGTATATATGGATGTATTTTAACTCTTGTAAGCCACTTTGATTGTTTTTAACAAAAAGCAGGATAGAAATAAATAAAAAAGCAGAGGGACAGAAAGCCACAGAAACAGCCTTGTGGGGGCACATTTTGTAGGGACTGTTCCTAATAATGGAGGAATAACTGTGAATTTCCTCACACAGTTACTATAAGGTTGAATCACATGAGAAAATAATCTTTTTCTGAAGGGCCTTAGTGATGGGGTAGATTCAACATGAGTGCTTATTTTTAATCTCTGCTTTTCTTCTTGCAGCCTGAACAGAACGGTTGCGCCTTCTGGTCCTTTTTTCCCCTCATGTCTACCAGGGACTCTTCTAAACACAACTACTTATACCCAGGCATTGTCACAAGTTGCATCCTTCAAAGGTAAGGGACTAATTTTTTAATCAAAGTCTTAGGCAGTAGTAGATGCTTTCATTCAGTGGTATTATCTTCTCTATTCTGGAGCCAAATCTGTGAATGGATTGGCTAGAACTATAGCATAACGGTCATAAACCTGGTGTTATTTAAATGTACCATTTTTCCTTTTCTGTTTAGATTTTATAGTTAAATGCCCCATTTAGCCTGATTTTGGCTGCAGTCCTATACACACTTACCTGGGAATTAACACAGTGGAAACGATGGATTTACTTCTGCATAAATACTCTCATGCTTCTGCTATCACTATATTCCATTAAGTGTAGAAACTGGGTTCTTGGAGACAGGAATCTGATCTGGAAACAGTTAAACATGGACTGAAAAACTGGCAGTCCTATTAAATCTGTCGATTATTGTGTGTGTGTGGCATATTGACACATTTTGTTTGGACTTGAAATCCACAGCTTTCATGTAAACCACCCTGGAAACATGGGTGATGGGTATATATAAAAAGGTAATTAAAATAAATAATTCCATATTTTTAATTCCATTGGTTTCTGCCACCTTCCTTTCCGTACTGTCACCAGACCAGCACATGCATTTTCAGAGTTTACTCTTCCTAATGAATGAATTTCTATGGTGTATATGCCATTCCTTTGCCCACCCTTTTTTTGCAAAATGGTTTTCCCTTCCCTCAGGAGTCCTTTGTAACAACAGCAACATTCATAGTCAAAAACATGAACTGTTCTGACCCATCCCTAAAGCATGATACCTTGTATGCTTCTAGCATGGAGATACTAAATAAGTAGATAAACTGCTTTAGTGCTGAAAAGCTCTTAGAACTGGCGGAGGATCAATACTGTAAGCACTTTCATATATGAACCACTGTGTTAGAATATTTGATAACTCAATTCTTCTTCTTCGTGGTCTCTGCGAATACATACAAATGGGTTTCACTGCGCCTGCGCAGTGCCGTTCGGAACCTTCTAGAATCACTGGGCAAAGTTTACTATGCAACATATAGAAACTTTTTGGCGGTAACTCCGCCCACCCGTTATAAGGCCCCTGCCTTCCCGCTCTTTCCCCAGTTCCTTTTTTCCGCCGTGTTGGTTGCTGTTTGGAACTTCGCTCTTGCTAGCTCGTTTGGAATTCACTGGTATTTTGACTCGGACTGTTTTGTACTTCGGCTTCTCTATTCTCCTCGTATCATTGGACCTCGGACTGTGTTTTTGGACCTCGTTTTGCTCCTCGGCCTCAAGGATGTCTCCTCCTTTTAAGAAGTGTGACGTTTGTGGAGGCAAGGTTCCTGTTCAGGACCCCCACTCTTCTTGCCTCTTCTGCCTTGGCCGGGACCACGACCCCAGGGTCTGCAGCCTCTGTAAGTCGATGTCTTCCCAAGCCCGTAAGAATCGGGAGTCGCGGCTGACGTCCGCTATAGCCCAAGGCAAGATTCGGGAGGGGAATTCCCGACCTGCTTCGGCCCCTTCAGCCCCTGCTTCGACCTCCTCTGCCCAGGTCCGTAGCGGCCCTTCCAGTGCGCCTCCTTCTACTTTGCTGGCGCAGGTCCTGGAGGTTTCGGATGCCGCTCGTCCGCTGGCCCGCGGCTCCATGAAGCCCAGCGCCACTTCTAAACTCACTAAGCACCCTCGTGTACTGGGGTCATTGGGTTCGGATGCCGCTTCCACTCACGATGAGGGAGCCCCTTCCGAGGCATCGGGGGCGTCCCGGGCGTCTCTTGACCAAGGAGCCCATAAAAAGGCTTCCTCGGCATCGTCCAGCTCCAAGAGGGCCAAGACCAAGTCCAGATTGTCGGACCATTCAAAGCCGGCCAGGTCGGATGACCCCGCACCGAGGAGCACCGCCTCCGAACCGGAGCCCTCGGGCTCGAGGGACTCCGACGCCCGAAGCAAGGACCGGGCTGGGCGCACGGCTGCTATTTCGGAGTCACCGATCCCCTTCTTTCCCCCGGATGTGCCGGCTCGCCACAAGTCTGCCAAGAAGAGGCAGTCGTCGGCCCCGGACTTGGCGTCGTCTTCGGCCAAGAAGGCCAAATCAACCACTCACTCAAGTTCCCATTCGGGGTCTCCCTCCAAGAACCGTTCAAAGGAGGCTGCGGGTTCCCGAAAGTCTCATCGAGATCGCCCTCGCCCTGACTCTCCGGTGTCGACCGATCCTCTGGCCACACCATTGGTGAAGGACCATCCACCTGTGAGGGATCGTGACCATTCCCCTGTTGGGGCCCACGACGGGGATGCCACCGTCCAGGCTTTGCCGGTCCCAGCACAGTCGGCTTCGACAACGCTTCCCTTTCTCCTCTCGGACGATGAGGACCACGCTAATCTCCCGCCGAGATCCCCCTCACCAGCTTCACCGGTTTCGCGATCTCCGGCTCGGGCCCTTGACGATCCTCAATACTTTTATGACTCAGAGACTGATCAATTTTTTCTGCCAGTCCCTAGAGAGGTGGCTCTGGCCAAGCCTGTCCAGACTCGGGACCGTCCCCGTGACCGTGACCAGCCTCATGGTCAAGAGCGACACCGTCACGAGGAACACACCGACCGACCAGGTCCGTCGACTGCATCTGCATTGCTGCCTGCAAGCCGGCCTACGGAACGCCCCAGGCCTACTGCTACCATAGACCTGATTGCTTCGGACTCCGAACCTGAGCCCGTCGGCTCCGAGGACTCTTCGGGTGTGGAGGACTTGGCCCAGGATTCTCCTCAGTTCCTTCACCATCCAGAAGCAGCCTCCCCTACGGATGATGTGAGGTCGTTTGTTGAGCACGTCATCAAGATGTCCAGGGCTCTGGACATTGAACTTTCATACCCCGAGGAAGAGGCCAAGGACCCCGTCGAGCGTAGGGTTCGCGGCCGGGTCCATTCAACACCATCGGTTCCATTCCTGCCGTCCCTAGAGACTCTAGTCAAGCGCTCCTGGGACTGCCCTTCTTCACTCCTCGGCCCAACGCGCAAGATTGAGTCCCTCTATAGGGTTTCGGCTCCGGCCTCACCATGGCTCACCTCTCACCCTCGCCAGAATTCGGCAATTGTTGAAGGCGCCCAGCAGACCTCAACTCAGCGTCAGGCGGCGGTGCCATTGGACAAGGAGGCCAAAAAGATTGATGCCTTAGCCAGAAAGGCATATGCAGCAGCTGCTCTGGCAGTGAAGGCAACCAATTACACTGCATGTATGGGTGCCTATATCCAAACCCTGATGGAGGGCATCTCCCCAATTGTGCCGGACGTTCCGGATGGAGTCCAGAGGACACTCACCGAGATAAGGGATGAGGCCCATTCCATTGGCGCCTGGCTTATCACGGCTTCCAGAAACATCGTGGAGTGCTCTGGCAGAGCCATGGCAGCTTCCATCGCCCTGAGGAGGCACGCCTGGCTGCGGGGCTCGGACCTTAACTCCAGTGTCAGAGCTACCATTGAAGACATGCCTATAGATGACTCGGGCCTGTTCCACGCCGAGACTGATGACAAACTGAATCGAAAGTTCAGGATGAAGACGGCGGCGAGAAAACATGGTATGTCTGCCCCCGCTCCAGCTCCCTTCCGCAGGCGGTTCCATCCTTGGCAACAACAGCAGGGCCAATTCAATAGGTCATCCTACCAGGACCGTCAGTTTCACCAGCAGGGCTCTCAGCGTCAGAGATACCTGTCCCAGTCCTCTTCATCCTCTGGCCGCCGCAATCAGTCTTCCCGGTACTGCAGAAATCGCCGACAGGACCCTGACCAATCCAAAAAGAGGGCATGAAACCTTCCCGCGCACAACGCCTCCCCTAGGTGTTTTTTAGACATTCTAAGGCCCTTTGCCAACGTATGGGCTTCCATTTCCTCCGACTCTTGGGTGCTAAACATTGTCTGTAGGGGCTATACCCTCGAGTTCGAAGAGCTCCCGCCCACCGGAGCTCTCATTTCCACCACCCCCCCCTCGGACACCCTTCTCGACGAAGTGCGCACATTACTTGACAAGGGGGCTATTTCCCCGCTACCCCCTGAATCCTACCACAGGGCCTTTTTCTCCAGTACTTTACGGTACCGAAGGCCGACGGGGGCATCAGACCCATCTTGGACTTGAGAGACTTGAACCTCTTCCTTGAATATTGCCGGTTCCGAATGGTAACCCTGGCTTCTATTCTGCCTCTTCTTTACCAGGGCCTGTGGTTCGCGACAGTCGATTTGAAGGACGCCTACTTCCACATCGGGATTCGGGAGTCCCACCAGAGATTCCTCGCCTTCTCCGTCGGCTCCGATGCGTACCACTACAACGTGCTCCCTTTCGGCCTTGCCACAGCCCCTCGGGTCTTCACAAAGTGCATGGCGCCGGTGGTAGCATACCTCCATCAAAGAGGCTACAGAGTTTTCCCTTATCTGGACGACTGGTTGTTTGTCGCAGACTCCCAACAAGACCTCCAAGAGGCAATTTCGTTCGCCGTGCAGCTGTTGGACTCTCTCGGACTGGTGATCAACCGGGAAAAGTCACACTTCACGCCGTCCAGACAGGTCAAGTTCATCGGCGCCATCCTCGACTCCGAAAAATGCTCCGCCTTTCTCCCCGTGGACCGTTTTCAGGCGCTGGTAGCATCACTGAGACCCTGCATCTCCCACAGAAGGGTGAGAGCCAGAGATGTTCAGGTAGCCCTGGGACACATGGCGTCAACAACCTTCGTAACACCATGGTCAAGACTTCGCCTCCGTCCACTGCAGGCTTGGTTCCTTTCAGTCTTTTCTCCGATGGAAGACCCCCCGTCAAGGTGGTTTACGGTACCGAGACTGGTGGCCGCCTCCCTGAGTTGGTGGTTGGACGACCGCAACGTGTGTTCAGGGATGCCCTTCCATCAACCTCAACCTCAAGTGACTTTGATGACTGACGCTTCTCTAGAAGGCTGGGGCGCTCACCTCCTCGACCTAGTTGTCAAGGACAAATGGTCGGGCTCAGACAGACTCCTCCACATCAATGCCCTAGAGATGCTCGCCGTCGAAAAGGCTCTGAGAGCTTTCGAGGCCGCTGTGACAGGCAAAGTGGTACTCCTGAGGACGGACAACACCACCGTGATGTATTACATCAACAAGCAAGGTGGCACCAAGTCAAGGACTCTTCTCGAGATCACTTTGCGCATCTGGGACTGGTGCATCCACAGACATGTCCTCCTTCAGGCGATCCACCTGCCGGGAGAGGACAACGAGTTGGCGGATCGCCTGAGCAGATCAACCCTCGGTCATGGCCACGGTGGAGGCTCCATCCGGAGACGGTCAGCGACTTGTTCGACAGGTGGGGAACCCCTCGGATCGACCTCTTCGCGACCGAATGGAACAGCCACTGTCCCCAGTTCTGCTCCAGGAGGCCAATGGACGATCTCTCGGAGACGCATTTGCCTTCCTGTGGTTGGGGGAGCTCCTTTATGCCTTTCCCCTTTCTCTCATCATCAGAGTGGTGTCCAAGATGGACGGTGGACCGTACGGACGCGATCCTGATCACGCCATGGGGCCGAGACAACCTTGGTTCGCATCCCCTCGCATCTCTCCAGGAGATGCTTCCTCCGCCTCGACCTTGCCCAGACCTGCTCTCGATGGACGGATCCTCCATCCGGACATCGAGAGCCTTCCACTGGTGGCTTGGAGGATGCGGCCCTAACTGCCCTGCCTGAAGCAGTGAGGATGGTGATCCGGGCTGCGAGGAAACCTTCTACCCAGCGGTCCTACGCCCTGAAATGGAGAAGGTTTAGCATCTTCCTTGACCGAAAGGGCTTGTCTCCCGCTCAGGTGTCCACCCCGGTGGTGCTGGAATTTTTAATGGCACTTTTGGATGAAGGTCTGTCCCTTACCTCCATCAAGTGCTATTTGTCTGCCATCTGTTCCAAGTTTCAGTTCGGGGGGAGGGTTTCTTTCTTCAAGGATCCCTTGGTGAAGGGATTCCTCAGAGGATGTGCCAATCTTTACCCTCCTGTGTCGGTACCGACTCCGGCTTGGAGTTTGGAGGCGGTACTTTCCACCCTCCAGGCCAAGCCTTTTGAACCGATGGCCACAGCGGACTTGAGACTACTGACTTGGAAAACCGCTTTCCTTGTGGCCATTACTTCTGCCCGCCGTGCGGGCGAACTCTGTGCCTTGCGCAGGGACCAACCCTTCTTGAGATTTCACAGAGACAAGGTGGTCCTTCGGACAGACATTACTTTCTTGCCTAAGGTGGTGTCTGCCTTCCACATGTGTCAGGACATTGTGTTGCCTACCCTCGCATCCAACCCGACTTCGGATGCGGAGCGGAGCCTGCACTCCCTCGATGTCAGGAGAGCTCTCGCCTTTTACCTGGACAGAACGGGTGCCTCTAGTCGCTCCGAAAGACTTTTCCAATGCTACTCGGAGTCGAAGAAAGGGTTGCCAGTATCTGCGCAGAGGTTCTCCAAGTGGGTGGTCGGTACCATCCACCTCTGCTATGAACTGTTGGGCAAACCTCTCCCTGGCAGGGTTCGGTCCCATTCCACAAGGGCAATTGCAGCATCCTCTGCATTTCTGTCGGGGATTCCCTTGGAGGATGTCTGCAAGGCTGCGGTTTGGTCCCAGCCTCTAACTTTTATTAAGCACTACAGGTTGGACACCAGAGCCATCTGAGACGCAGCTTTCGGGAGGGCTGTGTTGGTTTCAGGATTACATTGATTGCATTACTGATGGGTTGTGTTTTAACACTGATGTACAGTTGACACTGTTTACATTCTGTCAATGTTGGTTTGCACAAAATTCCATGGGACCGGTCTTGCACGACCTCTTGTTCCCCTTTCAAGGTTTAACAATGTGATTGCTATGTTGATATATGCATGAACAAAGACTGACTCTTTTATGGTTCAGGGTGTTTGTTGTTGCAATAAATTACCTTTGGTTTACCATATTTTTGTTTTCAGGACACTCCCTCCGCTGCAAACCTAAGCTTGTCAGTCTAAACCCATTTGTATGATTCGCAGAGACCACGAAGAAGAAGGACAGGTTGCTTACCTGTAACAGTATTTCTTCGAGTGGTCATCTGCGAATACATACAAATCCCACCCGTCCATCCCCTCAGTGTCCTGCTCTTATTGGCTCTTCTATAGCCCACTTGGCGGGAAAAAATGCGGAACTGGGGAAAGAGCGGGAAGGCAGGGGCCTTATAACGCTTATAACGGGTGGGCGGAGTTACCGCCAAAAAGTTTCTATATGTTGCAAAGTAAACTTTGCCCAGTGATTCTAGAAGGTTCCGAATGGCACTGCGCAGGCACAGTGAAACCCATTTGTATGTATTCGCAGATGACCACTCGAAGAAATACTGTTACAGGTAAGCAACCTGTCCTTTTTGTTGCACTCATGTCCATGTGCACCATGTAGTATTACTTGCATATTTATTTATTTATTTAGCACTGTCAATGTACACAGCTCTATTTTTAAAAATTAGTATAAGAGAGATTCTTGCCAAGGGCATCAAATTGAATTAAAAAGGGCATATCAGTGATGGAAGAGACTAGGACATCCTTTACATTTATGTGTTTTCATGCCTCACACTATGCAGAGGAACTGATGGACAAATGGGTGGTGGCTGTGTGACCACATGAGTTGAGTTGTATCACACTGTAACAGAAGTTTGTCCTGTATGTCATTTACATCCCCAATAGAGTGGGATACAGAATTGTAAGATGTGCCCTACTGTCTTTCTCCTGTTGTTAACTGCCTTCAAGTGACAATATGGCAACCCTGTAAATGAGAGATCTCCAAATCACCCTGTCATCTGCTCTGCTCAGATTTTGCAGACTCAGGCCATTGCTTAATTGAGTCTATCCATCTGTAATGTGGTCTTCCTCTTTTCTTATGCTCTTTACCTTACCAAGAATTATTCTCTTTTCTAGATTATAATGTCTTCTCATGATATGCCCAAATATGACAGTCTCTGTTGAGTCTTCTTAGTTTCTAGGGAGAGATCAGGCCTTAGTATTTCTAGAACTCTTCTCCAGCACCACGTTTCAAATGAGTTGATTTTATTCCCATCAGTTTTTTTCACTGTACACCTTTCAAAACCATAGGTAGAAATGGGAAATACAGTGGCATGGACAATCCTACAATTACTATTCATTGATATATCTTTACACTTCTGAATCTTGTCTGTTTCCTTTGTAGCTGCCTTTCCAAGGGCTAGACCGTTGATTTCTTGACTGCAGTCTCCGTTCTGATTAATAACTAAGCCAAGATATGGAAAACCTTGAACTATTTCAGTGTCTTCCTTCTATATTTTAAAGCTGTATAAATTACCTGTGGTCATTATTTTTGTTTTCCCAGTGTTCAACTGTAAACCTGCCTTTGCACTTTTTTTCCTTGACTTTTTTCAGCAACCGTCCCAAGTCTTTGCTATTTTCTGCTAGTAGTATGGTCACATCTGCATATCTTAAGTTGTTAAATCTTTAGTGTGCTCTGTTCATTAATGTATGTTTGCAATATAATTCCTAGGCCTCTTCCTTTACTGAACCTAGCTTGGACCTAAAGCTAGGGGTTAAACTCTAGTTTGTGGGGCTAAACTTCTCCAGTCCCAGAGAATTTTTTGGATAGTTTGTTGAGTCAATAATGCTTGGTGAGGTAGAAGGCATAGAAAAAGAGGGTCAGTTGGGGTAAGGCTGTTTGGTTTATTTGAGCCTAGTGGAGAGTTATTTGTGTGGGCAGTAGTGTCTATTGTTCTAGTGTAGTTTGGTGACCTTGTGTCTGTTGGATTAAGACTAATTAGTTGTGGAGCTGAGTGGCAGTGAGATTATCTGCATATTAGCATTCTATTGTTCTGTTAGATATAGCCCCAGGTTCCCTTCCTGAGCACTTGCTCTCAGGGGCAGGGCTTTTTTCTCAGAGGAAATGGATCAGGGACTTGGTTGGGTGAGCTAGCAGCAAATATCCATCTATACCTACAGCCCCAGTCTTTGGAGCATGGCAGCAGCTTGGCGAACAGATGAGGCCAGCAGGGGTGTTTTATGGGGATGTTTTGAGGGGGAAGCCCACAGTCCTGTTATAGTGCCTGCTTCAGATTACTGAATATTGACAATGGGGGGAGCTGCTGCAATCACCTGCAACAGCTGTGGCATATTTGCGTTCTTGCCTATGGATGTGGGTAACTTCACCTTCACCAAGTGCAAGTTGTAGCCCTGTTGGAAGAGAAGGTCCAGCAACTGCAGGCCTGGGTATCTACACGTCCACACATTAGCAAGCAACAGGCTTTCCTGGACAGAGCAGAATGGACTCTCCTGGATGGGGAACACACAGAGGAAGTTTTCAGTTCCACACACAAGCATTAGACAGTTGGAGGAATGTAACCGTTACAGAATCAATTTGCAGCTACGGAATCTATTTGAAGCTCTCTCCCTCATCAGGGATTAAGAAGATAATGAGCAACAAGGCCAGTGTGCAGGGAAAGTGTAGTAGACCTTGGAAGTACTAGCACAGAGAATGGCCTCTGCCAACCGTCGTAAGAGCTGTGTGGTGGTGATGAGGACTCCTTGCTGAGGGGTACAGAAGCATGGAATGCAGGCTTGATAAGATATCTCAGGAGGTGCATTTGTCTCCCTGAAGCAAAAAATCTGTGATGTGACAGTGAGTATGACAAGACTTGTCAGGCCTACTGTCCATTACCCCTTCCTTTTGGTCCACATGGGAATGAATGATACAGCAAGGCACAGCCTTCAGAATATCAGAAGGAAATATGAGGTTCTGGGTACAGGTTATCTCATATCTTAGAATCATATGAGTTGGAAGAGACCACAAGGGCCATTCAGTCCAACTTGTCATGCAGGAACTCACAATCAAAGCACCCCTGACAGATTGCCATCCAGCCTCTCTTTTAAAGACCTCCAAGCAAGGAGAATCTACCATTCCCTGAGGGAGTGTGTTCCATTGTTGAACAACCTTTACTATCAGGAAGTTCCTCCTAATGTTTAGGTGGAATTCTTGTCTTGTAGCTTGCATCCATTGTTTTAGGTCCTGTTCTCTGCAGCAGCAGAAAACAAGCTTGCTCCCTCCTCAATATGACATCCCTTCAAATATTTAAACAGTTGGGCATGGTCAGGGAAATCATGATCAGGGCAAATTCAGGGAGGGATTAAGGTCAGTGGGCGGGCAGAGGTCAGAGCATTCCCTCCCCGCATCGGAGGGGAGAGGGAGGAGGAGGAAAGAGCCGAAGGGAAAAGGGGAACCTGGAGGCAAAGGGTGACAGGAGGCTAAAAGGTGAAATCAGGGTGACTGATGGGGGCTGCAAAGGGCTGTCAGAGGGAGGGTGGGGGGGGACTGGAGAAAGTGACGGAGGAGGATGAGGATGAAGGAGCTGTGGGAAGAAGGGAGCCATGGAGGGCATTCTATAACGGAGCAGGAGGAAGAGGATGAAGGAGCCAGGGCAGCTCAGAGGGAGGGGAGGGCCGGAAGGAAGGAAGGAGGAGGAGAAGGACTGCCAAGGGAAATTGGGCTACAGGGCTAACCCGGGGGATGTAGGGAAATCAGGCTGCAGCAGAATGAGCCTCTTTTATTTTTCACAGTTTATGCGCATGATTTTTTTCGGTGACATGTCTGTGTGCTTGCTTGTGCTACTGTGCTACTTTCATTTCCTCTTGCTCCTGGATTATTATTATTATTTGTGTTATATGCAGATGCTACAGTTAGAATGCCTGCACTGCATTTCCCTTTTATTCCCAATTGATTCTATGGGTCTACTTTAGTTGAAACTGACAGGCCACTCTCTCTCAGCCTCAGTGGAAGGCAATGGCAAACCTCCTCTGAAGAGAATGTAAGCAGGAGGACAAGGGTCAGTTCAGTTCAGGTCACAGGCAGGGCATATAGCATCAGGCACCTTCCCCCCCCCCCTTTTTTTTTTTATTTTTAAAAATTATTTTTGACAAAATATGTGCATGTTTTTTTTCTTGAGGCAGATGGATAGAACATGGCTAGCTGCTTGTTCACTTTCTCTTTCATTTGCTGGCTTCCAGCAAAGGGGAAATGTTGCAGAGGACAAGACCTTTTTTTTCCTTTGTGAATGAATGCTACAATCTGAATGTTACAAAAGTTGCTCTTGTCAATTAGGCAAATTGGCAAAATGATACATGCTTTTGCTACTGTCTCTAAGGAATTCAGGGGTAGCCCTGGATTGCTTTTAAGAGCAAAAAAGAATTCATGGCAATTGCATCCTTTTCTGGCATTTCCGAGGTGAGGAATTTATTATTATTGTTGTTGTTGTTGTTATTACATGTGTAAGAGGCATTCTGGGGTGGCAAGAAGTGGGGGATACAGGATGCATTAGCTTGCATTTTGGGGTTGAAAATGGGGCCAAGGGCAGATCATAACCTGCACTGACCAAAATGCCCACAACACACACACAAAAATGTGTGCATTTTGGTGCATTTTGTGCCTGGCTCTTTAAAAAAAAAGGAGGGGGGAAGCACACTTCCGATGCCCCAATGAGTGCTGCAAACATCACCTATGACAATCGCTTGATTGACAGCAGGCACCTTCATGTTAAACCCAATTTCTGAAGAAGGCATTTGGGTTAAAACGCCCCTCATTTTGTAGTGGGCACTCACTTACAGAGAGATTTGGGAGGGGCCCCTCCAAATCTGCCCGTGGGAATGGCGTCTTAGATGAGTAACAGCAAAGCACAGCATATAGGCTGCGGATTGCTCGCAGCCTGTCAAAGGAGTTTGGCTCACAAGTAAAATTCAATAAAATTTTAATAAATTTAATAACATTTATAAAATATTTTATTAAACAATATTAATTATTATTAATTAAAAATTAATTAATGGTTAAAATAGTTTATTAATTAATTATACCTTTATTTGGAAAGTGAGCAGCAAAAAACCTATCTGCAGCCCGAAGAGGTTTAGCCTATTTTAATTTTGGCCCTAAGCTGTGCAGGTCTGCCTTAGATCTTTCCTTTATATTTACCAATTGCTGCCTACAAATATAATGCTTTTTTTTTTGGCCATAAGTTGATTGCATTGTAATGTGCTTGTTGTTTTTGTGTGTCTTCAAGTCATTTCTGATTTGTCATGGGTTTTTCTTTGCAGAATTTGTTCAGAGGGGTGTGTTTTTGCCTTCCTCTGAGTCTGAGAGGGTGTGACTTACCAAAGGTGGGGTTCCATAACAGTGGGGTTCCATGACTGAACAGAGATTTGAACCCTAGTCGTCAAACACTCAAACCACTACATCACACTGGCCCTCAAAACAAAGCTTATTGTTATGTTGTGCACTGTGGTATGTGAAGTCATTTCCAAGTTATAGTGACCCGAGAACTTATCATATGGTTTTCTTGGTAAGGTTTCTTGCAGGAGGTGGGCTTGCAAAAGCCTATATCTGATGGACCTCTTTTAAATGAGAAAAACATCAGAAAGACATTGTAATTAAGAATTCAAATATAATTTATGACAAATATGCAGGTCACCTTAGACTGCATTATAAACAATGTACTGGGAAAGTGCCTTACCCAGAAATTGCAGCCCTGATGTTTATTTGTAGGGAACTTTGCCTTCCTTCACAGTAGTATTGGGTGAGCGAGCGAGCAAGAGAGAGAGAGAGAGAGAGAGAGAGAGAGAGAGAGGGAAGCACCCTAAAAGGAAATTCCCTTTCAGCACTTGATTTATGTATGCATTGTGTAACAATGTGAGGTTACCAGGAGAAATTAGCAGGCTAAAAGCAAGAAACCCAGGGCAGTTCCTTAATGGACAAATGCAATTCATTAATGGAAAGATTATTAATGCAAGTAAACAAGGATCTCTTTGGTTTTCAGGGGAAAGTCTCTGTTAGTGTTGGAGAGCTCTCACTCATCCAAAATTTCATCAGATTCCCTGTTGTTTAATGCACGTTGGGAGGAGAAAAATAATTACACTTTGTACAGAATGACTTGCATAGTTCATCTCTAACCCACACCTCCTTTCTCGTGTCATTTATTGGTACAGCAGTCTGTGCCATTGATAGGAAAACAGCTTTTCCATTATACATCAAAGCACTATGAAAGATCGATTAGCTTTGTTCAGGATTTGTATACTCCTATGACTGCAGAAAGATATATGGATGCCTGTAAGAAAAGGGTTGGATTCTAAATTGTTATCAGGGTGAACTGAACTTTTCAGTGCCAGAGTCCACCCTTACAGGAGAAGTGGGAATTGTGCAGTCTCCCAGAGGTTGTTGGACTATAAGTCCCAGAAGTGCTAGCCAGCATAACTAATGTAGAGGAATGGTTGGAACTGTAGTCCTATAATGTCCCAAGAACAATACAATTCCCAATTCTACTTTAGATTGACAGTAACACAGTTGGGGCTCTGCATTATCCAGAAATGCTATTGTGTGAGGCAATAGCTCTTAACAAATCTTTCAGAGTCTTTCCTAAATTTCTTCCTGATAAGATATTTTTTTAAAGGAAAAAAAAAACTTGGAACACAAGTAGATTTAGATGTCAGATCAGTATTTTCAATTCAACATTTTAAATTCATTTAAAATTCAGCATTGTTTTGAGCTAAATAACAGTGTTCATCTGCATTTATATTCTTTGAATATAGTACCATATTAACATGTCTGTGTTCAAGCTGCTCATGAGGGGTGATATATTTGTGTGTGTGTACAGGAGTGCACTGAACCAGACAATTTCAGAGCTATAAGAAAATAAAGGCCCTGCTGTCACATTAAAAAAGATGTTTGGCTATTGCATGTGGTTTAAGTTATATCTAACTTTTTTCTTACTTCACACCTCCCCCCACCCTAATTTCTGGTGCACTATTCAGATAACAATTTCTGGTACCCCTGAAACAGTTTACTGCTCCATAGCAGAGTCAGTCCTATTTGTAGCCTTCTTCCTGTGTTTTGTTTTCTGTGTGTGTGTGTCTGTGTCTCTGTGTGTGTGTTTTTGATAAAACAAAGTTTTATACACAGTCTTCATTTAGGACATTCGCTGGCACAATTTGGACACTATTTGTTTATAAATATTTTATGATGGGGAATAGGTCCATCAGCTGCTAACTGACTATTGAATGTTTTCTTGGAGATGAATATCCATAGGAAGAATTACCTAGGGTATTTTGTAAACAGTCCAATTTTGGGGAAGTACCCATCACCCCACTTGAAGCACTCAAAAGGTTTCCCAGAAGTAGGCTTCAAATGCTGCAGACCAGTGTTCTGCTGACCTTACAAACAAAATTGTAGCTGACCATCTACACTTCAAGGTGTGTGCATTTTGTGGGTTTCTGTCCAGAGAGTGTATGTGATAGCGAACAGTGCTGTCCTCTCCCCTTTCTTCACCCTTCATGATCATTATCTTCTTCTTCCAAATATTTGAAGTTATTTCTCAGGAATGTTTGGACTCTCTGTGTGAACACACTAATGTGCACGTGCATGACTCCTGGTCTCTCTGTGTGTATCTATACCAGTGGTGTCCCAAACTTTTTTGGACTACCCGCCCCTTTCCTCTTTGGTGAGAACCCTAGTGTCTCAGCCTGTCATATGAAAGAAAGCAGGAGCAGCAGCAGTGCCATCACCACTAGAAGAGGGGCAACACCCAGTTGGGCTCTCCCCAAGTTGTGGGGTGAGGACTGCTACAGGGGGTGACTCCACTGCACCCCTCTAGACCTCGCTACCCGAGGGGAATGGTGCCATGGAAGCAAAGGAGATGGCTGGTCTAAAATGGTGAAGGGTCTGGAAACCATGCCCTATGAGAAATGACTTAAGGGAGCTGGGGATGTTCAGCCTGGAGAAGAGAAGGTTAAGAGGTGATATGATAGCCGTGTTTAAATATTTGAAGGGATGTCATATTGAGGAGGGAGTAAGCTTGTTTTCTGTTACTCCAGAGACTAGGACCCAGAACAATGGATGCAAGCTACAGGAAAAGAGATTCACCTAAACATTAGGAGAAACTTCCTGACAGTAAGGGCTGTTTGACACTTGAACACACTTCCTCGGAGAGTGGTGGAGTCTGCTTCCTTGGAGGTCTTTAAACAGAGGCTGGATGGTCATCTGTTGGGGATGCTTTGACTGTGATTTCCTGCATGGCAGAGGGTTGGACTGGATAGCCTTGTGGTCTCTTCCAACTCTATGATTCTATGATACTATGGTCATGGCCCCCCAGATCTTGCTGTTGTCAGTCAGTCTGTCCCTCCAGATCTTGTTATTGTGATGCCGTTGTCCTCCTGAGGGGAGTGGCTAGTGGCTGCTGCAGCAGCAGAGAAGAAGAAAATGTGCAGCTGCCTCCAGAAAGTCCTGCCCTGCCTGAAGCCCCACCCCCTGCTCGCAAGGTTCGCCTCCCCAACAACAGGTGACACTGAAGTAGCCCAGCTCCAGCCTACCAGCTAACAAAACGCACAAAACTTATGCAGGGTCCCAAATTTGAAAGCCACTCCTTTTTGCCACCCTCACCAAAATGTGTGATAACCCCTAACTCCAGTCAGTCAGTCAGTCCCAAAATAGTACTGCTCATAGCCACAGAAACAATGTCCTGCACCCAAGTCTTGTGAAAATTTCCCAACAACTGCTGCCACCAAAAAAAGAATGAGCTTGTGTTGGAAGGTGAACAGTGGGAGTCACCACCACACAAGTGATCTGCAAGGCTGTGCAGTGATTTTAAGGGACCTGAAAAGATGTTTTATACTACCCTCAACCTCATAATGGCCCTTTTTCCCCTTGTCTTTCTTGCACACCAATACTTTGACTGAAGGCTGCTGTACTGCCTCCTTTCCCCCTCAACACCCCCTTGGAACCTCCCACCTCTCCCGGGGGGGGGGGGAGCTACCATCCACTTTTGGAATCACTGGTCTAAACTGTTTAAACTTTATAGCTTTTTAAAATCGCTGTCTTCCTCTAGTGCAAAAATCTTTCACTTGGCCAAGATATGCTGTTTGTTGTGTATGGTTCATGTGATCTATATGAGTATGAACAGTTTCTTCAGGGCTGGCACACTTTCCTGCCTAAAATGCAAAAAAAAGTGTCTATAGAAGCTTCCATTTTGATCTAAAAAGTGAACAGGCAGTTATAGGGGCAAGAACAGTAAGGGTAAAGAGAAAAAAGCTGTTTCATTTTCTCCTCCTGGTTTTACACTGGCAGAAGTGGCAGAAGCAAAACCTTTTCCCCTTTGGATTCCCCTTGAAAAGATCCTTAGCAAGAGTGAATGCTCTGGAAGGATGGAAAAGTTAAATTCTGCTGCTCAAGCTGCTCCAGGCCTTACTTGCACATAGTGCAATTGTGCATTAAAAAAAAAAAAGTATTACAATGTTTTGGACCATCTTTTGCAAATGGTGGTGACAATGGTGACTATAAGGAATCATAGGCCTCATTCCCACTCACCTATTTGTGCTGGATGGAACTGGGCAGATTTGGATCCCTCCCCCCCCCGCATCCCTCCGGAAGCAAGTGCCCACTAGAAATTTACCTCAATCAGGGTAATTTAACCCTGAATTCTATTGCAGCTCATGCAGAGAGTTCACATTTGTGGAACTGGTTTAAAATGAAGGTGCGTTTGCTGTCAATCAAATTCAGTTTCGCTTTCGTCAAGGTGACTTTCCTACAGCAATTGGGCAATCGGGTGTGTGCTTTCCCCCTTCTTTTTTTTTGAAAAAAACCAGGCAGCAGTATGCACATATTTTGTCAAATTTAAAAACCTCCAGGTTGTGTGTGTTCTGTGTATTTGGGTCACTATAGATTATGGATCTTCCTCTGCCTCCGTTTTCAACCCCAACATGCAATCTAATGCCATCTCTGCATCCTCCCTCCTTGCCACTTGAGAATGCCTCATACACATACAACAACAACAACAACAACAACAATAATAAATTCCTCACCCCAAATGCCATCTCTGCATCCTTTGCTTTCCCTCAGCATCCCAGAATTCCTTACAAACAGTAGCAAAAGCATTCTGTATTAATTTGCCAAATTGAAAAAGAAACATTTGTCACATTCGCATTGTAGCATTTGCATATAAAAAATAATTTAGAAAAAAAGCCTCTTGCAGCACAAGCACACACACATTCTATTCCGGGAGCAAGGAAATGAAAGGGAAATGTAGCACAAGCAGACACATTCTATCTATATATGTATCACCCTGTAGCAAAAAACATTTGCATCGTTTGTCAAATATATAAAAAAAATAAAAAATAAGAAGAGAGAAAGCTGCCTGGTGCAAGAGGGAGACTTGTTCTGTGCCTTCCCTCTGACCTACCCTGAACTTGACCCTTTCTCCGGCTCCTTTCTCTTGCTCTGTCAGTCACCCCGATTGCCCTTTGCACCCTTCCTCCGGCTCCTTCATCCTCCTCCTCCTCCTTCATGAAGGGGAGGAATGTTCTGCCCTCTGCCTTCCCTCTGATCTAAATCCCTCCCCTGAACTTGCCCCGATCATGATTAGGGACAAGTTCATATTCGCCAGACCAGTTTTTTTCCAAAACATACAGCCTTTACCCCACTTTCAAAAGACCCATGCCAAGGAGCATTTGCCCCTGAATGGGTGTGGAAGCCTCAGATTCAATTATGAAAGGATCGGGGCCAATATGAACTTCCCATGATTAATCCGGGTTCTGATCTGGGGTAAAAGGTAGTCTGAATGGCCCCATAAGGGAATGAAAAAGACAACAGCAGCCTGTCTCCAAGCACCAGAGAAGATTCCCTAATGCGCCTTTTCAAGTGAGGCATGAAAAACCACCTTCTTTTATAAGAAATAAAGTATAAGTGGGGAATTATTATTGCGATTGCTTCACACAGAGTTAAAAGACTTATCTTCTCCACCTCACCTCACCCCCACTCTGGCTTCTCTGGGATGCTGAGGAATTCCTAGCAACTTTATTAACTAAGAAGAAAGTTTACATAAGCCCTCCGCATGGACCCCTGAATCAGGTTCTGATGTTAACAGTCTCCTGTACTTATGTGATTTCCTTATAAAAAGATAAAGATTGTCCTCCAGTCAGATAATATTTACAAGTGTGGATTTAGTCACATTTAACATTCTGATTGTCATGGAAGAACTAACCATCCTACAAATAGTAATATACAGTGGTACCCCGGGATACGAAATACCCAGGTTACGAAATTTCCGGGATATGAAAAAATCCCATAGGAAATAATTGTTCCGGGTTACGAATGTTTTTTCGGGTTACGAAAAAAATTTTGGTGCTTTTTTCGGCTTTTTCGCACGAAATCGCGGCTTTTCCCCATTAGCGCCTATGGCATTTCGGCTTGCGAATGCTTTTCGGGTTACGAAAGCGGCGGCGGAACGAATTAATTTCGTAACCCGAGGGAGCACTGTACATGCATGAACGCACCCCCCCCCGGTTGAATCTTTTAATTAAAGAGCTAATTGAAATATGAGGATCCAGGAAACAATTAAGTAGTTGGTGTGAAGCTGCTTTTGATCACAGGAAAGGAAATAAAATGCTTCTACAAGTGGAAATACAGGTTTGGTAGTAGAGAAAGTAGGGACTGTTCTCAATAATTCATCTACATTTCTTAAGGAAATGTCTTCTTGGCATACCATAGTGCCATACATTATTCACACATGGATATTTCCAAATGTAAAAAGATTATTCTACTATTTCAATCCTTCCCTATTTAAGAGAGTTTTCACAGGAAAAAGAAAGGGAGAAGCAGCACAACTAATGTTGTCCTTCTGAAACAACTAGAATCATAGAATCATAGAGTTGGAAGAGCCTGCAAGGGCCATCCAGTCCAACCCCCTGCCATGCAGGAAATCCAGATCAAAGCATCCCCGACAGATGGCCATCCAGCCTCCGTTTGAAGACCTCCAAGGAGGGAGACTCCACTACACTCCGAGGAAGTGTGTTCCACTGTGGAACAGCCCTTACTGTCAGGAAGTTCTTCCTAATGTTGAGGTGGAATCTCTTTTCCTGCAGCTTGCATCCATTGCTCCGGGTCCTAGTCTCTGGAGCAGCAGAAGACAAGCTTGCTCCCTCCTCAATATGACATCCCTTCAAATATTTAAACAGGGCTATCATATCACCTCTTAACCTTCTTTTCTCCAGGCTAAACATACCCAGCTCCCTAAGTCGTTCCTCGTAGGGCATGGTTTCCAGACCCTTCACCATTTTAGTCGCCCTCCTTTGGACACGCTCCAGTTTCTCAATGTCCGTTTTGAATTGTGGTGCCCAGAACTGGACACAGTATTCCAGTTGGGGCCTGACCAAAGCAGAATACAGTGGCACTATTACTTCCCTTGATCTAGACACTATGCTTCTATTGATGCAGCCTAAAATCGCATAGGCCTTGTTAGCTGCTGCATCACACTGTTGACTCATGTTCAACTTGTGGTCTACTTGGACTCCCAGATCCCTTTCACATGTTGTCTCCTTAAGCCAGGTGTCCCCCATCCTATATCTGTGCATTTCATTTTTCCATCCTGTGCAGTACCTTACATTTCTCCCTATTGAAGTTCATTTTGTTAGCTGTGGCCCAGCTTTCTAGTCTATTCAGGTCATTTTGAATTTTGATCCTGTCCTCTGGAGTGTTAGCTACACTTCCTAATTTGGTGTCATCTGCAAATTTGATAAGTATGCCCCTAATACTGTTATCCAAGTCATTAATAAAGCTGCTGAATAGCACTGGGCCCAGGACAGAAACCTGTGGCACCCCACAGGTCATTTCTCTCCAGGATGAAAAGAAGACATCATTGAGCACCCTTTGTGTTCAGCCGGTCAACCAATTACAAATCCATGTAACAGTTACCTTGTCTCGCTCACATTTTACAAGCTTATTTTCAAGAATGTCATGGGGAACCTTGTCAAAGGCCTTACTGAAATCAAGATATATTATATCCACAGCATTCCCTTGATCTATGAAGCTTGTAATTTTATTTAAAAAAGATTGATCAGACTTGTCTGGCATGACTTGTTTCTCTGAAACCCATATTGACTTTTTGTGATTATGGAATTGCCTTCTAGATGTTCACAGATTCTCTGTTTAATGATGTGCTCTAGAATCTTTCCTGGTATTGATGTCAGACTAACTGGACAATAATTGTTGGGATTCTTTTTTCCCTTTTTGAAGATAGGGCAATGTTTGCCCTCCTCCAGTCTGCTGGGACCTCTGTTCTCCAGGAGTTCTCAAAGATTATTCCCAATGGTTCCGATATTACATTTGTCAGTTCTTTTAATACTCTTGGATGTAGTGCATCAGATCCTAGGTTTTCTTTTGTAATTTTGGCAAAGTGTGAAGTTGCTAGAGTTCTGCTAGGCTTTTTCCCATTTCTCCAACTCTATGATCTTACCAACTTCTTGTGACCATTTTACCACTGTATGTTTAATCATTTCATTTTCTAAATCTCTTCTTTGTAAGATCTTGTAATACTTGGAAATATGTTTTGTATTTTTGTCGAATATGATTCCATCTATTTCATTATTGGTCACACTTATTCCAGTACTTTTGCTATCTGTTTTGAACCGTTCTGTTATTTGTCTATATGAGAACCAATTGTTGATTATTTTTTCTGACTTCATTCATTCAGATGATTTTAACTTAATATCTTTTCCGTATTCCAGTAGAGAGTTGTATGTTGGATAGTTGATTTCCTGATTTGATTTTGTTCATTGGAAAAAGGCTTCTTGTGGGGAAACCCATAGTGGCAACTTAGTATAGACTAGGTTTTTAATTTTCATCCATGAGGTCAATAATGAATTCCTTACAAAATGGTGGGAGAAATCAGTGTTCTCTTTATGTTTCTCATACCAAAGAAAAGCATGGAATCCAAATCTTAATTTAACATTTTCCATGCATAGTATTCTTCTATTCTCTAGTTTAACCCAGTCCTCTAACCAATGTAGGCAAGCTGCAAAAAAGTATAATCTTAGATTGGGTAAGATACAGCCTCCCCGCGTAGGGTCTTCAGTTAAAATTTTCCATTTGATTCTTACTTTTTTGTCGGACCATAACATTTTGGAGAGTTCTTTTTGCTATTCTTCAAAGTAACGTAGGTGTGAAACAATCGGTAAGTTTTGGAAGAGAAACATAAATCTGGGTAGGATGTTCATTTTAATAACAGCAACTTTACCAAGAAAGGAAAGATGTAGTTTAGACCATTTCCCTAGGTCTCTTCGTATTTCTTTCCATGTTTTCAAATAATTATTGTGAAATAGGTCTGTGTTCCTTTTTGTTAGATATAGGCCCAGATACTTTACCTTTTTTTCTACTTTAAAACCTGATAACTTTTTAAGTCCTTCATCTTCTTTCTGTGATAGATTTTTGGTCAACATTGAGGTATTTTCTTGGTTGACTTTAAATCCTGATACTCTTCCATACTTGTATAAGATCTCTTTGATGCGTTTTATAGATATCTTTGGGTCTTCCAAGTAAAGTATGATGTCGTCCACGAAGGCTCTTAACTTAAAACAGCATTATTTAATTTGAACCCCTTTTATTGTTTGATCATTTCTTATTTTAGTATTTAGGATTTCTAGTGCAATTATAAATAACAAGGGTGAGAGAGGGCACCCTTGTCTAGTTCCTCTTTCGATGGTGATGTTAGGAGTTCTCTCTTCGTTAACAATTATTTGGGCTTTTTGGTCTTAATCCAATTGGAGAAGTTTTCTCCCATATTCATTCTTTTGATAGTTTCCGATAGAAAATACCAATTCACCCTATCAAACGCCTTCTCTGCATCAAGTAGTATCATGGCCATTTTTTTCTCATTATGATGTTCAAAATACTCAATAATATCAATTGTAGTTCTTATATTGTCCTTCAAGAACCTTTTAGGTAAAAAGTTACTTTGTTCTTTGTGAATTATTCTACACAGGATTCCTTTTAGTCTCTCCGCTATAATAGAAGAGAAGATCTTGTAGTCAACATTAAGCAGAGAGATCGGCCTATAATTTTTTTTAATGAAGTTTATTTAATTTAAAATAGAACGTACATACATACATAGAACCAGATATCAACCTACAATCACATGGAAAATATACATAACATATCAATATTTGTGTAGAACCTTTCGTCGTCAGAGGTTCAGCCTTGAGTTCTATAGATTCTCCCACCTCATACCTTCTTCAAATCAGCTACCCGTTCCTTTTATCATTCTTACCTCACCCAACTAACTAACCACACGTTCAACCCATCTCACACCTCTTCCTCATCATTCATACCTACTCTAACCTTCTTCACTTACTTAACCTTCTTCCTCCTTCTCTCTTCTCTTTACAAATCTTCCTCTGAGTCTTCTTCTTCTACACACCTTTCCAGTCTATTAACTTCTCCTTGTAAGGCTCTCATCTCCCACACTAAAAATGACTTCCACCACCATTGATTTATAAGGCTTATTATTCTCTTGCGGTCTACTTACCTTCTACCAATTGAATCATTCCTTTAAAATATTAGTTCTAGAAGACAAGTATTTTCTCCAAAATCAGAATCATTTAAAAAAGATAATCAGTTCCAACAACAAAATATGCAAACAGATTTCTTCCAGCATAATTCCAAATAGAGAAAAGTGATTGTCTCTTTGATCTCTGCACCTAGTTTCTACATTTGTTCTAAACTACTATACTGTACTGGCAAAAACTAACCTCTAGCATAGTTTCTTAAGATTTTTAACTTCATTTTTCACTTTGTTTTCCTTTGGTATCAGAGAAATATAGGCGAATTTCCATGATTCAGGAATCCCATGGACTTGGATCTCATTTAGGGTATCCTTTAAGGGTTCTATAAGGACCTCTTCCAACTGTTTATGATAGGCTGAAGGGAAGCCATCTGGACCAGGTGTTTTGTTAGGTTTCATTCTTCATATAGCTGCCGAGATCTCTCTATTTGTAAATGGCTGGTTCAACTTAGATTTTTCTTCGTCATTTAATTTTCTAATTCTCTGTTTATCCAGATATCTGGATATTTCCTTTTTATCTTGTTCGCTGTTTGAAGTTTCTCTGTACAGGTCTTCAAAAAAAAATCTCTAAATGAGTATAGGATATTATCTTGGTCTGTTATTCTTTTCCCTTTATATATTAATTCTGTTGTAATTTTCTTTCTATGATGTTCCTTTAATTTACTTGCCAGCAGTTTGCTGGCTTTATTTCCTGATTCGAAATGTTTTTGTCTAACTTGCTTTAGTTTTTTTCTATTTCTTTCAATGTAATTACTTTTAATTGGTGTTGCAGCTTTTCAATTTGGTGTTTGAGTGTTATATCCCCTTTCTTTTTCCATTCTTCTTCTTTAATTTTTAGTTCGTCTATCAATAAATTTTCTTCTCATTTCTCCTTCCTTTTAATTTCTGATTGGATTTTAATGAACGATCTTCTTATCACAGATTTACCTGCGTCCCAGATAATTTTACTCACCATTCCTTCCGTTTTGTTTTCCTTGAAATATGATTTTAAAGTTTCTTTGATTTTAACATTTTCGTTGTTTAACAAATTGTTTTGTAATTTCCAATTATATTCCCTCTTTTTCTCTTTTAGTTAAAAGCTTATAGGGTTATGATCAGATGTTCTTTTTGATAAGATATCCATGTTCTGAATATAAGGTACTAGGATTTTAGATGTGAAGAATAGATCTATGCATGAAAAGGAGTTATGGCTTTCTGAGAAAAAAGTAAAGCAATTTTCTTCCTTATTTTTGAGCCTCCAAACATCTTCTAATTCGTTGTCTTGCTTGGGTTTGAAAAAAGATGATGGTAATTTTCCTTGGTTTGGTTGTATTTTCTTCCCCGTATTGGGTTTTCTGTCAACTATGGGTTAATAGTAATAATAAAGCAATTCCTTTAAAGCTTGTGTTTTTCAAATTCCTCTCTTAGTTTGCTGGAAATATCAAAGCATGAGTTAATAAGTTCTCTTATAGTTCTAAATAGCATATAAATAGACAGGCTTAAATGAAGTCTCTTTTGAGGTAAAGTACCACCACTAAATTGGAATAGTAGCAAACCAGATTATTATATTTGGTGGAATTTAAATATATTTTAAAACTAAAAGCCAAATTCTCAAACAGATAACTACAGTAATACAATTAAACATTGTTACAACTTCTTTATATTTTTCTCCTTACTCTCTCTCTTCTTAGTTTAGAGTTTCTGGTTTCCATTCAGCTTTAGCAAATTTTATTCCAAGGTAGGCAGAAAAGGGGACAATTCAGAGTAAGGTTTCTTTGTAAAATTTGCCCTTTTCACTTCTGAGTAACTCCCGTTCTTTGTTTTCCACTAGATTTTCCTTTATTCCTGCCACTTATCTTTCTTTCCTTGATCTTTTCCCTTTTCCAATATTTCCAAACAACCTTCTTTAGGGCGTTGTCTAGGGTTATCTGGCATTGTAGTCGATATCTCTCTCTACTCTCTCTACTCTCCCCGGCTTTCTTCTTCTTAGTAATTTCCTTACCGTGCTTTGTCTCTTGGGAAAACTATGGCATGTTACAGACAGCCCAGAAGGGGCAGTCTTGCGCCGCTGCTGGTTTCTGCGTCCGGGAACCGCAGCATCCAAACTGTGCGGTTCCCGGATACAGCAAAGAAGGAGCACAAAAATTGTGCTCCTTCCTCAGCCCTGGAAGAGACGCCGCAAGGCGCTAGTTGTGTACTTACGGTGTCACTTTTGCTGTGCGACGTGCACAATGTCAAAATGGCGGCAGCTGTGTGGAATGGCCGCGGCCATTTTGACGTAGTCATTATGCGCGAGGGCAAGGTGCGTCAGGAAGTGCCGCCCCTCACGCGTAATGACGGCGCCTCATGGGCCCGTCTGTAATGTGCCAAAATCTCTTTATTTCTTTCTCTTCATCATTCTCCCTCCAATAGTCACTTACTTTCTCTCTTTCTCTTTTCTCTATTTTCCACACTCAGTCCTGCCTCTTCTCTCCTTTCCTCTCCATTTTACAGCGCTAGAAACTCCATTGCTTTCCCGCCTTTTAAAGCTAGGAGGCTTACAGCTTACCGGATACTACAACATACTTAATGTTCTTTTGCATCAGTTTCTTTGCTTTACTGCTTTTCTTTTACTTCAGTTTCTTTGCTTTACGGTTTTTAACTTACATTTCTTTGCTTTACTGCTTTTCTGTTTCTTGAAGACAACCTCTGGCAGGAAGCAAGGGGAAATCTCTCATCTGAAGGTAGAAAAAGTTATCTCTCTCATCTCTTTGAGATAATCTTAAAGAGAAGCTTTAATGTAAGCAGGGGCATTTCTAGTCTTGGGCTAGCCCAAGCGACAACAATGGAAGGCTTCGATTCTTTGGCCCGAGTGGAAGCGCTGCTTTGGGATGAAACCTCCATGGTTTCCTTCTTGAGGCGTCCGTGTCTTCCTTCAAGGAACCCCTGGCAAACCTTTGAGTTAATCCCTCGTCTCAGAGGGGTTATGGACAGGCTAAAGTAAGAACTGTTCCTCCAAGAATCATTGTTGCAGGAGACCAGGTTACAGAGCTCCCCGAACCTGCATCCTCCTTCAGCACCTGGAAGTCTCATTTGCTCTATTTTCACCTATTAGAGCACTGTTTCTCTTTTGGGAGAAAGCCAAGGCAAAGAAGTTGTTAAGCAGTTCTGCCTCTGTCCTTGTATTTCACCATCTTCTCTATGTAGAGCCTCTTCCATTTGCTTGTTCTTCATCTGGCTTTGAATATAGTCAACCCCCCTTTATTACTATTTTTAATCTCTATAGCAAGCCAGAGCTCATTGTGTGCTTTAGCTTTTGTGATTTTCTCCCTACAAGTATTTGCAAGTCATTAACATTCTTCTTTGGTGATTTTCCCCTTTCTATCATTTCATGTACACATCTCTTTTAAATATTTTAAAGGGACCATTGTTCAACCAAGTTCTCAATTTTTACCCCAAAATAGCAACCTAAATTCCATTGAGAATTTGATAATGATTGAACAAACCTGGCACTCCTAGTGGCCTCTAGGAGAAGCAATTGAAGGCAAATTGAGAGAGGCAAACTCTAGATAAAGTAAGTTATACAGCACTTTCCCTACTCTTTTGTTCGCCGCTTTGAACAAAATTTTGGAAAAGCGGGTTACAAATGAACTATATTATTATTATTACTCTTAGCTTCAGCACCGCTTCCATATTCTTGTTCTGTTAGTGGCAGAAGAAGAAGCACATTTGGCTGTAGCATGGTGTTCTTTCTTTCTTTCTTGAATAAATCTACTTAAAGCTGTGTCACAATGTTGTGCTCTGGAGCATTTTGGGAAGGAAGAATGGTAGCTAACTGAGGCAGCTGGGAAGATATACTTATTGTCTATGAATTTCTCTAATCTTCCTGATCTAGGTAAAGGTAAAGATATTCTCCCATTGGTAAAATTCATGTAGAGGAGAAAGATCTAATAGAATGGTCCACTTATGCAATCTGTTGGATTCTGTTTTTAAAAAACAGCTCTATAGGACTGTTGGAACGGCTGGCATTTCTTTTGTTGCTCTGATCAGTCTCTAGAGAAATGTGATGACTTAGGTGGCTGACAGGCTTGATCCCAAACACTGTCTCCTTGCTGACAGAATTTGTGGGGTTTCATGTGGGGCCAGAATAGTGAGGTGATCAGTGAAGTGAGAGGGAATGTGGTTAAACACAATGGTAGAAGACAGCTTTTAAGCACAACTACTCACAGGGTAGAACGCAGTGTAAAGCCCAGTCTGAGGTATTTATGATGGCCTCAGATGCCCATATGTTGCACCATAGTTGCATGTATGTAGTATCAGTATGTTTAGCCTGGAGAACAGACAGTTAAGAGGTGATATGATAGCTTTGCCTAAATATTTGAGGGAATGTTATATTGAGGATGGAGCAAGCTTGGATTTGACAATGGATTCAAACTACAGGAAAAGAGATTCCACCTCAACATTAGGAAGAACTTCTTGACAGTAAGAGCTGTTTGACAGTAGAACACACTCCTTCGGAGTGGGGTGGAGCCTCTTTCTTAAAAGGTTTTTAAACAGAGGCTGGATGGCCATCTGTCGGGAGTGATTTGACTGTATTTCCCATGGTAAGAGGGTGGACTGGATAGCCCTTGAGGTTTCTATGAACTTGTATTCATTATGTTTTCCAATTTAATATTATCCAATTTGTCATGTGGCTTCTTGATTATCTTTTTCTCTCTCTCTGCTTTCTCCCTAAAACTGCTCTGTGCATCTAATGGGCCTGTCAAAGGCCTACAGTCTGCCCTTGGAGGGTCTGAAAAATACCACATCCCTAGTAATTGGGGAGGTTCCTTTTTTCCATTACTGATTTTTAAAACTGGGATAACATGAAATGTATAGCAGAACCCTACTGCTATCTTTGACTGGAGATGACTATGAGGCTCCACTGCATATCCATCTAACCAGGGATGACTGGACTTTGTGCAAAGAGGCCCATATCCTGATACATCTTTCTGTTTAGAGAAAGAATAAATGATTTCAGAGCTTGTTGGAAGAAGAGGTAGGTTGCAGGTGTAATAAAATTAAAATTATTTCTGATTTCCTTTAATTCTTTTGTGAAATGTACTTGGTGAATCATGCTGTTATTGAAGTAAGCAAGCCAAACTAGCTGAAGTATTTCTTGCAATTAAAAAATCCTCTTGGCAGAGATGAGGCAGGACTAATTTAATTTTTCCTGTCAGTCTCTCTGTTGCAGATCAATTAAACTGTCAAGTGGATCAAATATTTCAGACTGTATTTATTACATTAAGTATTTATGTCTAGGCTCAGCCTTTCAAGAATGATGTAATACAAAAACAGTAGGTGCTTCAGATCAATTTTGCAGAATTTGCTGTAACCTAATGGAGACCTAATTGTATGTTTTAATTTAGAATACAAGAGACAGCAGGTTCTTGAAACAATTTAGCAAAGGCCCAATTCAGTTGGCTTTTACAACCTGGCAGAAAAGTAAGTCTGTCTTCTGGAGATTAAAATAAGTCTTCCCTTTCTAGTCATGTTCATTATCCTTGTGAGAAACTGTAATGAGATAATAGCAGTAAAACTAAGCCATAACGTTACTGGATCCAGCTCTAAGATCCTTGTTCTATGTGTGACTTCCACTGTATCAGATGTATTATTGAAAACATGTTGGGGCATCTCTTGCTACAGGCTCTTTGTATTTGTGAAAACTGCTAATACTGGATAGAAAGCTGGGAGAGGAACATTTTAAAATAGCAGGTTCAGTCTGTTCTATCCCATCTGCAATATCATGCAAAATGCAAGCAGTGTTTTTAGTATTATTTGTGGAAATCTTTTATAGGCTCGTACATACATGCGGGAAAGTCCAGGCTGGCGGCGGTCTGTTTTCCTGTGGAGGGATGCTGCAGGAAACAAACTGCCCAGCCTCCCTCTGCCCCAAAAAGAGCCCAGAAAAAAAATGGGTTCTTTTTGGGTCTCTGTGCGATGTCACAAATGTGTCATTGGTGCACTCATGAAGTAAGCAACGACGTCTATGCGCTGCGGATCGCTTATGTCAAGATGGCCATCCCCGTGTGGATGGGAGGCCGGCACAATGGTGGTGGTGGCGGCGGCACGTTCTAGGGTTCTAGACTGTGCGGTTGCTGCGCAGTCTGGAACCGTAAAATTGGCCCAAGGATTTCACTTTCTGCTCGTCTGTCCCCGGCCATACTTTCCACAGGCATTTGAAAAGGCAGAGGCAACTTTCTGGGACATTTTAACAGAATTACAGTTGTCCCTCCATATTCACTAGGATTAGGGGAACAAGGCCCCCGTGAATATGGAAAAACTGCAAATAACAAAACACTGTTTTTACCTGAGAGGACACCTCTCTAGGAATCTCTAGGTCGTCCAGTGCAACTCTGTGGTCAATGTCCAACATACACTGACCATAGAATGGCACTGGAGTAGCTACAAATGGTCTTTCAGTGCAACTTTTAGTTAAAGTTGACCACAGAGTTGCACTGCAGGGCCTAGACAGTCCTAGAGAGAACATATTTATGAAATCCATGAATAATCAAATTCGCAAATATCAAATCCGCAAATATGGAGGGATGACTGTACATTAAAGAAGGAGATATATTACTATCTCCTTCTCAAAACTAAATGGGCATCTCAACTAATTGTATGTTAGAACATGTTATTTATCTGGTGACAGTGTGATTTAGCTACTTTTTTTTTAGTTGACTGAAGTAAAACATTATGGAACGAGTGTAGTATAGTGGACTCAGATGCCTGCTTAGATATAATGTTGAGCTGCATGATTTTGGACTATATTACCTCTTAGCCTAAACTACTTCACAAGGTTGTTGTGAAGATTCACTGACACACTGAGAAAGTTAATAATTATATATACAAAATTAAGATCACTCACTTTCATCTCTAGCAGTTCTCTTTCTGTCTGTTACCAACTACATTAGTGAGAGTATTCACAGGATTATTACTGCCCACTTTAGGGTGGCTAATGAAGCTAGATTACAAGATTACTCTCCTCATATGTGTACCAAAGCAAGGTTTTCAGACAAATTGAGTCTGCATCTTATTTTGGTGCTCTGTTCTCTGGAAGATTTGTTTTCATGGTGTTATGAAGGATGAGAAAGTGAGGACATTTAAGAATTAATCCTGATTTAAATGTGACTATATAAAATAAATGTTACACTAAATGCATTAATTATTCGGGGGGGGGGGTACATTCCAAGTCCCCTAATAGATGTCTGAAACCACAGACAATACCAAACCCTATACCAGTAATGTTTTTGAACTTTCATTGACCACAGGTAAATGAAACTGTAAACAGCAAAACCACAGATAAGGAGGGACTGTGGCCCAAAAAACATGGGTCAAATGACATGGATTCCGGCTGCAATGACACCACATCATTTGGAAAGAATTTGTCCAAGAAGGAGCAGATAGAATCCGCTCCTTCTGGGAGCCCAGTTTAGACCCATGGCGTTCAGAGCCCAGATGAGGATTGGGCGCATGTGGTTGCTGTGCAAACGGCACCTGTGCTTCCTCATGCGGATTTATTCAGCCTGTCTGTTGCAGGAGGCCTATGTTATAATTTTGGACAGTGGCTGAAAGCAGGTAACTTAAATCTCCGAAAGCAAAACCATAGATAAGGGTGGACTACTATATATTCATGTACTTCTTTTCTTTGTTCCTCTCCTTGTTGGACAACATAATGGCTAAATTGTCTTTGCTTGCGATTGCACAGCTCTAAACAAAGCTTATTCAAGCAGTTCTGTAATGGTTTTAAATCAAGAAGACTGATAGGTTTCTCATTTCTCAACATATTTTTAATGTCATCTTGTTTGACATACTCACATAACTGACATTTATAAATTCCATATTTTTAAAAAGGGAGCCCAGTCTTCATGAAAGCATTGGCACTTTATGCTTCTCATCTGTTCAAATTTTATACATACCAACATATATATGAGCATTGTGTGCCATCAGCTAGTTCCACAGCATTTTGTTTGGCTATTCTAATTTTTGCAGTAACAATTCTTCGCACAGGCCCTGGAATGGGCTTGTCACTTTCTAAAAGGGAATGTTATGGGGACGGGAGGCAGCAAAGAACGCTGTTTATCACACAACAAGAATGCTGCCGCTGCCGCTGATCATTCCCATCATGTTCTGGATTTAAATCACACCCTCTGGGACGCATCCAGAACATGATGGGAATGAGCAGCGGCAGTGGCAGAATGCTCGCTGTGTGGTAAACAGCGTTCTTTGCTTCCTTCCACCCCTATAACATTCCCTTTTGGAACATGACAGGCCTGTTCCAGGGCCTGTGTGATAAAGTTATGCATTATTATGTGGTGTTTTGAACAGCAGAACAAAAAGATTTAATAAATAAAAAAAGGTAATGTTTTGCTTGTAAAGGCATATCATATAACCATAGTTATAAATCATGTTTTCCCCTTAATTCTTCTACTATATTCTTACCATTTCCACTTCACTTGCACAATTCTTCTTCCAACACTTCTTTCCCATTATGTCATAATTAATCAGCTTTTCACAGTGTATTTTTCATTTTTCATTTCCCATACTGTACAACTAAATTATTACAACTGAAATAGCTTTCTGTTTTTTATATATACAGTGGTACCTTGGGTTACGAAATTAATTCGTTCCGCGGCTAATTTCGTAACCCGAAAAACCTTCGTAAGCCGAATTGCCATAGGCGCTAATGGAAAAATAGCTCTCTGCTGCCCTCCGGTGGCGGAAAATAGCGCCGAGGTTTTTTCGTAACCCGAAAAAACCTTCGTAAGCCGAAACAATAAATCCCTATGGGATTTTTTCGTAACCCGAAAAATTCGTAACCTGGGTAATTCGTATCCCGGGGTACCACTGTATTATCATTTCTTGGTCTGTACAGTTCTTCTTTTACTGGTCTTTGTGTTCATATCCCATTATTCTTATCCCATGATTTTGATAGGTTCTCTCATTTTTTTTAAAAAAATTGTAGGCTGTTGCTGGCCCCTTGTGCTCTCTTCTACCCTTTCTTTAACATGCCCCTATGCCCTACCCAAGAGTGCCTTTCATTTTTGTGTGTGTATATTTTTTAAAATACAATTCCGGAATAATGTGAATGCAGTTTAACAAAATCAAAACAAAAAGAACGTTTTAAAACATAATAAAAAAGGCTGTTCTTCAGTAGTGAAGGGGAGAGGGGAAGACACTGACACCATGTGATCAAGCAGTAATGGACCTGCTGCAGGAGTAACTTCCTGCACCTGAGGACTAGCATTATACTTGTGCCCCTGAGATATTATTGATTGGCTTTTCCATCAATGGCAAGGTACAGGTTAACCACGCTTCAAGGCACTATTATCAAATTTATATGGCTATTTAAGAGCCACGTGTGATAAAGTACCATGTTATTACAATAATAATAATAATAATAATAATAACAACAACAATAATAAAATTTTATTTGTATACCGCCCTTCCAACGATCAGGGCGGTGAACAACATATAATAACAACAATACAATATAGCATAAAACATACATTAAAATATACAACTCACTACCATTAAGATAATACTAAAAAACCCCATTAGCCAGCCACCATTGCTGTCAAGGAGGGAGAACTAACTAGGACTTTATTCGGGGAATGCTGCCTGAAATAGGAAGGTTTTTAAGTCCTTCCTAAACTGGGCCAGGGAGGTGGCCGAGCGGAGCTCTATGGGCAGCGTATTCCAGAGGGCCGGGGCGACGATTGAATATGACCTCCTCGTGGTGGAGGCAAGTCTAGCCCCTGGAACCCTCAATAGTTGCTGCCCAGATGTTCTGAGGGTGCGAGGCGGAATGTATGGAGAGAGGCGGTCCTCTAGGTATCCTGGGCCCAAGCCATGTAGGGCTTTATAGGTTATTACCAACAATATTATTTATTAATATCCCACCTTTCTTCTTGTATAGGGACTCAAGGCAGCTAACAAAATTTAAAACATTACATGTTAAAAACAATACAAAGCATTAAAATGTAAATACAAAGTTTAAAAAACAATTAAACAATTTTAAACAGTTAAAAACACTACATATTAAGATATAAAAATATAGGCTACATCCACACTGCTGAAATAATCTGGTTTGGAACTGTAGTTTTGTGAGACTTTTAGCCTTCTCTGTCAGAGAGCTCTGGTGCTACAATAATCTACAAATCCCAAGATTCCATAGCCTTGAGCCATGGCAGTTAAAGTGGTATCAAACTGGATTATTCTGCAGTGTAGATGCAGCCATATTAAAAATTGTATACAAAACTCTATAAAAACTTTGCACAGCATTTAAAGTCCAACCCTTGTTATACAATATTCATCTTTATTTATTTGTAGTATTTATACCCCGCTCTTCAGTCATAAAGGCTCTCAGAGCAGCTTACAATTTAATTTTTTTTTATTAGACAGTTCCCTGCCCTCAGGCTTACAGTCTAAAAAGACATGGCACAAAATAAGAAGGGAATGGTGGTGGTGAAGGGATCAAGTTCATTGGTTCCTCTCTCCCTCTGGGGCCATGGCAACAAAAACAATTATGTCTTTATAAAAAGACAGAAAAAGATAGCATGGCAGATGGGCTGGAGGGAGGGCTCTTCATCTTACTTGGGCAAGGCTCGATAAAGCTGGAAATAACCAACAACATATAGTGCACATTCTCAAAGCTAATTTTGTGTTAGCAATTCTGTTTTAAATCTTTGAAAATCTATGCCTAGCCATCTCTATTCTGTTACAATTGGCCCCCTGTATCTGTAGGGATTATGTTCTGGACCCCTTACACAGACACGCATGCACGCAGGACCTTGTTGCACTGCTTAAATAACCTGGTTTACCTCTTCCAAATTGAAGTCTAATTTGGACTGCAGCTGGATTTTGTAGCCGAAGCTGCCAAGTAAGTGCAGCCCAGGTTCCCAGTGCGCTTTGGCAGCCACTTTTTGAACTCAGAAAGCTCCTAGTTTTGAAATGAGGCTCCTGAAGCACACCTGGGACCCAGGCCGCAGCCTGGCTGGATTCACCTGGTGGCTTTGGTGGCAAAATCCTTGTGATAGCACCCAGTTGCAGTCCAATTAGACTTCAATTCGGAAGAGGTAAGCCAGGTTATTTACGTGGTGCAATAAGGTCCACAGATAGCAAAAAGTACAGGAACTCAAGTGCCATTATTGTCAATGGACACACAACCTATACTGTATATGACTATGTTGGTGAAGCTATGTGCACATTCTGCCATTGACAATAATGGGTGTTTTGTCCCAAGAGCAATACTATGGACTTTGGGTGTAGTAAGGCCTCTGGCTCTCAGGAACACAGCCAGAACAAAAGACTTGTCCACAAATTTCTTAAGTTTCAAAAGCTTTACTGGTTATAAACACAAAACATAAAACTGATCTCCTTTTTCTCAGTAGTCCTTCCTAAATACCTTGCTCTCTCTTCTTGGTGGATTCTATCTTTCTTCTTCTGAGGACTTATCTTTCTTCTTTTGTGGACTTATCAAAGGAAAATACTCTCTCCAGGTCTGACTTGGCTGAAATCTTACTACACACTAAAACTAGCTGGAGAGAGACAGTAAGAGACCCTGGGATTTCCCACAATCCTTGCCTTTCTTAAAGCTGTAGATCTCTATTTCCCCTTCTAAACTAATACATAGAAAAGCTAATATAATCTCAACTAAATATATGTCTCAAGAGCATCAAAGATGCTCTGGAGGCATGACACTCCCCACAAAAACTCTTAATGAGTTTTCCATATAACTTTATATTAACTTTAAATACTAACACTGGTACATGTGTTTACATTTCAATGAACACATATTAAAGTCTAAGTCTCTAAATAACATTGTCATTGCAAAGAAAGACCAAGTCTGATATTGGTCTATCAAATGTCTTTCTGCCTGTTTCTTTGGCTATTCTAACTTTAACTTTGCGAACTTTTCCATCGCCGCTTGGGATTGCTTTCTTGATGACTCCGAGTGGCCAGCTGTTTTTTGGAACTTCTTTTTCTTTTAACAGTACAACATCTCCAGTTTTTAAATTGGGCTGGTTGTCCAACCATTTTGTCCGCTTTTGTAAGAGTGGTAGGTATTCTTGATGCCATCTTTTCCAGAAAGCATTGGCTAGTACTTGACTCTGCTTCCAATGATTCTTGTAAGTCCCTTGGAGATCTGATACTCTTGCGGGATCTGTCCATTCTGCAGTTTTGAATGTAAGCAGTGTGGCTGGTGATAGTATAAATCAGGGGTAGGCAATCTTTTTGAGCCGGGGGCCGGGTTGCTGTCCCTCAGACAACTGGGGGGCCGAAGCCAATAAATAAATAAATAAATAAATTTAAAAAAAATATAAATAAATAAATAAACTGGGACAAATGTAGGACAACATTTTCAAATGGTGGACACTTTTTTTAAAAAAAGTGGAGGACACGCAAAAAAATTTGCTGATTTTTTCAAAAACGTTAATATAAATGCATGTTTCTGAGGCGTCTATAGACAATTGCCCCCCTTGCCCCTGCGTGCGAGGCCAAAGGCCCCGGCGGCGGGACCGGGCTGGGGCCAGTCCCAAGGCCTTGCCGGGCCACATCCGGCCCGCGGGCCGCAGGTTGCCTACCTCTGGTATAAATGGATTCTCTGCGTCTGTAGACACTGGCACAAGTGGGCAGCTGTTGACGATGGAAGATACTTCTGCCATAAGTGTGACCAATACTTCATGTGTTAGGTAGTTCACCTTTGACAGCAATGAGTTTAAAATTCTTCTAGAAATGCCTATCCTACACTCCCATGCTCCACCCATATGAGAAGCATGTGGGGGATTAAATAACCATACACACTTTTCTTTTTTCAGAAATTCTTGTAAATCTGGATCAGTAACAGTCTTTGCTGGCCATTTCAGTTCTTTACAAGCACCTTGAAAATTAGTTCCACAATCTGAATGGATGATTTTAGCTGGACCTCTTAAAGCAAAAAACCTTCGTAGAGCATTAATGAAAGATGACGTGTCCATAGATTCAATTAATTCAATATGAACTGCCCTAATGGATAGGCATGTAAATATTACTGCCCACCTTGTACTGTTAATTGCTCCACCTTTGGTTTTACAAGTGGAAATTGTCCATGGACCAAAAACATCTATGCCTATGTTAGTGAATGGCGGCCTCATATTTAACCTATCCTGAGGCAAGTCAGCCATTTTCTGATGACTGCACTTTCCTCTCTGTTTCTTGCAAGTCACACAATGCTGTATAACTTTGTTGACTAACCTTTTTAAACCGACTATCCAGAAACCGGCTTCTCGCACCGCTCCTTCTGTGAAATGTCTGCCTTGATGTTGTTTTCTTTTGTGATAATGCTGAACAAGTAGCATTGACAGATGATGCTTAGCAGGAAGTATGATGGGATACTTCTCAGGATTTTCTATTTTAGCTTTAGACATTCGGCCCTCTACTCTGAATAAACTGTTGTCTTTAAAGGTAAGACTTAAAGGTCATATAGAACTGGTTTTAGGCATTGGCCTTCCTTGTTTTGTGCAAGTTATTTCTTCCTGGTAGTTTTCAGCTTGTACAGTCTGGAAAACTATTAACTCTGCCTTCTCTCTGTCTTCAACAGATATAGCTTCCTTATCATGAAAACGTAGGAAATGAATAAGTCTTGCTAGACCTGCGATCAGACGGGCCCATGATGAAAATCTAAAGAATCGATGTGAACCCAGTGTCTTAGCCTTAGGGATGTTTGATGCCAAGACTGTTATAGAGGGTCAAACTTTTTTATCTGTGTCTGGATCTTGCAACTCATAAGTTTCTGTTGTGGAACTTATATAGTCTGGGTCTAGCAAAAATGAAGGACCGTGTAGCCAGCTTGAATCTTGAAGTTTGCCTGCTGGAATGGCTCTGGATCCCTGGTCGGCAGGATTGAGGTCTGTGGGTATGCGAAAAGGTAATGGGGCAATCCAGTTACCTTTGTCATCTTGCTGGCAGTGCTGTTCCATGATGCTCAGGAACTGCTTGTCTTTAATGGATGGGGCGAGTTGTTCATCACGGAAGGTGGTCTGGAAGAGTGTAGGCTTGAAGTTAGTGGTGTCCAGTTGGTGTATACGGATGTGAGCGGAACACTCCTCCAGCTGAGAGGGACAACCTCTGTCCACTAGTGTTGTCGCAAAGGTCTTTATTCTTGTTGGTATTCTTTTGCAGTTCAAACAAATTGGACCTACGATGGCCCAACCTAAAGACATCTGTTGAGCGAAAGGTGTTCCTGCTGGGCCTGTCACTTGCCACTTGATATGCAATAAATCTGGGCAGTCCGTACCTATTAGTAATAGGATTTCTGCTTCAGGATCTAACTCTGGAATCTTGTAGGCTATTTGTTTTAAGTGCGGATGGTGAAGAGCAATCAATTTGGTTGGAATCTGGTCCTTGTTCCTGGGGATGGACTTACACTCCATTAGCATAGGCAGCTCGAATCTTTTGCCATTGTGCAATGTCTCTACTATGAAACCTGATGTGCTCCTCCCCACCATAACTTGATTTCCTGTGCAAGTTGTCATGACATATTCTATCTCTTGAGTCTGGATATCAAAGAGGTCAAAAAATTCTGGAGCTGCTAGTGAAGTATCACTTTGTATGTCTAAGACAATGTAGACCTTCCTGGAGGCTTCAGGGTGCCCATTTGGAACACCTTGGCCAGGCATACTGGATGGCATGATTGCACTTTACCTGGTTCTTGACACAGGGCTGTACAACTGGTACCTGCTTTCTTGACTTCTGAAGAAGTTACTGTCTCTGGTTGAGGTGTTGTTGGCTCAGCAGCTGTTTTCTCCTGCTTTCATGGTGGTTGGACTCGATGCAACGCCGTGCAGTGTCTAGTACTGTTGTATTCTAGACATTTTACCTTTTCATTACAGTCTTTGGCTCTGTGTTCTTTAGATGTGCACATTTGAAGCATATCTCTTGTTCCTTTAACAAGGCATCATATGGTTTTTTGCGAAATTCTTTACAGTCACTGATAAGGTGTAGTGCCTTGTGTATTGGACACAAGGATTCAGTTGTTGATTTGGAGAATGAAGTCTCAGTTTTCTTGACTGAGATGGTTTGCTTGACTCTAGGTGCTTTAGAAGGACTCTTTTCAGTTTTGAAACCCTAGTAAAGATCAAAAAGTCCTGTCTGAGGGTCATTTCTCATATGAGCCATGGTGGCAACAAAATTCACTAAGTGTGAGAAGGGTGGATATACTTGGCTGTGCTGTCTTTTATACTCGAAGACTTCCTGACCCCACTTTTCCCTAAGTTGGAATGGCAGCTTTCTTACAATGTCTGCTTGTGACATATGTTGGTCTAAGGAAATGAGACCAGGTAACTGTAGATTATTTTTAGCATTCTGTAGCTCTTGTAAAAGGTCTAAAAGGTCCCACAACTTCTTGCTGTCTCTCATTGTGAGCTGAGGGAAATCCTTTAATCTACATAGAAGAGAGGTCTCAATCTGAGCTGCACTTCCATATCTCTGGTCTATTCTGCCCCATGCAACTTGTAAGGCTTCCAAAGGGTCTGCTATGTGAGCAGCATAAACTCTTTTTACCTGCTCTGAAGATGAAGGGCCAAGCAAAGTCAGTTCTTCCTTTACAGATAATCCCATATCTTCCATGGCTCCTTGGAAGATGGCTTTCCAGAGGATGTAGTCTTCAGGTTTTTCTGAGAATTTTTGAACACCTTTGTCTGTTAAGTCTTTCCTTGGGTTCCTTGTTATAGTTATGAAGTATGGATCTGGCACATTTTGCAAATGTGGCTTTGAGCCGAGTGAAGCATGGATTGGTTGCTCTTGATAACCCAGGTTAGTAGGAACAGTGGTATTAACCGGGTATGTGACAGGTTTTCTTTGTCTGTTGAAGGACTGGCTCTGGTACGGCACTGAGGCAGGCACTGAGGTTACTACTGAGGTCTGTACTAAAGGTGGTACTTCTGCAGGCTGAACAATGGGTGCAGCAGCTGGCGTTAGAAGTGTGTTGGGCTGAATCTCCTTTGCCTTGGGGTCTAGTTGTTGACCAGCTAAATAGGAAATCACCTTCTGTTTAGGATCTTCTTCTCCTAGGTTAGACAGGTCAGATGCCAGCGATTTCTCTTTGAGAACTTGTTCCAAGATTTGAACCTTTTGTTTTAGCTGTTCTGACTTTGCTATTTGTTCCAAGGTTTCCAATTCAGCTGTCATTCTAGCTTGCTCTATTTTGAGTTCTTGTTTTCTTTTGGTCTGTTCCATTACGAGTTCTTGTTTTCTTTTGGTCTGTTCCATTATGAGTTCCTGCTTCTTTTTGAAAAATTCTGCCTGTTTTGCAGCTGCTGCCGCCTCAGCCTTTGCTTGGAGAGCTATCCTCTCCAGCTCCACTCCTACAGACCTTTGTGAGGAGCCACTACTACAGGAAGTGGTTTTGGAACTCCTGGTCTTGTGGGAATGCTGGGATGAAGTCACTTCTGAAGATGCCAAGCTTGGTGCTTTGCTTGTTTGAGGCTTTATTTCTTTTTTTGAGCCTTTGGGAGAGGTTGACAGTTTTTCCTCTGTTACGATGGCTGTCTCTGGTGACTGTTGAGATTCAGCTTGTTTTTTTCCCATTGCTGAATTTGGTCATCTAGACTTCGAATAGCTTTGCTGAAGTCTCCTTCTTCAAGCTCTGATTGATCCTTTATTTCTGCCTTCTTGTTTAAGGCTTCTGGAGTATTTATACGGCTTAGCAGCTGGAAGATGCGCTCTAACAGTGCATTCCAGTTTGTAAAGTGGTGCATCATATTTTCTTTTAATTCAAATGTTGCTTCAGTGCTTAATGCCTGTTGGCTTGTCTTCATGTCTTCTTGCAAAGCTGACAAGACATTTTTTCTCTTTTCCTGAAGAGAAGCTAATTCTTCTTCTATATTTTGTTCCATCTTTGCAGTGAGTTTCCTAGTTCTCACTGATTTGGTTTCTGAATCTGCAATTTCAATTTCAATATGCTCTTCAGGTTCCATGTTCTGCTGTTGCAGTATTAGGACTCTCCTGCAGGGGGCGCTCTGCAGTCTTCACAATGAGGACTGAGCTATGGCTGCCTGACTGCTTCCAGGATTTCCCGCCCTTTTTAGCTCTCCTGCAAATGCAGACTGCTTAGGCCTTTTGCATGCAAAGTCTTTGTAATTGCAACAGTTTGCACAGACCTGGGTTGCTTAGCATACACACAAAGGGTTGCAAAGGGCTTTAGTTGCTCTGGTCTTTGCTATCTAGTCTTCCAACTGTCAGTTAGGAAAACTCCCCTTCTTGGCTGGCTCTGTTAGCAGAGCTTTCTTTATCTGGACCTGGGAAAGAGCTTTCCTTTGACTGGCTCTGTTAGCAGAGCTTTCTTTATCTGGACCTGGGAAAGAGATTTCCTTTGACTGGCTCTGTTAGCAGAGCTTTCTTTATCTGGACCTGGGAAAGAGATTTCCTTTGACTGGCTCTGTTAGCAGAGGCAGTCAAAGGAAATCTCTTTCCCAGGTCCAGATAAAGAAAGCTCTGCTAACAGAACCAGTCAAAGGAAAGCTTTTTCCCAGGTCCAGATAAAGAAAGCTCTGCTCTGGAGGCATGACAATGGGGCCGGGCCATCCATGGATGAGGGTTGATTGTATTACACAATTGTATCACACAATTGTTGAGCTTCTGCTCATTCAACCAGATTCCAAGTCAAAACTTTCATTTCCTTTTACTAATGATTATTGTTTCCTTAGCATTCGTTTTTAAATCATGGTCATTGGTTACTTCTCTGACTTTGGCACAGTACAGACCACCCAAAAACAGTGGTCTGCAGATGCCCATTTTAACTCCAAAGGGATGCCGCAGCTGCCAAACAGCACGACGCCCCTCCGGAGTAAAAAGAACCTGATACTTCTGGGTTCTTCTTGTGGTGCCCAGATTACATCACGAGTCCCCTATGTAAAGATGGCAGCGTCCGTGTGGACGGGACGCCACTATCAGGATGCCGCCCACACATAGTAGGGCTCAGGGGCTCAGGACCGTGCAGTTGGTGTGCGGTCCCGAGCCTTACTATCGCCGCCAGGACACCACTTCGTGGCGGTGTGTACCAGGCCTTTATCAAGTTGCAGATTGCTTAAATTGTCAGTTACTCATATTACATCCAGCATATCTGATATTATTGACAATCTCTCCATTAAAAATTATACCATCATTTTGAATCAGCAGGTACACTTGACATAACACTTAAACTGAAAAATTACAAAAACTGCAATCATAATTACACAAACCAATGCAAAAGCAGGTGATTCGAAATGGCGAGACAGTCATACAGAGATGGAGGAAATGATCTGGATTACAGACAGCTTTCAGAAATGCAGCCATTGTTTCTTTGTCCCAGAGTCCTCTAAGGTGTGACCAGATACCTGCAACACCAACAATTAAACAATTTATAATGTTAAAAACATTACAATATTCAGCCTGCAACCTCTGTCTTTACAGTTGGTATAAAATGCTGGTCACTTGGCCACAACACTGGGCCTGATATTTACACTTATATGTTTTTTCTCCCATGTAACCTAATCAAGATGGTTTTTAATGTTTTAGTCTGTTTTATTTTTAACATGTTGTAAGATACTTTGAGTCCTATCACCTTTTTAGTTTCTCCAAAACTCTTTAACATGTGAGACTTTGGAAATACTCTGACCAAAAATCCACAACAAACTTCAGATGATACAGAAAATTTATTGAAGGAATTGGAAGGAAGTATTCTTGCCACGTCTTTGCCAAAACTGAGGGTCCCAAATGGAGTCAGAACCTTAAAATTCCCCCAAACCCCTCCCTTTGAGTTGGTTCCCAGCTCTTCTGCCTTTGATGTAGAATCCCTCTCTTTGGTCTGTAGGAGGGAAGGAAGGGGGGGGGGTTGATCATTTGGTTCCTGGCGCTTCTATCAAGTAGAGATCTAAGGCTGTATACAGTTTTGGTTTCAGATTCCCAATAACCCCTCATAAAACTGCCTACTGCCATGTCCTACGTGACTATCCGGCTTAGTCCCCATGGCGGCATCCCCCACTCTTCTCAACGTTACTGTCTATCTGTCTGTCTGTCTATCTATCTATCTATCTATCTGGCAGAATACACCCTGAATGCCTGACTGAAGGTGGATTCTACCTGTCTGTCTGTCTGTCTGTCTGTCTGTCTGTCTGTCTATCTATCTATCTATCTATCTATCTATCTATCTATCTATCTATCTATCTATCTATCTATCTATCTATCTATTTACCATCCTATCTATCTATCTGGCAGAAGACACCCTGAATGCCTGACTGAAGGTGGATTCTGACATAACACACTTTTCAGTTACTTAGATTGCTGTGAATTCATTGATCAGCTTTGAATTTTGGATGTTTTCCCCTCGTGATTATTATTTATTATTATACTATTCATTTATTGTCCTGCCTTTCCCTCAATAATAGAACTCAAAGCAGTTTACAACATATTAATATAATATAGATCAAAATAATACAAACCATCAATAAAATATGTAAACATTATTTAAAAGACAATTAAACAACTTATAATGTTAAAACTATTACAGTTCATTAAAAAAAGATATACAAATCACAAAACAGACAGCATGGAAAGCCCATCTCAATCAGTTTCTAAAAACCTGATGGCCTAAGAATGTTTTGACTTGGTGACAGAAAGAGAGCAAGGAGGGAACCATCTTAGCCTCTCTAGGGAGGGAATTTCAGAGCCTGGAAGCAGCCACTGAGAAGGCCCTTTCCCTTACTCCCAACAAATGGGCCTGAGAACATGGTGGATCATAGAGAAGGGCCTCTTCTGAATATCCTTGAACTTTAACAGGTTCATAAAGGGCAATCCAGCCTTTCAAATAGGCTGGTTCCAACTCTTTGCTTTTCATTTACATTGAGTAATGTAAATGATGGTAATGAATACAGCATTAACATGACAGAGACCTGTAGTCCAGGACTATACTCATCTGGTGTGGTCAGTATGTCGATGTCAATAATTTCATCAAAGAAGTCATGAAATCCTGCATGGGCAATTGTATTTGTTACACATTCCTGATTCTACTTTTAATCCAGACCATAAAACTGAGATGGGCTGGTCAGCCACACATTGCCAACCTCTTATTAGACGTCAGAGCTATAGCTCTGTTAGTCTGGAATATCAATATGCAATGGGATCTTGTAGTACCTTTGAGATTGGCAGTGCAAAAGAAGTTGTAGCATAAGCTTTTGTAGACTTGGTCTACTTCCTCAGATGCATGAAAATAGAATAATAGAATAAAAGAATCATTGAATCATAGAGTTGGAAGAGACCACAAGGGCCAGCCACAAGGGCCATGCAGGAACTCACAATCAAAGCATTCCCGACAGATTGCCACCCAGCCTCTGTTTAAAATCTCCACAAGAGGAGACTCCACAACTCTCCAAGGGTGTGTGTTCCACGCCAAGTCTATGAAAGCTTATAATACAACTTATTTCACAGTTAGTATCAAAGGTTCTATAAGATTTCTTTGCATACTCTTATAACAAGTTGCATTTCCAGTGTGATTGGTGTTCACCATTTGTCTCAATCCTATTTAGATGTCCCATATGAGCTGTACCATACTTTGTGGTATTTATTTGAGATCTTGTGCATGTCCTTCCACTGAGAGAGGCTAGACATAAGGTGTAAGTGACAGGAACACAGCTGATTTTGGAACAAAGGAGGTCACCTTGGCTCGATTCCTTACTGATTTGTGTGCAAGCTGCACAAATGGTACTGTTTATTCAATCATTCAGCTTTTATATTTTTTAAAAAAAGCTTGTTCTTATTTTGTTATTATCTTTTATTTCTTTGTAAGTATCCATCACTTTGGGGGTCTTGATGGCCAGAAAAGTGACACATGAATTATATATGGCCAGAACCCTGGGTGATCTAGCCTCAGTTTACTCCAGCTTCCAGGTTTGTTGGTGATTCTGGTGGCAGGTGGTGTTGTATTTTTTCCCCTCTCCAGGTAGTCCACTGTGCTCTTGCTGTGTTCCTGATCACATGGGTCTCTCCTTCCTTCCCACATATGGCTGTCAGAGTAATCGTACAGCAAGCGTAGCAGCCCTGCGCATGAAAGCCCGAGAGCATTCTGAGGCTGTACTGCAATCAGCTAATCTTCTAGCTTCCAGTAGTCCCAGCCGCATCTCAGCAGGCAAGCCTAGCTCAGAAAATGACTTGGACAACAAACCTCCACTGATGATTGAGCAGAATAACAATGAGAAGAGTGTTTGAGACCCACCTCCCACATTATAATGAACCCAACATACTAAGAAGCCAAATCTATGGGATCTACCTGACCTCTGCAGCCATCTGGATTATTTTGCAGATGGAAAAAAAATTGGTAGTTGTCTGCTGTCTCAGACACTAGCTTGCTTTAACCATCTCTCTTACTGATGTCTTTAACCTCTTGATGGATTTGATCACATTCCTGGTTGTTCACACTTGTGCCACCTGGCATTAGTTCATTCTAAAGTGGAATGGGATTCAGGAGTCCTGCTACAAACAGAGGTCGGAAGTGAAGGACATTTTCTTGCTCATATAGCACTTACTGTGCCCTTGGGGGAAAGGTATATGTGTGTATCAGTCAGTCAGTTTAGTCAGGAGGTCCCTCAGTGTCACCTAACATTCCTCCTTTGATTAAGGAAAAAAAAAAACCAGTTATAATAGAAGAACTTCTGCTGTCATTTTAGTGACTGAGAAATCAAGTGTCAAGCTGTGAAGTGGATGAATGGAAGACAGTCTTTCCAAGGCTGAATAAAACCAGTGCAGAAGATGACCTATTGTCTTAATTGCTCAGTGCAGAGACTCCACATTTGATCCACTCTATATGGTGACCTATTATGTGCTGAAAGGGGGCCAGTCATACATGCTGTAAAGGGTTTTTAAAGGACTGGTGGCTCTGATATTTATTTATTTATTTATTTATTTATTTATTTATTTATTCATTTATTTATTATTTATCAATCACAGAACATATCAATCTGAAAAGCAGGCACATAATAAGACTACAAATCATTGGGACTGAATTTGTATGAATCTGAGACACTTTAATTGATCTGTCAGTTCAACATGGTCACCTCCCTACGTGACCCTTGAGTATGGGATTCAGGAGAACACAAGTATTGGTGAGCAGTTAATCCCAGCCAACACTTCTAAGATATTTTTACTTGAGCTTTAGGGGAAAAGAAAATGTTTAGAAGAATTTACATTTTTAAAGGCATGTCAGGTAAGATTTTAGGAAACACATACCTTTAGATCAGAGGCAGGAATCAAGTGCCTTTTAGATGTTGTTGCACTGCAGCTCTCACCATTCCTCTCCTGTCTTGGAAGGTGTCTGCTGAGAGTTTCAGTCCAACAACATCTGGCCAATTTATTTATTTCATATTTTAAATATTTATTCTTCTGGATTGGGAACCAAGGTGGCTGACAAATTAAATCAGTCAAAACCCAACAATACATTTTTAAAAACAATTAAAATAATTACATTTTAAACAGTATAAATTATGTTAAAAGCACACAAAAGTAAAATAAATAAATAAATAAAACACACACCAATAAGAAACTTCCCTGTGAATCATTACATATCAAAAGCCTGCTTAAACAGAAGAGTCTTTGCCTGCTGATGAAAGGACAGCAGAGAAGGACAAGCTAGCCTCTCACAGAAGGGAGGTTTGTATAGGGAGATATAGGGCCCGTACAGACAGGGCAAAACAAAACTGCTTCAGGTCACTTTGGAAGTATGCTGTTTTAAATAACAAATGCATCTTAACAGGCCAGAAGCTGTGCCAAAGCTGTACTCCAGTCCTTAGGACTGGAGCATGGCTTGGGTGCAGCTTCTGGCCTCTTAGGATGCATGTATCATTTAAACAGCATACCACCAAAGTGACCCATAGCAGCTTTATTTTGGCCTGTCTGTTTCGGCCCATAGTCTTTCAGCTAGTCTAAACCTAAGTCATATCAGGCTAAATGATTTCCAATCCTGTTTTAGATCAGTGACAGAACAATCTGATACACATTAGCTAAGAAGTAGGTTTAGCTGAATTCAGTGGGTTTACTCCTAGGAAGATATGCAAGCTAAAAAAGTTGGTTTACAAGTTACTATTCCAAAGAGGACTGCCTTGTCCTCTTAGCCCTAAATCCATTTACTATTCCCAGCAAAAGTAGACACACTCAGTGGTGTTTGCTGAATGGTGAATCAACATTTATGTTTGTTGTTGTGTGTTTCAAGTTGTTTGACTTATGGTAACCCTAAGGCAAACCTATCTCAGGGTTTTCTTGGTAAGATTTGTTCAGGGGGGATTTTCTTTTGCCTTCCTCTGAGGCTGAGAAAGGCAAAGGCAAAGCTCTTTATGTAAATCCAGTTTATTCAGTGATTTCCTCTAGTTTGGAATAGCAGGTGGAATATGTTGAACTTGCTTTTCAATTTAGCCCCTCACTCCTCCATCACAGCTGAAGCCTATCAACATGCTAACATGTGAGGTGCTGCCTCAAAACTTTGTAATTTGTGGGCTTCAAATAAGACACAGTCAGCCACTGTGCCAGCAGACCCACTTCATCATCAGTTTGCAACCAAAACTTAGATTTATGGCTTTTAATGTTATGCTCTTCTCAAATTCTCTTGCACATGGCCCAAAGTGTCTGGATTGACTTCTAATGACACTCTTTTGATGGCTTGCCTCATCTCGTACCCTGAGATTTTGGAATAGCTGTCCTGGATTGTCAGTTTGCCTACAAAGATTTGACAACTTTGTAGTCTGTCTATCTAATGATCTAGATTTCCACTGTCCTTCAAACAAGGCAGTTTACAATACATTTAACAATGCAATCATACACACGCACGCACACACGCATGTACACATACATCTACTAATGGGTAAGGCTCATTGATTTCTCTGAGACTTACTCTAAGGGTGCATAATTATAAGGATGTAGACTTAAAATACAAACAGGCCTGGAAAGACCCTGAAGAGCTGGCCTTGATATCACTGCACCCTTCATGTCAGAAAAAGAAAGTGCACAGTTCATTCATGCAGAGCTTCACCAGTGCACAACCTCCTAGATATGGTTAGGTAGTTTTTCCTTAAAACTATTCTAGGACAAATAGACAAACAACATGCACAGAGTTTCTTTCTGGACTGGAACTTGCGAGGAAACAGGCATAATGCTGAGCTGTTTTTTTTAGTATGGAGTCAGTGCTATCTCATTCCATACCAGATGAAAAATACAAGAAATTGTTGTCTCTTATACTGTATTATTAATATTTATCCATGTTTTGATTTGCATTCTATAAGCTGAAGTGGGCAACTAGTATTTAAATGACAGCATTTTGGATTTCTTTGACTCCAGATTTTCTTCAGCTTCAGCTCTTTAGCATTTATTAGATGAGCAAAAAGGATGCTTCTTCTTGCTAACAAAACCATGCAAATATCTTGTGGAAGAAAAGCAATCATAGTCTCTCATGTCCATGCCAGTTATCATTGGGAATTTTTAATCCATTTATTTTCTAAAATTCCACTATTAAAATTGCCACACATCAGCCAGTTATTGTTTGGGATTTTCAATCTCTGTATTTTCTAAAATTCCACTATTAAAATGGTTTCCCACACACCAGCAATCTCAATTTCATGTTATAATAATCCAGGTGAATTTGGTCCTTCATTCTAATGCTTTGATTAAACTCATTTTTTTCCTTCAGAAAGGTATATAAATGAACTGTTGAGCAAATTAAGAATACTTAACAGCATTGCATCTGAAAAGTAGTTATGATGATTAAATTTTCTGTCCTTGAGGATTTTCAGGAAATTACTTTTGATCGTCAATAACACAATTAAGTAAACTGTACACACATTAGCATGAATAATTGATAAGAAATTATGTATTACCATGAAGCACTGATTTAATAATTCATGGTGTGACACTCTAGTGACTGTGCAAAACTGGAGACCATCACAAAGCCTGCCTGATGCAGCTGAAAAAGCTGCCTGGATGTTTTTCTGTATAGTGATAAGAACGACCTGCTGCATGATCTGTAACACTAAACTGTTGGTTTAATAAAAAAAATGCCTATAGGGAAAAGAACCTCAATGAAAATTTTGTATTATTTTTATTTTCAAAATTTTGCACTTCACATATTCGTAGTTCATTGATACAGAACAGAAATGTAATATATACACACACATACACACACAGAGAAGAGGTTTGTGTCACACTCCTTCAGGACAATTCTAATGATACTCAATTTCAGAAAGGCTCAAAAAGATTTCTAATATGAAAATTTCTTCGTATTAGTACACGCAGTAATGGAACTCATGACTCAGTTTTGCTTCTCTGAGTGAAAATATTTAGCAAAGAGTAGAGAGAAATCAGTGATGTAATGGAAGTTCATGCTTCAATTTTGAGTTTTGTGGTGAGTTGTTATTCCAGAAGGTAAACAGAAAATTCTTCCGGTAGTTATACAAAGCATGCAGCTTTAAACTTTGGGTCCCCATAACCTAGGAATATTTGTCCTAACTGACAGGCATTCTGTAATGTTTCAGTCAGAGAGACATTTTCCCAGTTTAGAAAAAGGTTAGCCTTTTAATTTAAAATGTGAAGAACTGATGAGCTTTAGACCTTCTTTATGCACATGACCTACTACTGGCTTGCAGTGGCAGCAATGGGGCTATGGAACGATGGAAATATTTAACTGAAAGTAAGAACAAACTTAGTCAAGTGTGTTTCTATCATCTCATTAGCTTGGGACACTATGAGCAAGCATGTTACTGAGCTCTTCTTCAGTGGTAGTTGGGTGTTCATTCCGATCTCTGATATTAAATTAGAGCATGAATCAGCATAAGTATGTTTATCCTCCCAGACAAAAATAAGTAAATTGACTGTACCAAAACCAGGTATTTTTTGCCTAATTACAGAAACAGTGCCATTATGCAAGCAATTAATGTTAATAGGTAAACATGTGATTTATAGATAAAATGTGATGCAGCATGTGTGGAATGCATACAGAGGCAAGGGCATGACTGTAAAAATCAGTCCTGCTTATTAAGAATTTTGAAGAGCCCTAGGAGATAGGCAGAGAAGAAACAAAATTTTGGTGGGTTACAGACGCCATAAGGGACATCCTTAGGACATCCCATTTTGAAAAAGGGGCATCTCTTCCAGACGCCCCAATGGCGGCGGCCTTTCCACACGGCCGCTGCCATATTGACGTAGCGGACGCTGTGTGTCTGCAGGTTGTGCCCCGGAAGTGATGCCGCAAGTGCGCAACGCGCCTCACGACGTCTTTTCCGGGGCCCAGGAAGGAGCACGATTTCCGCGCTCCTTCCTCGGAGCGTCCGGGAGCTGTGCGGTTTGGCCGCTGCGGGTCCCAGACTCTGCAAGCGGCAGCGGCGGGAGACTGCCGCAATCCGGCGGTATGTAACACGCCACAGCTACTTTTCTGTATGGCAGGAGGTTGGACTTGATAGGCACTGAGGTCTCTTCCAACTCTATGATTCTATGATTCTCTTCCATCCATCAGTCATTGATCTTTACTTTTTTCTTATTTTACCTTTTTTATTTACTGCTTTCAGCCTCTCCACCAAAAAGTTAATTGCTAGGAAGAAATAAGATTCAAGATGAACAGAAAGGAAAGAATCCACTTGTTTCCTTGTGTATGGCCTATAATTTGCTTGTTTCCAAAGGAATTTCAGGCTTATCATAAACTCTCAACTTCAGAAATTCACTAGATTGTTGAGGCTTGAGTATGTTTGGTGACATAACATCTGAACAATACCATACGTGCATCTTAAAATCTGATAATAGAATTGAAAAATATGCACATGCTCATATACTAAAATGTGAACTAAGATATGTATGTTAGTTAAATATAAACAAAATGTGTAATAACTTATATATGACAGACAGGTCTCCCAATTGGTGAGAATTAAGAATGCAGTGAAGATTTGGCAAAATACAATGGGCTAAGAGTTTTTTACATTCTTAGTTCTAAGTGCTGCTGTGAAGGTGTATGGAATGAGAAGCAAGATCAGGCATCATATACAGTCCTATCTGAATATTCTCAGGTATGCCTTGAAATCCAATCCATGATTTTTTTATATGCCCATGTCTTCAGTGTGTTGTTATCAATACCATAAAAAAGATAATATATCCAGTGATGACTTGTTTGGGCTAGGCACAGGAGCAATCTATATGCTGTTCATTTACGCAATCCTTCTGGACAAATGCAAATCTGACTGTTGAAGAAGTGCAACTATGGTGTGAAAATTCTCTCTTCTCCACCCCCACCATAGCAGATGAAATTCACAAGTTTGTAATGCAGTCTTTAAAAAAGATCTAGAATTACCAAACATCACAACTGGCTGGTCAACAGGCCATTGGCACTAAGATGACACACCTTCTACAAGCAAGAGCACATAAACACCTTGAGGGTGGCTGTTGAGGAATTCAAAGGAAATTGAAAGAGTCATGGTCTGGCTGCAGATGAGAAATTCACAGTAAATTTAAGGATTATTGTTCAAGTAAAAAGGCAATGGTGCTTTAGCAAGTTAAGCCCCAAAAGTGTTGATAAACCTAGCAAAAATTCTGTAGAGATTTTCCCAAATTGTATAATGAAATATTTCCATTCAATGTTGTAATAGCTTTGATAGGGTTCTGACAAACATGCCCTTCCTTTCCCTTTCAAAGTTTATAAAGGTCTGGATGGAAGAGTGAACATAAAATGACAGGCTTCAGAGAAGATATTTTGTAGCTCCAACCACTGCCATCTTCAGACCCAACATTTGTGTCACCATTTCCCAACATACACATAAAAGGCTGGGCAACAGAGAGCCAGACTAGGCCATGAAAAACAACAAATGTGTGCTAGTGTCAAAAAGGTCAGTATCAGCCACATAGTCCACAGCATTTATCATGCTTCTTATAAGTATTGTGGATAGGACTGCTGCTGCTACACCACACTGTAAATTTCACATTCATGGAAGAGTCCAATATTGTGAGTACAGCATCTAAACACAAAATGCTCTTAGGAAGCCAATCACTTATACTGACTCAAGGTTCTGTTAATGAGTAAGAACTATTGCTTTATCATACAATAAATACAGTTCTGTGTGAAAACTATAATAATTTTGTATACAAGTTATACATTATATTTAGTTGACTCCTCAGACTTTTGATATAGATTTATGAACACATTTCTAAGATTTTTGGTGTATGATTTGCGGAGATGTTAAATTATGATTGGGGAAAGAACAGTGGTTCCTGGACTGGTGCCAGTCTCAGACCCATTGGCAAATTTCAAGGAAAAGAAAAACAATTACCCAAAGGGAACAAATTTAGTTCCAGTTCCTGGCACATTGAAATACATTGCTAGTTCCCCACATCAGATAGCTTGAGAAGAAGGTTGCATGTTCGTTTGCCCACCCATTCACAGTCTGCTTCCCTATCTTCACCACTTTGTGAAGTCTATTTTTTTTGTACAATTTTTATTGCCTTATAACATATGCTGTTGGAATAAATGAAGGTACAAAAGGATGCTTGGGATGTTTGTGCCCTCTTGCTAGGATCCCTTAGGAAGTGCGCTACATGCTGAACTATGCCACATTGTTCTGAGCACAAATGACCTTTGGAAGACAGGAGTTGTATATCTGGCCAGGGAGAGATTCAAAAAGTAGTTATCACAGTGACGGATCTTAAGCAGCAACGTCGAGAGATGGGGGAAAGCAAGCAGAGCGCGGGCCAGCAGAATTTGAACATGATCATGTATGAGATGCTGAAGCACATTTTGAAGATACCTTGCAAGTTCCAGAGCCCTAAAGTCGTAAGAGACTTCCTCACAGTCCTGAAAAACCACAAGTTAACCAAGACTTTACTATTAAAACATAGCAGAAGATGAGAAAACTGGGAAATACTATTTCCCCTTGCAAAGAGAAGACTGAAAACATGAACTTCTCTTCTACTTGGAATAGAACTTGCTATAGATATTCTATGTTGAATCACTATGGCTGGAAAGAGGGATGTGATGAAAACATGTTGCTATTTGCTAAACATATGGGATTTGGAGTTTTCTTTTTCATCTAATTTCATCAAATTTGCAGATGACACCAAATTAGGAGGAATAGCTAACACCCAAGAGGACAGGATGAAAAACCAGAATGACCTTAATAGATTAGAAAGCTGGGCCAAAGCTGGGGGACTTCTGGTGGCATGGCGGAGTGAAGAACATCCTTCGAGAGAGGCTCCAGAGGGTGAGCAGCTAGTTGCGGGAAGGGAGCGGTCAGGGTGAGGTACCGACTGTTAAAAGTATCCCCCCGATAGGGGAGGAGGCAGAGGGGCTCAGCAAGGAATTCCCCCCAGGAATTAATTAATTAATTTGAAAACAGAGTGTGTACAAGAAAGAAAGCCGGGAAGGGACCTGAGCAACCACGCCCGCAGCAGCAGTCACAAGCTGCGGCTCGGCAACAGGGGCTCCGCCGCCACTTTTTAAATGAGAACGAAAAGCAACGATATTTGCCTACTCACCTAATAAATTTATTTCTGCGGTTGGGATCCACCTCGTGAGGCGAAAGTTTGGAGCGGTGTAGAAGGGAAGTAATGGCGGAAAGCAGAAGCGTAAAGAGTGGAGAAAGAGAGGTCGCTCTTTAAAACATTAAAGAGGGAAGACGTGGAGGGAAAACACAGAGGTGGTGGGGGAGAAAGAAGGAGAACACGGAGAGCTGCACGGTGGAAAACCAAGAAGAACCTCCAACTTCATACTCCCTCCCCATTGATTGTTTTTGATTGAAAAACTGTTAAATCCTGGATTTGTGTCAATTTGCTGAAGACGGGATTGCGCTGGGTCACTGGAGTTGGCGTCCATATTGAGTTACTGTAGATAGCGTGTATACCAAACTGCTGGAGCTGGTGCTTGTGTGAGACTGCTGGAGTTGGTGTCCGTTTTGGATTATTTGAGTTGGTGTTTGTATTGAATTATAAGAGCTGGTGCTTGTGTTAAACTGTTGGGGCTGGCACTGGAGCTTGTGCTGATTTACTGGAATTACTGTCGGACTCTGATTTGGATCTATATTTTTGTTTGGACTTTATTTCAACAAATTTGGACCTGATAAGAAGGAGTGGAGCGGACATAGAATTGAACAGAGAAGAGAAGAGAGAGATGGAAACATGACCACAAATGTGGAGATGGAGAGAGGTGAAAAAAAAGGGCAGCAAGAGGAGTGCTTAGGAAAACCGGAAAGAAAGCCTGAAAGAAAGAAAGAGAAGCTGCAAAGGGACTGAGAATCAGAAGGTTAATTAATTGAAATCTTAAAGGCAAATATTTTATTCTGGTAAAGTATACTCTTAAATTTGGGGAAAATTGATTTGGTAAACTAGGTAACAGAGAATAGATGAAGAGAGAGAAAATGGCGATGGACAGAGGAAGCAGAGTTTAAAGTAGAAAGAGAAAGAAAAAGCTGGTAGAAGGGAAATAGACATTGCTGAGGGTTTAAGGGAAGGGGTTAGTTAAATTATATCTGTTTCTTATTACTTACTGGGAGCCAAAGAGAAACTGTGTTAAAAAAAATAACTCCCTGTCTTTATGCATGTGTGGATTGACAAATTTATGTGGAAACATTGAAACAAAGAAAGCCACATTGCAGCTCTCTAGAAGGGAAAGATACATTAAAGTAACAACTGATTGCTCTAAGTGGTTAAAAATACTGAACATGGGGTTTGAGAGACTGTAAGGTTTATGTTGTCCATCTTTGAATAGCAAGAAGTAATAACTACTAGAAAGATATTATAATCACTTTAGATCAAATATTTTTTTAGCATAAACATATAGTCTGTTTATTCTTTACATTTTAAACCTAAAACTTATAGTTAATTTGAATAGAAATAAATCACTATAATACAGTATAATTAAAAGAAGTAACAACTAGGAAAGTTAGTTATAAATTTATCTCCAAATAGATTACACCGGACTTCCCTTCTCCTAGGTTGCTTTGCTAACTCCTTTCTCTCTCCAAATTTCTAGAGAATCTTATTAATCATTGCATTACTCTTCCCCTTTATTACTTAAATATTGAAGATGGTAGCTGGAACAAGAAAAACAACAGTGCAAGCGGCAGCAACAACACAGAGACAAACTTCTTTGGAGACACCCAACAAAATGCCAGAAAAAAAATGGGTCACTCCTAGAAAAAATGAGAAGGCTTCATGCAGAAACTAATCAGGAGATACAAAAATCTAAAGAAGATATGAAACATGATCTGAAGACAGAAATAGGGGAAGTGAGAATAAGATTAGATAAAATAGATGAAGACTTAAACACAATTAAAAGTAAAGTAGGAAAATTAGAGAAGAAAACGGAAGAATTAGAGACACAGACAGGGAAAATGATCAGAGAACAACAGGACGACCAGGAACAAATTTTGAAAATGCAACTTAAACAAAGAGAAAATTGCCTGAAACTCCGGGGACTACTAGAAAAAATGAATGAAAACCTTTACACGGAACTCTCACCAATTCTAGTGAAATATATCAATGAATCCGAAATTCAATTCCCGTGGGAATTAGACCGTATATATAGATTGAATTCCAGAGTGGCAAAGATGAGAAACCTGCCGAGGGACGTGGTGGTATACTTCGTGCGTAAACAGACCAGAGATATAATAGTACAACAAAGCTACAAAACCAAGTTATTTATAGAAGTAAAGAAATAACAATTTTGAAAGATATCCCTGGTAAAATCTTGAAGAGACGGAGAGAATACCACTTTTTGATGGATAAACTGAAGAACTATAATATCCAGTTTAAGTGGGAAGACCTAGAAGGAATGCAGGTGTTCTGGAACCAGAAGAAGTTAAGATTGAACACAGTGGAAAAAGCAAGAAGATTCTTAATTGAATTACAGAAAGATTTTGAAAGAGGAAAAGGGGAGGGAGGGGGAGGGGGAAGAAAGAAAGGAAAGAGAAGAGGAAGAAAGTATTGAAGAGTACTGAAGAGTACTGAAGAATTAATACTACTCGTGCAGCTGTAACACCTACCCCCTCAAATGACTGAGTTATAAATCGTAAATAGACAAGACAAATTGGTAAATCAAACTTGATAACTCATATATTGGCTATAGAAGCCCTGACGAAGTATAATCACACCTGAACCCATATTATTGTTATTAATAAAGATTCTTTACAAAATTAAAATCCAGTAGATTGTCCTTTATTAACAAAGTAGTGGCAGAGAGAAGGGGAAAAAAATGAAACTATTATCATGGAATATAATGGGGCTGAATTCACCACAGAAAAGAAAAAGAGTTTTTTTGTTTCTTGAAAAAAAATTATGCAGACATGATCTGTTTGCAAGAGTCACATATAAGAAACAAAGATGTAAGATTAATAAAAAAATTGGGAAAATTGGGAAAGAATATACATCTGCGATTGATAAAAGCAAAAGAGGGGTAATAATTTATGTGAAAAACCACACTGAGTCAAAAGAAATTTTTAAAGATATGGAAGGTCACTCTTTGGGAGTAGAAATTATTTGGAAAGGTATAAAAGTTTTATTGATTGGTATCTATGGCCCACAGGAAAAAAAAGAGTAGATTTTATTTTAAAAATCCAGAAAAAGTAATGGAAAGCAACTATGAAAATATCATAATGATGTGAGATTTTAACGGAGTGATAGAACCCAAAAGAGATAGAACATCGAATAAAGTAATAAAAGAAACACAAGGAAAACTACCTCAATCCTTTTTTGATTTTACAGATAACTGGAGTTTAATTGAGGTATGGAGACATTTATACAATATGGAAACAAGTTACACCTTTTTTCAGAGAGACATCAGTCACTGTCAAGGATTGACATGTTTTTTGTATCTAAAACCTTAATTAATTTTTACCCAACAAAATATTAGATTACAAAAGAAAAAGAAACAAACAATAACCTTATTAAACGAACATCTGAAAAAGAAGGAAGAAGAACAGGGAAAATATCCCCAAAATAAAACAATACAAAAAGAAATAAAAATGCTTCAAAAACAATTGGGAATTGAAGCAATAGATGAATTAGAGAAAAAAAATAAAGACAGCTAAACAGAAACACTTTGAATAAGCTAATAATCTCGCTATGATCTCTGGAATAGCGGTATATAAATAAAAATAAAAAACAAAAATAAAATAAGCAAATGGTTACATTTAAATTAAGGAAAGAAAAGGAAAAGAAAATGATAAATAAGATAAAAAAGGGGAAGAAATCATGACAAAACAAGAGGACATAAAGAATGTATTTAGGGAATTTTATCAGGACCTATATGCTGAAAGACCAATTAACAAAGCAGAAATTAGAAAATATTTAGATTCTTGTAAAATAAATAATTTATCAGAAGACCAACGTCAAAACTTAAATCAACCAATAACTAAAGTAGAAATAGAAGAAGCAATCTGTCATAGCAAATTGGAGAAAACCTCTGGAAATGATGGTTTAACACATTTATTTTACAAAACTTTCAAAGATGAGTTAGGTGAAATTTTACAATTAGTGATGAATGAAGCTTTATCAGGTAATATCCCAAATTCCTGGAGTGAAGCAGAAATTATTTTGATCCCAAAAGAAGATAAAAATCTAGAGGACCCAAAAAATTACAGACCCATATCCTTGTTAAATAATGACTATAAAATTTTCACACACATATTGGCAAATTGACTTAAGAAATGTTTAATGGACTTGATAGATGAAGAACAAAGAGGATTTCTTCCTCATAGAAATATAAGAGATAATACAAGAATATTGATTGACATGTTAGAATACCAAGATTGTCATAATGAAAAAAAGTTAGGTATTTTTTTTTAGATCTAGAAAAGGCTTTCGACTCGGTTAACTGGTTTATGTTAATAGAATTATTAGCAAAAATACAGGTAGGAAACAATTATATGAATTGGATAAAGAAAATTTATACTAATCAGAAAGCACAAATTAGGATAAACGGGGAGAAGACAAAATTTATTGAAATCAAAAGAGGTATGAAACAGGGGTGCCCTTTATCCCCTTTATTATTTTTACTGGTGATAGAAACACTTACAAAAGAAATCAAAGGGGATGATCAAATTAAAGGAATCAAGCCAAAAAAATATGATTTAAAAATCAGAGCATTCGCAGATGACATTATTTTGTTTGCGGGGAATCCAGTTGAAAATGCTAACAGGATATTGGAAATATTAGAGAGATTTGGTGAAATATCGGGTTGTAGAATTAATAAAGAAAAATCAGTAATATTGACTAAAAATATGAACAAAATGGAAGAGAAACGATTAGAAGAGGAGACAGGAATCAAAGTGGGGGGGGAGTTAAATATCTGGGACTAGAAATCACTAAAAAACTAATGAATTATTTGAAAATAATTATAAAAATTTGTGGACCAAAATTAAAAAAGATTTGATTAAACGGAACAAATTACAACTATCTTTATTGGGCACGATTTCTACAGTTAAAATGATGGTATTACCTAAAATCTTGTATTTATTTCAAACATTACAATAATAATAATATCAGATAAAACATTCAAAGTACGGGGAAAAGATTTATCACAATTCATTTGGAGAGGAAGAAAAGCAAGAATTAAATTTAGGATAATGCAAGATGCAAAGGAAAGAGGTGGGCTAAAGTTACCAAATTTAAAATTGTATTATGAAGCTTGTTGCTTATTATGGATTAAAGAATGGATTAAATTGGAAGATCTTTTAGAATTGGAAGGGGATGGAATGTCATTTGAATGGCATGCATATTTGGCCTATGGAAAAGAAAATCAAAACAAGTTATTTAGTAACCATTGCATAAGAAAACCGTTGGTTAAAGTTTGGAATAAATACAAGAGAAGAATAATGCTGACAATGAGGGGGTGAGTCTCACCGCATGAAGCGTTCCATAGGAAGGAAATCTTAAAAGAAGGAAGTTGGTATAGATATAATGATATATTAAAAAACAGGGAGAAAAATTGGTAATAAGATTAAGAGATGAATTGGCAGAAGGAAAAGGAAATATAAATTGGTTCACATATAGGCAACTATCAGAAAGTTACCGAAAAGACAACAGGGACTATGGATTTGATGTAAATCAAGGTAAATCTGAATTAGAGAAAATACTACTAGAGGAGAAAGATAAATTAATTGGAAAAATATACAAAGTATTGTTAAGCTATGAAATGGAAGATGAAGTTGTGAAGGAGCAAATGATAAAGTGGGCAAAAAATTTTTGGGTATAATATTCAAATGGACCAATGGGGAAAAGTGTGGTGTAACATATACAAACTTACAGTCTCCCAAAACCTAAGGGAAAAATTTTATAAGATGTTCTTCTAATGGTATCATACACCTGTAAAAATTGCAAAAATGTATAAGACTAATAACTACACTTGTTGGAAATGCAAAAAAGAAGTAGGAAACTTCTATCATTGTTGGTGGACGTGTAAATTAGTGAGGAAATATTGAAAGAAAGAAATGAACAAATTAGCACAATCATGAAGAGAAAAATAGAGTTAAAACCAGAAAGAAACGTACTAGGGATTTTTGAGGAAGATGTTAAAGGTAAAGAGGAAAATTAATGTTTTATATGGTAACATTAGCAAGAATATGCTATGTGCAAAAATGGAAGAACAAAACATGCCCGACAATCGATGACTGGATGATGAAATTGTATGAAGGAATAGAAATGGATATACTAGCACAAGCCATGAGGGATAATTCTAAAGAACAACCAAAGGAAGACTGGATAGAAGTTATCAAGTTTTTAGAACAAAAATGGGGTAAAGTTGCAGTATTGAATTTGTAAATAAAAGCAAGCTAGATACTCAACAAATATTCTGATAAGTTAATCAAATTAGGGATGTAGGATCCACGGATATAAATGTAGTAGATATCAGAAAGACAAGTTTGAACAAGAATATTTCATTGGGTGATAGGAAGGAAGTCAATGTGTGTAATAGAAGGTAGTTGTGTGTTGATATAATAAGAAGAAAGAAGACCAGAGAAGAGTCAGATGGGAGGTAAAGATCTAGAAAGGATTAAGTAAGTGTAGAGGGTTAGGGTAAGTAGATAGGAAAGAGAGAGAAGAGAAGTAAAGAAAGAAGTAGAAAAGAAAGGAGAAGAGAGGATGAGGATGAGCAAGATGAAAATTGAATAATACTAGAGGGATTTAGATGATGTTAGGGATAAAAATGTGGTAAGGACTCTTCATAGATCTATGAAAGGAGTGTATGAATAAAAAATGTATGTAGGTCAGTTCTGTGTTTGTTTGTGTATATATGTATATGTATATTATAAATACGTGTTGTAATATTTTAAATCAATAAAATTTTTATTAAAAAAAAGAAAGAAAGCTGGGCCAAAGCTAACAAAATGAATTTCAGTAATGAGAAATGTAGGGTACTGCGCTTAGAGAAAAAAAGAAAAGTAAAGTAAAGAAATGCATAGATATAGGATGGGGGACACCTGGCTGAATAAGACTACGTGTGAAAAGGATCTAGGAGTCCTGGTGGACCACAGGTTGAATATGAGTTAACAGTGAGATGCAGCAGCTAAAAAGGCCAATATGATTCTAGGCTGCATCAGCAGACGTATAGTGTCTATATCAAGGGAAGTAATAGTGCCTCTCTATTCTGCTTTGGTCAGGCCTCACCTAGAATACTGTGTCCAGTTCTGGGCATCACAATTTAAAAAGGATGTTGACAAGCTGGAGCGTGTCCAAAGGAGGGCAACAAAAATAGTGAAGGGTCTGGAAACCATGCCCTATGAGGAAAGACAATGGAGTTTATCACACAGGACACTTACCTCTGCCCAAACATTTCAGAAGCACTGGAGGTGGGATCATCCATCACGCTTCTGAAACGTCATGGAGGCTTCCCGCTTTCCTTCTGTCGTGGAAGCGTTTGCAGGGAAGCCTCAGAAAAGCCATTTTTATTAATGGGATCTTTCATTAATAAAAATGGCTCTTCTGAAGCTTCCCAGCGAATTCTTCTGCGACGGAAGAAAAGCGGGAAGTCTCTATGACGTTTCAGAAGTGCGATGGATGATCCCACCTCTGGCGCTTTTGAAACACTTGGACAATACTTCAGAAACATTAGGACAGCGGTAAGTGCCCCATGTGATAAACTCCTTAGGTAGCTGGGTATGTTTAGCCTGGAGAAGAGATGGTTATGAGATGATATGATAACCCTGTTTAAGTATTTGAAGGGGTGTCATATTGAAGATGGAGCAAGCTTGTTTACTGCTGCTGAAGAGAATAGGACCTGGAACAATGGATGTAAGCTACAGGAAAATAGACTCCACTTCAACATTAAGAGGAACTTTCTGACAGTAAGAGCTTTTAGACAGTGGAATATACTCCCTCAGATGGTGGGTGATTTTTAAACAGAGGCTGGATGGCCATCTGTCGAGGATGCTTTGATTGTGATTTCGTGCATGGCAGGGGGTTGGACTGGATGGCCCTTGTGGTCTCTTCCAACTCTATGATTCTATGATCTTTGATGCTTGGCTCAAGTATTTAGGAGCTCTGAAGTTTGACACCTGTTTGATGGAGGTGTGAGAATTTGCAGATATTTCATTTGCAAAGAAATAACAGGGTGGGCACTTCAATGAGAAATTTGATAATCAGGACAGTTGTTTTGCTTAAGTAATAAATGTAACAGTACCTCAATCATTCATTTTAATTGTGTGAATCTCCGTCAACGCAGTATGAATTACTGCAGGAAGGGAGGTGGAAGAGGGAGGCATTCAATTCTAAAAATAAACACAGGTTGTCCTCCCTTGTTAGGCAGTGTGGAAGGAAAAGTGTATTTTATAGTGCTCTCCAGTCACTACTCAAAGATCCACTATAGTGTCAAATCATAAAAGTATATGTATGCATGTTGTTTCACATGCACTTGACACTTAGCATAAGCATACACAGCTACAGTATAGATAACTTGATATCCCCCATTTTAATTGTGTTAGTCTCAGTCAAGGCAATTTGAATTACTCCATTGGGCTGCAGGAGGGGAGGAGGGGAGTGAATTCTATTGTAAACATAGAGCATCTTTCCTTGTTATATACTTTGAATGGAGTTTTATGGTTCATGCCACTAATTGCAAAAAGAGTTAAGGAGGGAAAGTATTTTATAGCCCTCATTCTTCACAAATTTGTGCTGCTCTGTGAGGGGCAACCAAGCTGAAATATTGCACTCTCCATAGAGAAGCAATAAGAGTAATAACATTTTCCACTACCACCCCCCCTTCAGGGATGAAAAGAATAAAAAGTGAGATTTACACTTTTAATGGGAAATCACAAGCTCATCTTATTGGACTGAAATCACTACTAGTTTGTGATGTAGCAATTCCTGTTGGCTGGGAAAATAGAGACTAGAAATAGTGCATAAATCATGCTGATTCCTGCTGGTTGAAGGCAACAAATCTGCCGCTGTCCCTTCTGCTAGAGCATGATATTAAAGAACTCTCAAAGCTTGCATCTTGTCCTCCTTCCATCACCTAATGATTGGAGTTGTTCAGGATGGGATGAACAGTCAGGAATTAATAAAAACAAAGATATCGATTCTACTTATTGACTCTGGTCAATAGCTGGATTACATGGTACCACACACATGCATACCATACATGTAGTGATTGGTTTTAGCTGCTCAATAAAAAACAATCTCCAAAGAGCAGGATGAAACTGCACACTGTTTTCTGTCAAAGGCTTTGGCAATATTACCTGCAGAGTTACTAGAAGTATGAGTATAGTATCCAGATAAGCCTGGGCATTATAAGTGTTCTAAGTGTTATATATAGTACAATATATACAGATGATATATATCCATTGCTCCAAAAGGAATGATAATACCTTTAAACAGTTACTTCACAAATTTTAAAAAGACATTTTAAAATATTTTCAAATTAATTTTATAAGCAATGAAATGTACTGTAAGTTAACTACAATATTTTTTTGCTTATCAAGCAAAGTAGTTATTCTTTGAACTTACAGGCCCATACTCAGTATCAGTAATGGCACTGTGGCTGTATTATGGCCATTTGCCGCATATGGGAATAAATACTATTTCATGAGTAGCTATGCCACCTCCATTTGTTTCTATAGATCTTCAGTGTCCCCCATTTAAATAAGTAAGAAAGGTGCAGTCAGCATGGTTTGTGTGACCTGACCATGATAGACAAATAGACAAACATCTAGATAGATAGACAGACAGACAGATCAATCAATGCAACACTGCTGACTTACTCTATAAATGATAAAAGTATTAAATTAAACTGTTCGTAGATATACTGACATTCTTAACCTTGTAGAAAGAACCTAACTTTATAATAATAGTAAGGGTAGAAAGGGGCGTCTCATTCTTTGGATTTCAAAAAAGGTATCTAGGGGGCCTTTTTTACCCTAGTGGCTAATTTAGAACATTTCAGGGCACAACATATTTTTGAAACATTTAGCACAAAAAAATTCAACCCCGGTGGACCAGAGACCTCCACATAGGATGGAAATGCCTTCCATACACCCTAGAGTGCAATTGAGGTTATTATGCAGCATATATATATATATATATATATATTACGTTCCCTAGCAGGATGGTGCCTTTCTAAAACAAATTCCCAAACTTTCAAAAATGAGTCATATCGGGAATTTAACCTCAACTTATTTGTTGTAAACCAAAGTCAGCAAAGAAAGTAAAGTGCAACAAATTTCTCACTAACCTTGCAGACAATTTCATTTTACAGAAGGAGGAGGTAACAATATGAGGAGCACTTATTCTGGATTTGACCCAAACCAAGAGTTGAACTGGTCGGTGGTGTAGAAGTACTGGTGTTACCCAAATAAAAGTGGGAAACTGTGTGTGTGGGGGGGTCTCTACCAACTATGTCAGTGTTATTTTAAATGATGGAGAGATTAGTTTTTCCAAGAGGCTGGACAACATTTAGGACCATTTGCACCTGTTTATACAAGTAATAACTGAGGAGAACTCCAGGTTTGGGGTGAATAAGAGAGTTTTATTTAGAAAAATACAGAGTGCAATGGCACACATAATAGCAACCCACACAGGCACAGCATTCAGAACTAACCATAATAAAAAATATGGAAAATGGATAGCAGAGTTGTTTAGTAGTCTGATGAGTAGACTATGGAAAGCTGGAGTGGCTCAGACTGGGAGGTCTGTGGGCAGCACAGTTTCATTCACGGAGCACTGCCTGGGATGACTGTATGCGTACTTTGAGTGCTCAGACACAAAGGCCCGGTACAGACAGGCCAAAAGCCGAAATTAGAGTTGCAGAGCACGTGGCATTTCATGTGTGTACCATGTCCAAACAACACGGCATGTGCATGACGTCTCTGCGCAGCCCCAGGCAGCTTACGGCAGCCTGGTGGCATCACTGCAAAGAGCTCCGAAACGGAGCACTTTTTTAGAATGGATCGTTCCCATGGAAACTGCATGGCTGCGGGAATGATCCCGAGGAGAAAAGGGCCACCCCTTTCTCCTCTTTAGCGTGAGGGTGCAGTGGGTGCCTAAGGCACAAGGGCACCCCTTTTCCAGACCAAAGAGAAGCGGCATTTTGCTGCTTCTCTTTCACCTGGAAAAACGCTGGATTGGGGCCGCGGGATTCCCAGTGAGATTGCCCTGGCCCCAATCCAGCGTGAAAAGGAGCAGCTGCAGGCCACCCCTTTGGGGTGGTCTGTACTGCCCCTAAGTTTCTGATATCCATACTTACCAGCTAACATTTAGCCCTAAGTGGTGCACTATCTTGTTGTGAGACTTGGGATTGCTCTGACCAAAAATCCACAACAAACTTCAGGTAAACCAGAAAGTTTATTATAAAGATAAAGTAGAAGCATTCCTGGCCACGTCTTTGCTGAATATGAGGAACTCCAAATAGAGACAACACTTTACAATTCCCCAGACCCCTCCCTTTGAGTTGGTTTCCCTTTGGCTCAGCCTTTGATGTAGAAGTTCTCTCTTTGTTCTTAAGGGGGAAAGGAGGGGGAGTGTTGACCATTTGGTTCCTAGTTCCTCTACCAAGGAGAGATCTAAGACTGTATGCATCTTTGGTATCAGTTACCCAACAACCCCTCATAAAACTGCCTATCTGCAATACGTGACCATCCGGCCCATTCCTATCTCCCTCTCTCTCTCTCTCTCTCCAAACCTCATGGCAGAATGCACCTTGAATGACTGACTGAAGGTGGATTCTGACACTTGTCAGGTAACAAAGACTGGATGTCTGTTCCTAGGAATTGACAATGGGATTCCAGACTGGTTGATTCTGCCTTTTCTCTGTCTTCTGATGGCAAAATGCTAACAGAAGACAGAGAAAAGGAAGAATTACTCAACACTTTCTTTGCCTCAGTCTTCTCAGAAAAGGCAAAGGGTGCTCAACCTGAGGATAATGGAGCAGAGGACAGAATAGGGGAATTTCAGCACAAAATAGGTAAAGAGATAGTACAGGAATACCTGTTTAACCTAAATGAATTTAAGTCTCCAGGACCAGAAGAACTACATCCAAGGGTATTAAAAAAACTGGCAAATGTAATATCGGAGCCATTGGCAATAATCTTTGAAAATTCCTGGAGAACAGGAGAAGTGCCAGCAGACTGGAAGAGGGCAAACGTTGTCCCCATCTTCAAAAAGGGAAAAAAGAGGATCCAAACAATTATCATCCAGGTAGTCTGACATCAATACCAGGAAAGATTCTGGAGCAGATCATTAAAAAGAGAGTATGTGAACATCTAGATGGCAATGCCATAATCACAAAAAGTCAGCGTGGGTTTCAGAGAAACAAGTCATGTCAGACAAACCTAATCTCTTTCTTTGATAAAATTACCAGCTTGATAGATGAAGGGAATGCTGTGGATATAATATATCTTGATTTCAGTAAGGCCTTTGACAAAGTTCCCCGTGACATTCTTGCAAACAAGCTAGTGAAATGTGGGCTAGACAAAGTAACTGTTACATGGATTTGTAACTGGTTGACCAGCTGAACCCAAAGGGTGCTAAATAATGGCTCCTTTTCATCCTGGGGAGAAGTGACCAGTGGGGTCCCACAGGGTTCTGTCCCGGGCCCAGTGCTGTTCAACATCTTTATCAATGACTTGGATGACAGAATTTGGGGTATACTTATCAAATTTGCAGATGACACCAAATTAAGAAGTGTAGCTAATACTCCAGAGGACAGGTCAAAATGCAAAATTACCTGAATAGACTAGTAAGCTGGATCACAGCTAACAAAATGAACTTCAACAGGGAGAAATGTAAGGTACTGCACTTAGGGCGAAAAAATGTAATGCACAGATATAGGATGGGGGACACCTGGCTTAAGGAGACAACATGTGAAAGGGATCTGGGAGTCCAAGTAGACCACAAGTTGAACATGAGTCAACAGTGCGATGCGGCAGCTAACAAGGCCTATGCGATTTTAGGCTGCATCAATAGAAGTATAGTGTCTAGATCAAGGGAAATAATAGTGCTGTGGTCTATATTCTGCTCTGGTCAGGCCTCACCTGGAATATTGTGTCCGGTTCTGCGTGCCACAATTCAAAAAGGACATTGAGAAACTGGAGCGTGTCCAAAGGAGAGTGACTAAAATGGTGAAGGGTCTGGAAACCATGCCCTATGAGAAACAGCTTAGAGAGCTGGGTATGTTCAACCTGGAGAAAAGAAGGTTAAGAGGTGATATGATAGCCCTGTTTAAATATTTGAAGGGATGTCATATTGAGGAGGGAGCAAGCTTGTTTTCTGCTGCTCCAGAGACTAGGACCCGGAGCAATGGATGCAAGCTACTGGAAAAGAGATTCCACCTCAACATTAGGAGGAACTTCCTGACAGTAAGGGCTGTTCGACAGTGGAACACACTTCCTCGGAGTGTAGTGGAGTCTCCCTCCTTGGAGGTCTTCAAACGGAGACTGGATGGCCATCTGTCGGGGATGCTTTGATTTGGATTTCCTGCATGGCAGTGGGTTGGACTGGATGGCCCTTGCGGTCTCTTCCAGCTCTTTGATTCTATGATTCTATGGATTTAACTTTAGTAAGACAAAAACAGCAATTTGAATGAATGAATGAATGAATGAGATCAGTAAAGTTTGGTTGTGTTATCAAGTTTGGATTTATATAAAATTTTGGGTACAAGCGGTCTGTGCTATGACCCCTGACTGACCCCATGGAGGACTCACCATTAACCTAAAAGCAGTAGGCAGCTCACCTGACCCAGGCAGAGCCCAAGAGAAAAAGCTAAAATTGAGAAATTCCATAGGAAGTCTTAGAGTCACCAAACCAGATTCGCCTCTTCTGCCCAAGATAGACAATAGACTTGGCTTCTCACTTAATGGGCCAGTGATTAGCTTAACAGCTCAGCAATCAAGTGGCTGCCCTTCCGAATGGTGTCCTGACCTAATGCATTGTGCAAACACATTACCTGCTATCGGCTTAACAAAGCCCATGCAATCAACGCCTTTGTCTAGCAAGTCCCATAGCCCCGAGATATGTTCAGCCCTATATAAACCCCTGGTTTTCAGACCCTCCTTGGGCTTGGGTTTTGGTTAGCACCGAGTTCTCTGAGCCTTGAGCTCCGCTGAAATCACTATCTGTCCAAAGGACAGATAGGAGAGTTGGTCACCCAGATCAGAGAAAAGGTCAGTGAGAACACCTTTCTGAACAGGACAGCCAATGAGGCTGGACAGAGAGCCGATAGGGCAGAGAAGGAGAACGGAGAGCTCAAAATTCGGATCTGGGAGCTCAAAGCAAAATTAGGAAAGGCAAAACAGGCTGCAGACTTCATTTTGTCCCAAAGGACTGAAGAAGCAGCACAAGCCAACCACACCAAGTGTGAGGCAAAAATTCAGGCATTGGAGAGTAAGCTAAATTTGAAAAGCGCCATTGTGGCCACTGTGCAGCCAGGTATATTGGAAATAGCTGTACAGGCAAAAGTTCTGAGGGAAAGTTCCCTGCCGCAAGAGGCTTGGACTCCCCCTCCCTACAACCCCTATTGGAATTCCCACGAACCCCGTAAAGACCTGTAGCATGGTAGAGACCAAGGCAACCACCGAGGATGGCACAGTTATCAAGACGGTTGTAGAAACTGTTTCTTGGACCCTTGTCGAGATCAAAGCCATAGCCGACCAGCTCGGGAAGCTGAACCCCCAGACAGCAGTCCAATGGATGTCCACAGTCATCCTTTCATACCCCAAAGCTAGAGGTCAAGATCTCACGCAGATAGCCAGATTGTGCATTGATCCAGTGTTTTCAGGGCCATTTGAGGCAACAGTCTCCAACTATGCTTTGGCAACCCTAGGGTTAAGGGAATGTGTTGCAGTCATGGTAAAAATCCTGTGGCCTGGGACAACTTTGAGAGCCAAGTACCAGAACGAATTGCAACTCCCAGACGAAGCCCCAGACACTTATGTAGCCAGGAAGAAAATGTTAGCTATTTTGTCTGGGAAAGTGAGCTTAAGTGATTGCAATGGCCGGGAGTCCTAGTAATTTAATTTTTAATTTGTTTTATTTATATACTGCTATTCCAAAGATCATAGCAGTGAACAGCAAGTAAGCTAATTAGCAAGTAAGCTAATTTGCCCCCAACAGTCTGGGTACTCATTTTAGCGACCTCGGAAGGATGCAAGCCTGAGTCGAGCTTGGGTCCTTTTGCTGGTCTTGAACTCGCAACCTTGTGGTTTTGAGTGAATGGCTGCAGTACAGGCATTTAACCACTGCGCCACCAGGGCTCCTTTTGTAGATGTGTACGTCTTTTGCATGAATTTTGGTGATGGCTTTTCTATTTCCTGAACAAAGGCAACTGCTCTCAGAGCTCTTTCTGTGCCTTCTTACCGCCGAGTCTCTCCCAGAGACACGGGGGGGACGGGGGGACAAGAAAGGATAAGTTTACCTTCGTGCCCCCCCCCACTTTCCAGACTCTTTGCTTTCACCCCTGTTTGAAATCTATGAGGAAGGTAAGCCTCCGACGCATGCCCGCACCCCGAGATGGCTTCACGCTTCCTGCTCTGCGGTGTGCCCCAGCAGAGGCCCCGATGTCCACCAGGTCCTGCTGCAAAAAGACACAGCCAGTGTCCTTGACCCGTTCCAGACCAGATGACCTCAACCCTGATGTCGCTAACAGCTCCTGGCTGACCCCAACTCTAGATGTCCCCCGCTAAGGACTGGAATTCTTGTGCCTGCGTCTTCCATAGATGTCCTCCAGTATAAAGCAGCCCCCCCCTTTCCACGACACAATCGGTGTCCTCCATTTCATTCACTATCGCCTTGCCGCTTTTGGAAACTCTTTGCAAAACCACTTGCTGTTGGACTCCAAGTATTTATCAAACTGCCCGCATTTCAAGTTCCTGCCTATGGAACTGCTTCTTACGGGACTATGATCAGAGAAATATATAGCATCTGCCCGCATATATGGACTCAGTTACGTTTGCCCGCATATCCACCGGTTGGCAAACATTTCATCTCAAAGTCAATGTGCCCGCATTGGCAAGCACAACCCGCAGAGACATTCAGTCGCTCTATGGCCTCAAATCAGTCGCTATACATAGCCTTTTGCTTGCTCTGTGTGTTGAACTCAATGGCTTATTGATTGCTTTATTGGTTGCCCTCATGAAATTATGACCGCATGGATTATTATTGTTGTTATATTGTTGCCCTTGTGTGAATGGGTTCCAGGAAAATCTCTTTCCCTCCCCTCCCTCTCAGCACCACTAGGAGACACTGCTGTAGCAAGTCATGCTCCCACTCAAATTCACACCCCAAAATTTTAGACAAAGGCATTTAATTCAAAAGTTGCCCAGCCCCACGCATGCGCATAGGTCTTGACATTTCGCGGGGGGGGGGACTGTTACCAAGTTTGGATTTATATAAAATTTGGGGTACATGCGGTCTGTGCTATGACCGCTGACTGACCCCATGGAGGACTCACCATTAACCTAAAAGCGGAGAGACCACGTAGGCAGAGCCCTAGAGAAAAAGCTAAAATTGGGAAATTCCATAGTAAGTCTTGGAGTCACCAAACCAGATTCGCCTCTTCTGCCCAAAATAGACAATAGACGGCTTTTCACTTAATGGGCCAGTGATTAGCTTAACAGCTCAGCAATTAAGTTGGCTGCCCTTCCAAATGGTGTCCTGACTTAATGCATTGTGCAAACACATTACCTGCTATCGGCTTAACAAAGCCCATGCAATCAACGCCTTTGTCTCGCAAGTCCCATAGTCCCGGGATATGTTCAGCCCTATATAAACCCCTGGTTTTCAGACCCTCTTTGGGCTTGAGCTCCGCTGAAATCACTGTCACCGGGTTGCTAGTTAGCCGGCACCCATCTGAACTCTGCTCCCAAGTCTCCGCGGCCTTCTTTCCCTCGCTTCCGCGGCCATGAACCACAGTCCATCCGAGCTGCATCCGACTTCCAGGAGAAGACGTCTAAGGTACTATTCCCTAGTGGTGCCTCTCCTTCTCAACCTCTCTCCCCGAGATCACCCTTCCCCTGCTATAGCGTTGAATGTGTTTGTGTGTGTGTGTCCCCTTTTGCTGAGTGATTTTACTTGTGCTTAAATAAATGTTATTAGATTAATTGCACCTAATTGGTATTAGAATCTCTTTCTCGTGGGGGTGTACTAGCGATCTCTGGTATACACATAGGGACCCGATCCTGGCACGTGGTATTGTTAGGGCCACCTCTTGGCTAAATTTGAGCTAATTAAATTCCCCTAATTTGATCCTTCCTAACAGTTAAGAACACAACAAGGGGTAGGCAGGGAGGTTGGTTTACTGCTTTGGGTCCAGGAGATCCTTTGCCTCAAGATGCAAGAGGAAATGCAGATGACTTGGGGGCAGGAATGAACATTTAGTACCATTTAGATTTGGATGTCTTATTACCTGAATGTGCACATGCTTCAGATCATTCTCCTCTATTCCTGGAAACCTGACCTAATGTTCCTAAAAGATCATCAGTCTGTCAAGAAAACATTGCCTCCAGATATGAGATATAAAAGGACAGGTTGCTTACCTGTAACGGTATTTCCTTGAGTGGTCATCTGCAAATACATACAAATGGGTTTTACTGCGCCTGCGCAGTGCTGTTCGGAAACTTCTGAACTCACTGGGCAAAGCACACTTTGCAACTTTTAGTAACTTTTTGGTGGTAACTCCGCCCACCCGTTATAAGGCCCCTGCCTTCCCGCTCTTTCCCCAGTTCTGAAATTTTTCGCTGCGTAAGCGACATGATAATGAGTCACAAAGAGCAGGACACTGAGGGGAGGACGGGTGGGATTTGTATGTTTTCGCAGATGACCACTCGAGAAATACTGTTACAGGTAAGCAACCTGTCCTTCTTCTTCGTGGTCTCTGCGAATCATACAAATGGGTTAGACTGACAAGCTTAGGTAAATGGCGGAGGGAGTGTCCAGAGACCAAATTAGGTTCAAACAAGGTGTATTTATTTTGTACAATAAAAAACCTTGAACCCAAAAAGAATGTGTCAGTCTTTTGTACCTGAGACATAGCATGAAAAGTGCGACATAAGCCAACATGGCCAATAGCAGTTGAAACATAACAACAGAACTGTTGAACCCAAGACAGGAGCATCAAGTCGAGCAAGACTCATGACACCACAGTAGTTGTAAACAGTAATTGATCAAGACATTTACATACGCATGTAAACAACGCATAGCATTTGTATAAAACCTGAAACAATTCAGAACATTGGAAAGCAGTGCAATCAATGTATCCCTAAGACCAACACTGCCCTCCCAAAGGCTGCATCCCGTTTGGCCCTGGTATCCAGCCTGTAATGTTTTATGAAAGTCAGGGGCTGGGACCAAACAGCAGTTTTACAAACATCCTCCAAGGGAATCCCTGACAGAAATGCGGAGGATGGCGCTACCGCCCTCGTTGTATGGGACCGAACCCTGGCCGGGAGAGGTTTGCCCAAGAGTTCATAGCAGAGGTGGATGGTACCGGCCACCCATTTCGAAAACCTCTGCGCCGACACAGACAATCCCTTCTTCGTTTCCGAGTAACACTGAAAAAGTCTCTCGGAACGGCTCGAACCCGCAGTTCTGTCCAGGTAGAAGGCTAGAGCCCTCCTTACATCCAGAGCGTGTAGGTTACGCTCAACCTCCGAAGTCGGGTTGGCCGCCAAGGTAAGTAGCACGATGTCCTGACACATATGGAAGGCAGACAGCACCTTAGGCAAGAAGATGATGTCGGTACGGAGGACCACCTTGTCCCTATGGATCCTAAGGAAGGGCTGGTCCCTCCGCAAGGCACACAGTTCGCCCACACGGTGGGCAGAGGTGATGGCCACAAGGCAAGCAGTTTTCCAAGTCAATAGTCTCACAAGTCCGTTGTGGCCATCGGCTCAAAAGGCTTGGAATGCAATGCGGACAATACAGCGTCCAGGCTCCAAGCCGGCGCTGGTACCAACACCAGAGAGTGTAGGTTAGCACATCCCTTTAGGAAACTCTTAACAAGAGGGTCCCTAAAGAAGGAAAGCTTGCCCTCAAATTGGAAATGGGAGCAAATAGCTGAAAGGTAGCACTTAATGGACGCGAGGCATAGCCCCGCATCCAGAAGCACCATGAGAAACTCCAGCACCACTGGAGTCGTCACCTGGGCAGGAGAGAGGTCTTTCTGTGCAAGGAAGTGACTGAACCTTCTCCATTTACAAGCATAGGACCTTCAGGTGGAAGGTTTCTGGGCAGCCAGAATCACCGTCCTCACCGAATCCAGCAGTGAGGCTAAGGATGGAGTCTCCACGGCACCAGCGGCAGGTTCTCGATGTCCGGGTGTAGAATCCGGCCGTCCTAGATTGACAGCAGGTCTGGCTGGAAGTCGAGCTGCAGGAAGACTCTCTTGGAGAGATGGAGGAGAGACAGGAACCAGGGCTGCCTCGGCCACCAAGGGGTGATGAGTATCGCATCCGATCAGTCCATTGTCATCTTGGACACTACCCTGATGATCAGAGGGAAGGGAGGGAAGGCATACAGCATCTCTCCCTACCAGACGAAAGCGAATGCGTCTCCGAGGGATCCCTCCATGCGCGTTCTGGAGCAGAACTGGGGACAGTGGCTGTTGCTGTCGGTCGCAAAGAGGTCAATCTGGTCGAAGAGGTCGCTGACCGTCTCCGGGTGAAGTCTCCATTCGTGACACACCGAGGAAGATCTGCTGAGGCGGTCCGCCAACTCGTTTTCCTCTCCTGGCAGGTGAATCGCTTGGAGGAGGACCTGTCTTGGGATGTACCAGTCCCAAATCCGCAGAGTGATGTCGAGCAGAGTCTTGGATTTGGTGCCTCCTTGCTTGTTGATGTAATACATGACGGTCGTGTTGTCCGTCCTCAGGAGGACCACCTTGTTGCAGACACTGGACTCGAACGCCCTCAACGCCTTCTCGACCGCAAGCATCTCGAAAGTGTTGATGTGGAGATCCCGCTCCTCTGGGGATCACTTGTCCTTTATGACAAGGTCGAGCAGATGTGCGCCCCAACCTTCCAGGGAAGCATCTGTTGTCAGGGTCAACTGAGGCTGGGGCTGCTCGAAGGGCATACCGACACAGACGTTGTGGGAGTCTAGCCACCATCTCATGGAAGAGGCTACAGGCTTCGGAATCGTGAGCCACCTTGCAGGGGAGTCCTCCATTGGGTTGAAGACTGAGAGGAACCATGATTGAAGAGGATAGAAACGGAGTCTTGCCCACGGTGTCACAGGCACCTGGACGTCTCTGGCCCTCAACCTTCTGTGTGCGAGGCAAAGTCTTACAGAAGCTGTCAGAGCCTGAAAACGGTCCTGAGGGAGATAGGCGATGCATTTTTCAGAGTCGAGGATGGCCCCGATGAACTTGGCCTGCCTGGTCGGAGTGAAGTGGGACTTGCCCTCATTGACGACCAGTCCAAGAGATGCCAAGAGATCCAAAGCGAACAAGACCGCTTCTTGCAGCTCTCCGTCTGAGTTGGCGGCAAACAGCCAGTCGTCCAAATATGGGAAAACTCTGTTGCCCCTCTGGTGGAGGTAAGCCACTACTGGGGCCATGCACTTTGTGAAGACCCTCGGAGCTGTGGTCAGACCGAAGGAATGAACGTTGTAGTGGTAAGTGGCGGAGCAGACAGCGAAAGTGAGGAATCTTCTGTGGGACTCTCGAATCCCTATGTGGAAATAGGCATCCTTCAGGTCGACCGTCGCAAACCAGAGTCCCTGGTAAAGCAGAGGCAGGATAGAAGCCAAGGTTACCATCCGAAACTGGCGATATTCAAGAAAATAGTTCAACACCCTTAAGTCTAAGATGGGCCTGATACCGCCGTCCACCTTCCGTACCGTGAAATATCTGGAGAAAAATGCCTTAGAGAGCTGGTCGGGCTGCAAGGGCAAAACAAAGTGCGCAAAGTGCGCACTTCGTCAAGAAGAGTGTCCGAATGGGGGGTGGAAAGGAAAGCTCCAGTTGGAGGGAGCTCTTCGAACTCGAGGGCATAACCCCTACAGACAATGTTCAAAACCCACAAGTCGGTTGTAATGGAGGCCCAGGTGTTGGCAAAAGGCCTCAAGATATCAAGAAAGAGGAGAGGGGATGGGGTGAAGCATGCAGGAGCCCTTCAGGACCTCTTCTTCCCCTGGCGAGACTTTCGGTACCGGGCGGGAAGGTTGCGCAGGCCAGAGGAGGAGGATGACTGGGAGGGGTATCTCTGCCTCTGGGTACCCTGCTGCTGGGGCTGATGGTCCTGATGAAAAGCCCTCTGTGACTAACCTTGGGACTGCCACGGACGCTGCCTCCTCCAGAACGGAGAGATCGAGGATGATGACATGCCATGTTTCTTTGCCGCCGCCTTCATCCTGAACTTTCGGTTCAGCCTCTCGTCAGTTTTGGCGTGGTAAAGACCCGAGATGACTTCGATGCGGACTTCGAAGTGGAAGCTGCCTTGTCCTGGGAATCGGCCTCATCTCCTTCCTTGGAGCAGGCACCTTTGGATGCCTTTCTTGTAGAAGTCGATTTTGGCTCAGAACCCTCAGTCCCCGATGGTTTGTGGGGGTGCTTGGAGGGTTTGTTGTTGGCGCTGGATTTCCGAGAATCACGGGCCACATCAGGGGCGGCGCTAGGCTCGCCCATATCATGGGCCACGGAAGTCGCTGGGGCAGAGGCCACACTGGAAACACTGGCCCGGGACGAAGATACAGGGACCGAGGCCGAAGCCGTGGGAGCTGATATAGGCCAGGAGTCCCCCTCCTGGATCTTGCCCTGAGTGATTGCAGAAGTCAGCCGGGACTCATGGTTCTTCCTGGCCGGAGATGACAGCAACTTGCACAAGGAGCATACCCTGGGGTCGTGGTCCTCTCCCAGGCAGAGGAGACATGAGGAGTGGGGGTCCTGAACAGAAACCTTGCCTCCGCACATGTCGCATTTCTTGAAAGGCACCGGAGACATCCTTACCGAAGTCGACAGTTTAAAGGAGAGTCCAAAAATCAAGGTCAACAGGCCGAGAGTCCAAAGTTACCAAAGGTCAGAAGAGAGAAAATAGCCAAAAAACGGTCCGAGATCAAAACAGTGATTCCGAGAGAAGCTAGCAAGAGCGAGTGAAGTTCCCTAGAGCAGCTAACACGGCGGAAAAAAGGAACTGGGGAAAGAGCAGGAAGGCAGGGGCCTGGGCGGAGTTGTCCAACAAGCACTTCAACACAATTATCACCAGCTTCATATGGGATTTAATGTCCCGGGAATATATCAGCATGTCATTGGTATATGCCAGGACCACTTTGAATTATCTAAAACCCCAGGCCCCCAGAATATTCCAAGGAGAAATAACAGAGAAGTGACTGAGAAAAGAAAAAAAGAAAAGAAAAAAGAAAACAAAGACATGAAGAAAACAGAGAGGTAGAGTGAATAGAGAAGTGACCGTACTTCCCAGTGGATGGATCACCACATCCACTCTGCAGTAGCGTTGCTTCCATTTTCTTCGCACTCCCACTTTTGCACTCCACTGCAGCCTGCATCAAGCTGTCTGCATGTAATTTGTCATGGGCAAGATGTGTGGCTGCAACAGTGTTAGTGTCTGGAGTGCTGTTTCTTCATGCAAGTATTAGTATGAAAGGAGGTATGTTGCTGCATGTAAGAGTTCTACATGTAATATTCAGGTATTTTTAGCTATTGTGTTTACCATTCCTTTTGTTGTTGTTGTGTTCAGTTGTTCTCTCATAAGATCTATCAGGATCAGACATACTTTTTCATTTTTCTTTCTTCAGATGTTTTAACAGTTTATTTCAGAGAAGTGATCTTATTATATTGTGGTGGCAAACATAACTAAATTAGTCTGAACCGGTATCAAATTTGGTGTGTTTTTTTTTAAATTTAAACACCCCATGGCTACACCCACAAAAAAGAAATGACGATGACACTCAGTCAAGTATCTTCACTACAGATTTATTCCATCAGCACAAGAGTGCATGATATCTATGTGTTTGATATTTTCCAAGAAGAGTATGTGTCCATGTAAGTTGCAGAAGTATTTGGAAACGTCTCATAAAAACAATAAGGATAAACCACTGGAATATTTTTCAGTGTTGAGTGATAAATGTGAAACTAGACCTACACTAAGAAAATGTTTGTTCAGAAATCAATTTTACACGACAAAGGTTGAATTGCAACTTACAAGATATCCAAACAGATAGCCAAGGAAGGAAAACCACACACTATCCTATCCAGAAGGGAGATTCACAGTTATAGGGGAATCTTTGATTTTGCCAGCAGTGTCTGTTGTTATTTCATCCATCATGAACCAACATGCTCATGAAATTATCAAATCCATCCCTTTCAGCAATTAATCAGTTTCAAGGCATATTGACAAAATGAGAGAGGATGTTGAAAACCAACTAGTTTCACAGTTAAAAGTTCAGAAGTTTGCTCTGCAAATTGATGAATTGTGTTTACCAGATAACACAGCAATACTGGTGGCTTATCTTAGATATTTGCACAATGACAAAGGTAAAAACATGCTATTTGCTCAAAAGCTTAAAACAGATACTAAAAGTGAAATAATTTTTGAAGAAGTAAAGAGGTACTCCAGTGAGAAAGATATCCCTCTTGGGACCATTCTGGCCTGTGCTACCGATGGTGCTGCTTCTATGACAAGTAGATACAGAGGATTTATTGTATATTTGAAAGGTATTGTGCCAGAAGTATTCTGTAATCACTGTTTGTTCACCAGCAACACCTAGTTTCAAAAACACTAACAGGATGCTTGCATGACACCCAAAGGGGGAGTGACACCATTGTTCCTCAAGCATCTGCCTTTGGGCAGAAACAAGCTGTGGCATTCACCTGTATCCTTTTAATGCTGATGTGAAAGTATGGGTGGAGTGAAGCTTAGTGGGAGGAGAAAGGAAAGGCCCCAGTTTTTAAATTTTAAATTCAGTTGGAAATTTTAAATTTTAAATTCTACTGGATACCTATAACCTCTCCCAAGTTGGCCATATCTGAACATAGCATAGGTACTACCCTCACTTAACAGCAGTCAGGTACACAGAGTATTGTAGCATCCACTTCATACAATCTGACACCTGCTAAACTTAAATTTAGTCTTTGTGAAAAAGTTTTCTTGGCCCTGGTTTGGAATCTCACCCACTCTGAGTTAATCATTGGAGGTGCTAGAGTGATTGTGCAGACCACATACACTCTTCTTAAGTATATCTTCTTGGGAAAAGTTCATAATGACCACATCTCCAATGTACCTATCGCACAATGGATGTTCACCCTTGTTAATTGTAGGGTGAGTTTCAATAAAGAGCAGCAAGAATCTCCTGCCCCCTATGGCCTTATAGTTACTAGGAAACAGCACAAGTACCCCCTCCCCCATTTCATCATGTTCAGTGGCCAGCAATTTGGGAACCATCCCTAGCAGAAATGCAGCTACAAGACCTCGTGTGCTGGTTCTATGACTGATTATCCTTTCATGTGGCTGGTATCCCCAAAACAGCATATGGAGCAGTCCATGTGGAGGCTTCACTCTTCAAGGAATGGTTTACACTTACTTTATCAAAGTGGCAGAGGTAGAAGCCTTTAGAGACATCGTGGAGCACAAAACCATGACTACTACTTATCAATATGCATAGACTTGGACTGGACTGCTAAAGCAGCCACAGTTTGGATAGCTGTCTGGTTTACTAATGACTGTAAGACCTCAGATGGGAAGCCCATTGTCCATCTAGATAAATGGCTTAGTATTACCACCATAATACAGGACAGAACTGCCCCCATCTGGATAGCCTATATAAAAGGCCACCAGAAAAATTCTTCCTAAGTTTGCATTTGGTAGAGCTTATGCACTTGCTAAGTAAATAACCCGAAGGAAATAATGCCCCTGAGTTCATGATGTCTGTAAATTGTATCAATGTGAACCCTAAAAAGACCTTCACCACTCATATCTTAAACTTAGCTAACCTCCAGAAGGAGAGTTGCCATGTCCCCATTCTGGCTGGGACATTCACAGGTATGGGGCATCCCATCCGGTCCAGTTCCACCTCATTCTCCAGCCTCCTTATTCTTCAGGCCTCCTCCTCTGGCCCACTGCCTCTGCCTCAATCAGCAGGAAGTGCAGCTGGACATCCCACCCCTTCCCTGCCTCCCAACCAATCAGGAAGGCTTCTGGCCAGAAAAAAGGGGCAGGACCTCCAGCTGCAAAGGTGTTAGAATCCTGGTTGCATTCTATCAGATATATACTTTATATTCTGTTGGTGGGGACGATGGGAGTTGGGGTGCTTTGCTAGGGTAGTTTAGTTAGAGCATGTTGGAGCTGAGCGGTGCCAGGTGGGTCTTATCTAGTGGCCTTGGAGATCTTTCTTTCAGAGGCTTGGAATGCAGCTTAGAGCAAAGGGAGTTGGGAGCTGAGGGGGGAGAGAGAGAGATGGGTGAAGGAGTAACGGTGAGAAAGAGGTGGGGATGTTCTTTCGCGCGCTTTTGGCTGGGGGTGGAGTAGACAGGCTTGGGGTTTTTAGCTATTGTTTCTGCTGGGAGGGGCCAGTCTCAGCTAAGACGCTGAATGATGTGGTTGCTGATTCTGGAGCTATCAATAAAGTTCTGTTTATTCTACATGAAGCTGACTGGTTGATTGTCTGGGATCCTCATTCTGACAAAAGGCCACTGAGGCTTGTCAGCAGCAGGTTCCTCCTGCGACTACAAGCCCTAGTGACCTTTGCAGCCGGAAGTGCTGCCCCTACCTTTGGCCAGAAGCCTCCCTGATTGGCTGGGAGGCCGGGAAGGGGCAGGGTGTCCAACCACCCCATCTTGATTTTGTGGAAGACAGTTATGGCAATCCTATCCAGAAGGGAGATTCACAGTTAAAAGAATTAGCCACTGCAGGTAGAGACACAGAGGAAAGGAAAGAATTATCTGGACTGTAAATGACCAGGAGAACCCTCACTGGATTAGCCCCCTAGAGGTCAAAGGAGATATGATTCAGTTTGTCCATGAAAAAGGACACAAAGGAAAACAAGCAACTTTACAAAGGGTGTAAGAAATGTGTTGATGGCCCAATATGTGTCAGGAAATAGAACAGTGGGTAGAAAACTGCTTCTCCTGTGCCATGCTTAATGCTGACCAATCTGATCCCAAAGCCCCAATCCAACATCAATGTATTGAAGTGCCAGGACATGTATCCAGATTGATTTCCTTGGTCCCTTATCACCCACTCCCTAATGAAATAAGTATTGTTTCACAATGTTTGACCCATTTAGCAAGCGAATTTAATCTTTCCCTTGCAGAATTAATGCTGTAGTCACCGTGGGACACCTTTTGTTTAACAATGTGTGGAATAAACAAAGATGGGAAATTACAGAAGAACTACATAGTGACATGGACTCCTACATCACAGTTTTCACCCAGGAACTCTGTAAGGAGTTAGGCATAAAACAGAGGAGTTTATCACACAGCCCCTTGTGATGTGATTGGGGCATGATGAAAGGGAGAGGGATGAGAACAGAATGAGGCAAGGGACACATTTTACCACATGCCAGAATGCCACTGATGCTGCCAGAAGTTCCCATTCCATTCCTGATCATTCCCAGAGGAGGCGATTTTTCAAGAATGCTTCTGAACAGTTCCTGAAAATCGCCTCCTCTGGGACAGAATGGGAATGGAATGGGAACTTCCAGTGGCGGTGGCAGCATTCTGGCGTGCAGTAGAATGCATCCCTTAACCCATTCTGTTCCCATCCTGCTCCCTTTCGTCACGCCTCAGATGTGCGATAAACTGCGAACATTCCACATAGCTTACAGACAAAGTTCAAGACACAAAGAGCGGACCAACTACACTTTAAAGGAAGCACTGCTCAAGGTAGTGCATGTTTCAGAACACAATTGGTACAAAAAACTCCCCTTGATCATCATGGTCCTCAGAGGAATCAAGACAACCCATGATTTTGCCCTACATACTATCATAATGGAACGGGATCCAATACTTCAAACTGTTATTACTTGTTTAACAAAATATTAAAGGCTGACCTCAGACTACTTGTAAAGTCTGACCACACTGTCAAAGTCCAAACGTTTTGCTCTTTTTGTTATTCAGGTGAGTATGTTTAGGATATGGACTCAATGAATGTGTGATGATAACTAGCTGGCATTGGGACAGTCAGGTGACTTGTAGAGTGGGATAATTTAGGATTACTTTTGTTTCTAGAGAAAAGTGCTCTCTATACAACAGTGCTTGATAAATGGGTGATTTGCATGTACTCTGTAGTGAGTACATTCATGTACTAAACATGAGCTTTTTCTAATTTTTCCCCAACTCTCATAACCATGATGGAAATGTGATAAAAAATACAATTAAAATGTTATAAATTAGACTATAGCCAGGATTATTCAGATTTAGCACATCCCCCTTCAAATTATGTCTTGTTTCATATATGTTTTATTGCAAAATTATTTCCAGGCTTTCCTGTAATTTAAATCTCTTTTTAATGTAGTGATATTATGGTGGTAGAAGAAACAGTACCAGTAATTCATAGCTATTAAGAATGTGTAAGCAGAAGACAAAAGAGATCTGAGGATAAGTAACTTTAGAAGGCACAAAACTCCAGAGTTTAGTAATACTGGGCCTTATTGTGAATTCTTTAATATTTTCAATTGTAATTATACTACCATGAAGAATAAAAACCTGCTTTATTAATTTAAAAATGAAATCCAGTAGTGACAAAGATATCACATATTCCAGTGAACTTTTCACTGGATGGACTTTGATGGTTAATACCTCAAGGCAGTAGATAAAAATTTAAAAATGAAAATTTACATGGTTCAATGAAAACAAATGTGTAAGGAGCACTCATTCACCCACTCATGTAATTTGCAAACCTGAATTTTCTGAGTACAAGCCTGCCATGAGGTATGATTTGTGTATGTGAACATTTTTTTCCCCTCAGAAAAAAAATATATTGGGGCTCTTTCCTATCCAGGCCATTATATTTCTGTACTGAATGCCTTATATTTCTGCAATGAACACCCCATCTAAAATTATTATTTTTAAAAAAAAACATAAAAGTGACCTCATTCATATATTTGATTTTCATGACCACTTTTTTTCAGTCTGTAGGTGATGAAACCCCTGCAAGAGAAAATCCTGGTATTTTGTTTTCCTCAAGGAGAAATTTGTCACACATTACTTTCCACTATCACACTTTCACCAGGCTGTTTTCCTTAATGTTAATTTGGGGTTCATTTGATAAGAGACAGCAGCTAAGATTTCTTTTGAACATAAATTACACTAAGATCCAGCCAGTGTTATTAGAGAGTGGGTACATGCAAGTGTCAGGGCATATTATACATACATGCATGTGCATGTGTGTGCATACACACGCACATACATACACACAGAGAGACATATACAGTAATGGTGAACATCTTATACTCTCACAATATACCTTCAACAACAAAATCTTCAATAGCACCCACAGAAATTATGTCAGCATTAGCTGAGTGATGTCCATCTTTTTCAAAGTTACATTGTGACTCATCACCTTCTTGACCATGAGCGTCACAGGGTTGACCACCTGGACACTGGCCTGCTAGTTGCCACTTCAAAGTAGAATTCAAAAGTGTTCCTTGTAAAGATGAAGCTGTTTCAGAAAGCTGTGATGGAGATGCCAAAACTGGAACAGATGAAACTCTGAGAGGGAGAGTGTTGGGGGACAAGATATAAGGAGAACTAGGAATCTCTGAAGTGGGTGTTTGCGACAAGTTCCTTTCTGAAGAAGAGATTGACAGTTGAACATATCTGCCACTTTCTGGGTCATAAAAAGTCTTTAGTTGAATTGGTAAATCTATAATAAAATATTCTCCTGAGTCTGGATCCTGAAGGAGTTTACGCTTGGTTGTAGGTAAAGAAGGTGTGGGATTTAATGGTGTGGTACATAGTCCTACCAGGTTAGAATCTGAGGGAGTCAAAGGAGAACTGGGACATGCTGGAGAGAGTGGAGACTGAACAAATGACAATTGTGCAGTATCTTCAGAGTGTAATGTAGGTTTTTCCTGAAGCCTTTTCTGTTGTGTCTCTGTTTTCTTCCTCCTGTTTGCTAGTTTCTTTGCCTTCCGTAATGCCTTTTCTGTTTTTGGTGGTACAGCTGGAGGTTTAGCTGCAGTCTTTGCCATGTGTGCCATTAGCTGCAGTTTTTTCATTTGTCACAGGAGAATGGTTAGCATCTTCAGATATATAATTCTGTATAGGATTAAATATTTCCATGATAGGATTATCTTTACTCTCTATTGCTTTGTTTAGCACAGAAGCATTAGTTATTTTTTCAGCTTGTGATACATTGAAGACTGCCATTGTAGTTGTCAATGGACTTGTGAAGGCAGATGACACCACACTGTCTGACCTTGTACTTGGCAGTGTAGAATTTGACAGGCTAACTGTTGTAGCTGAAATGTCTTCAATAGTATCACTGAGGGCAGGAGATGATGTTGGATTATCAGAAACAACCGGGGATCTTGTCTCTTGGCTGATTATTTTTTTCACACAGAAACTACCTCTGTGTTTAGAAATGAGGTGATTCTTAGAATAATTTGCCTTTTCTCTTGTAGGAGATTTTTGCTTGTCTTGTGTTAACTCACCATAAAAAGCAAGATTTGGTTGACTGTCAGGATTAAGCTTCAGTTCCCCAGCTCTGACCTTTTCTTTCACCAATTTTTCACTAATTTTCAAATCTTTTCCTGATAGCACTGATATACTATTACCTCTATCACCACCACCACCACCATCATATTCCACCAAGGATATGATACTTCCTAGTCCTTCGGTAAGAGTATATTTTGCTGTTGGGTTACTGCTTTCTTCCAGTTGATAATCTACTTTCAATGAGATGACACTTGATTCGTTGGTATTTCTGTCTGTTCCAGCATCCTCTACTTTCTGTTGGCTTCTCATTCTGGAAAAAGACAAGTCCACCTCTTCAGTACTCATTATGGCTTGCATTGGCCCATAATTTTGTTTTTCAGTCTCACTATGACTACCAGCAGTGGCATCTTCACAGGAAAAAGACCTGAGCAGGGGCAATTTGACTGCTTTTATCACAGGTGATGATTTGAATGTGTTGTCTTTAATCATGAATAAATTGGGCTTGCATGAATTTAATGAAGTTAATGTCAGTGGTTCTTCTGACTTGCCTTCTGATGCAGAATCTATAGTTTTCCATCTGTCTTCTTTCTTCTCCTTCACCACTACTTCTTGTACTGCATTTCCATTTTCACTAAGCTCTTTTTTCCTTTCACATTTCCTATCCATATAACAGTTGTAGTCACTAAGAAGGGAGTCATATAATTTTTCCTTCCTTCCTAACTCCTCTTTTTCTTTATTGTTTGGCTTTTCCTCCACACTCATGTCAAACTTCTTCCTCTGGCTTTCTTGAAGGCATGCTTTCTGAAAGAGCTGCATTAGAGAACAGTTCATCTCATTAGATGGTTGGTCTGTTATGGATATGAAGGATTGCTCAGAAGAGCTGGTGCTCCTTTTCCCTTTCTGTTCATTCCCAGGTAGTGCACATGTTTGACTCTGGTTGTTAATCATATTTTCTTCAGCAGTAATAATTAAATGTGGGGATGCTTGGGGTCCCACATCAGAACTGTGACATATAACAGTTTTTTCATTTTTAGAGTCCTGCAAATAATGATTTTTCAGGTACACATCCTGCTCAGTTGTTACCTCTCCAAGGAAACAATTGGATATAGGAGAATATTGTCTTAAACCGTTTTCAGCTGGGTGCAGTGCAGTCCCAGAGACCATATTAAAGTTTTCTATATCCAATGAAGTATGTTGCCTTAAATTATTCCTATTTGTGTAAATCAGAGAATCTGCCTTTGATCTAGGTGCAGTTGGAATAAGATAATTTCCATTTAAGTTAGTTGTAGTGCTGTTTTCATGGGTATTGTCTGTTTGTTTGGAGATGTGATGATCATTATCACTATTGTCGACTAATTTTTTACTATCTTCTTGTGGCGCACTGACTGCTATAACACTTGCTTTTTTGTTATCTTGTTCTTTAGTCCATTTTTTGTTTTCAGTGGCTCTTAGGAGACGAGAAGGACTGTAAGTGCTTTTCACGCGTTTTCGGATATCTTTTAGGTTAAATAATAAACTTGGTGCTTTCGATTTATAATTGTTCTGAGGACAACAAAGAGTTGTTTCGTTGGCTGCTCCATTGTCAGATATGGGAGGAGTTACTAGTAATAATTGCCTTTCTGCTTCATCTTTCTCTTGAAGTATAACTGGAGTTAAAAGTTTTGAGATGTTGAAAGAAGAACTGGAGGGAACAGACACAGCTATGGGCGAATCAAATCCAGCTGCTTCAGTCAAAAGAGTGAAATCAGGTACCTTTCTATATGGTGAATCCTTCCTTTTGAACATTTGATTTGCAATATCCTGAACCACTTCCATTTCCCCAAAGGCAAGCTTTTGTTTCCTCCAGGGTGGACAAACATTTTCCAGTTCTGGACTACTAGCCTTTTTTGGCAATAAAATAACACGTGGCACCAGCATTTGTTTATCAGTGCCATCGGATGCTGTTACTGGTGGAACAGAGGTCTGAGACAGTGAAATAGGAACCTTTGATAGTGGTACTGTTAAAACTTCAGTCTGGGGAGCCAATGGTAGTAGAGAAGGATCTTTGGATGGGAGGGATGGGAGGGATAGTGATATAGGAATCTTGCATACTGGTGGTGATGGTGTAGAACCTTGGGGTAGCAAGATCTGTGAAACAGTGTCTTCACCTTTAGGCAAAGATATCTTGGGTACAGCTACAGAAGAGAGAGAAACTTCAGACTTTTCTGAAAGAGCATCTGAGAAATCTTGTTCTAAAATTCCAGGAACTGTGATGTCAGTTACATTATGTTTAGAAATACAGGATTCTTCAAAGTATGCAGGATTTCCTTCTTTGGGTATAATTTCAGTAGAGCCACCAATTTTAGACAGTTTTTTGTGATGAGCATTCCATGATTCAAAGGCACTGTTTTCACTGTGGAGAAATCTGCCCTTTCTTGCTGGTTCTTTTGCTTTCTCAGTTCTGCTTTTCACTGTCATTTTAGAGACACAAGAGATTTTAGACTTACAGGCATCTGCCTGAGAAAAATAAAAACTATATGGACCCTGACAGATCAGATCCATTTTGCTGTGTCTCTTGTGCACCTCATGTGTGCCATTTTCATTTGCCACTTCTTGGGATGTGTCAGAAAATTCAGAGAGTTCCTTTTGAATATTAAGAATTGTTTTGCTACCCAAGAAAGTGATATTGTGTCCAAAAATTACTGGACACTTTTTCAAACTATTCTTATTTGGGTGTTTGGTTAGAGCTAGTGATGCTTCATTCTCAGCTTTATCAAATGTTTTTATCAAAGAGGACACTTTTGAGGTATGTTTGTAATTGCACAGTCCAGGCACCGATAAACCCAAATTCTTCCTTATGTTTGTAGAAGCCTTTTTATTTTCTTGAGAATCATTGGGAAACTGCTGGAATGTTGATTGCTTCTCAGCTTTTGGCAATTGCTTGTGTGAGAGAGTATTTTCCTTGATAGTGTAGTTCCATGCACCTTGGAAAAATGTGCTAGATAATTGATGGGGGTTGTTGTTTGGCACACTTGGAGCAGATTCCATGTAAGATGTTTCAAGCTCAGCCACACATAGACTTTTGAAGGCTCGATCAGTGAGACTGCAAACTTCTCTATCTGTGTCATCTAGGAGACTCCCAATGCTGGAGGAGTCACTTTGTCCATCTGTCTGTTTCTTATTCTCCTGCATTGTCCATATGGTTCATCAATAATATGATTAAAACAATAACTTTGTATATAAAAGAGGTAAGCAAGTTCTTTTGGTTACCATTTCTTATCGATTTGCAACATCTCTGAATGACTTTCTCCTTTAGAATATGCAGCTTTACATTCATTTGCCTTATGGAAACACAAACTGGGTCTTTCTGCTCTGTAAATTGAACATATATAAAATATTATTATGTTATCAGAGAAAACATCTGCAAATTAACCTTTTCTGTTCAATTACCATTGACCCCCAGTTTCATATTACTGTGACATAAAATATAAAATAAGGAAAGAAATATGGGGGAAAAAAACCTTATTTATTAGACTGTATAATGAATGGGTAAAGTGAGCCTGTGATCTACATCTATATCCCAAGGCCATTTTGAATCTCTCAAGGAGTTCCTAGTCCCCCATTGGAGGGAAATGTGCTTTATAAAAATAAAAGTGACACATACTTTATTTGACTAGGAAATAAACTGGTGCTCTGATTGTGAGTTCCTGCATGGCAGGGGGTTGGACTGAATGCCCCCTGTGGTCTCTTCCAACTCTATGATTCTATGGAAGTCAACCTGAGGGCTATAAAATAGGCTCAGGGTCTCAAAAACATGATGTGAAGTGCTTTTAGTTTAGCTATTTTTAAAACATTGAAGGTGGGAGCATGCAGATGGGAATGAACCTACAAGGTTCTGCAGGTGGCCAAAATAGTCCCTCACAACCCCTAGCAGCTGCCTACCCTGGGCTACACCATTCAATAACTGGGAATCCTCACAAGTCACTAAGGCCCTTTCCAGATGGGCCTTTTACTATGTACCGTGTACTTACTAGGATTGCCCAGGGTCGTCTCTTTCAGATGCCCCCAACCTTAGTACGTACACAGTCTGGTGGCATCCATTCTACATGGGTACCACCATTAGGATGTCACGGCCGTGCAGCCTCCAAACAGAGCAGCACCGGAAGGAGCTCCGAAATGGAGCTCCTTCCTTCATTTGTGTCGCTGGCACAGCCTTTACATGGCTGTGCCAGCGGCACAAAAGAGAAAGGGGTTGAGCCTCTGTCAGGGTGTCCTTAGGGCTTGAAGCCCCAAGGACACCCCTTTCCAGGCTGCAGGAAGCAGCCTTTTGATGCTTCCCGTGGCCTGGAAGAGTGGCGGATCGGGGCCTCAGGGCTGCCGCTGTGGCAGCTGAGGCCCCGATCCGTTGGAGAAAGGGGCAGGTACAGGCTGCCCCAAAGGGGCGGTCTGTAAACCGCCTAAGTTAAGCGATCTGAAATAGAGGCTTTTGGATCTACTCTAGTTGGAGCTAACTATTGGATGTAGGTCTGCTGTTATTTTTTTTTTTTAATCAGATATTTAGGGATTGTAGAAGATCAGATGTTTAGGGAGCAGAGGACAGAATGGGGGAAATTCAGCACAGAATAAGTAAAGAGTTAGTACAGGAATATCTAGTTAATCTAAATGAATATAAGTCTCCAGGACCAGATGCACTAAATTCAAGAAGTGTGATGGAGTCACATTCCCCTAAAGGACAAAGTCCACAGTTTGGGAGTACTCCTGAACTCATCCTTACATTTATCATCTCAAGTTGATACGATGGCCAGGAGTGCTTGGTACCAGCTTCGACTGATACGCCAACTGTGTCGTTACCTGGACAAAAAGGACCTTGAAACAGTGGTACATGAACTGATAATCTCTCGCTTAGATTTATGTAATGCGCTCTACATGGGGCTACCTTTTTACCAAGTTCGGAAGCTTCAACTAATCCAAAATGCAGCAACCAGATTGGTCACTGGAACTTCCAGATCAGACCATATAACACCAGTCTTAAAATCCTTACACTGGCTGCCAACTAGCTTCCGGGTGCAATACAAAGTGTTGGTCATTACCTTTAAAGCCCTTGCATGGCTTGGGCACAAGTTACTTGAGGGAACGCCTCTCCCTACGCAATCTGCCCTGCACCCACAGAACAACTGGGAAGAACCTACTTGACTATCCTAAAGTGAGATTAACAGCTATTTCCCAAATAGCATATACTGCTGCTGCCCCCATGCTATGGAACAACCTTTTGGAAGAGATCCGCCTCATATCTACCTTAGATGCCTTTAAGAAGGCATTAAAGATGGATCTCTCTATTGAGAGGAGAAACAACTAATGAGGTTGATCAAACATGGGAAAAAGTATTGATATATTTGGAAAATACTTGGGACATACAATAGATATAATATATAAACATTCACATTTATATATTCATATATTAATAGGAGTATATTACTGGTATTGAGGAAGAAAAGGTGGATCTAAATAAGTTTCAATTAGCAGTATCTAGGTTACTCAATTTTTACAAGTTAATATGTTATGTTATAAATGTGAAGAATGCAAGTGGAGGTACAATGAGATGATAGATGAAAGTCAAATGTAAGAGAAACAAAGCAACCAGTATTGAGGAGGGAGGAAAGTTGTGTGAAAGGATGGAAGAAAGAAAGTTTTAGTATGTTGAAGAAGGTATAAGTAAGGATAGTTAGAGAAGTGGAGATAGGAGTTATTAGAGTAGGATTTGGGAGGAGAGTAATAGGTTAGAAACGAGATCAAGGAAGGTATGAGTTGGTCAAAGAAAGAAGGATGATAGAGTTAAAGAAAGGAGGAATAGAATAGAATAGAATTGGAAGAAGGGAAAAGAATCGAAGATGTGAAGAATGTAGAGGAATGATATGAAGAGCACCCCTACTGTAGTGAAAGTGGTTGCTCAACTTTACGTTGGTGTATTGTTGAAGATCTGTATGTAAATTTGTAATTTTGTATGGTTGTTTATGTTTGTTTGTGTGTGACAAAGTTTCAATAAAAATTTATAAAAAAAGAAAAGAAAAGAAAAAAGATGGATCTCTTCTGGCAAGCCTACCCCCAGATCTTCTATAAAGAAGAACGGTTCACTTCAGGTCAGAATTGCCATTTACTGATTTTATTGTAGCAGTTTTAGATATTGTATCATTGTATTCTTGTTGTAATCCCGCTTTGATCCATTGGGAGAGGCCAGAAATATAAATAAAAATTTATGATGATGATGATGATGATGATAATTATAAGAGTATTAAAAGAATTTGCAGATGTAGTATTGGAGCCATTGGCAATAATCTTTGAGAACTCCTGGAGAACAGGAGAAGTCTCAGCAGACTGGAGGAGGGCAAACATTATCCCCATCTTCAAAAAGGGAGGGAAAGGATCCCAACAATTATCATGCAGATAGTTAATACCAGGAAAGTTTCTAAAGCAGATCTTTAAATAGAGAATCTGTGAACTTCTAGAAGGCAATGCCATAATCATAAAAAGTCCAGTGTGGCGTCCAGAGCTTCGGGGCGGTGGAGGCTACAAAAATGCTACCCAACCATCACCCAAAGTGGCAGCAATGGTGGCAAAGGTAGCAGTGCGACAGCAAGAATAACACTTGTGTAGTGGCGTGCCATCACAATTAAGAGTAAAGACAATAGTGAAATAGCTGCAGCCTTTTATTGACTTCCAGTCAGGATGGCAAGACATGGGGGAGTGTGAGGTGACTATCTCACACTCCATTCCGAACACTGCTTAAGTACTGAGACCAAGCGAAGTGTGAGAGTTGGGGGCTCAAAGGAGGCTCACTTAGGCTTCTCCTCTTATTGATTCACCTCCTCTGATGGTGGAGCAATAGGAAGAAGTTGTGAGCCGCAGAGCAGCCAGGTGGTGATTGGGCACATCTTATAGGAACTAACTTTGTCAATGACTTTTTGGAGCTAAGAAAGTAATAGAGAAAAAGAAGCATTGTGTTATACAGGTAAAAAGAGAGACCTAAACTAGAAGACCTTTACTGGAAAAAAATTAAAAGACAAGACTCAGGAATACTGTAAGGAAATATTAATTGTTGGATAACTACAGGTAAGAGAAACTATGCTATAAAACAGAAGAGATAGAAAATGCAAACAAGGAACAAAACATTGTCAATGGCAAATTCCAGAAGAGAATCAATGGACTCAACTAACAACCAGACACAGGTCAGCTCAATTATACTTCAGGAATTGAGGGAGTTTAAGAAAAACTTTAAGAAAGAAATAAGAGACGAACTTAAGGATACGAGGAAATACAACAAGACATGCACAAAGAAATAAGTACAATAGCGGAAAAATAGATAAAATAAATAAAGAAATTGAAGTTGTCAAAACATATGTAGATTGAATTGTAATTAAGACAACAAGTTTAGAAAACAAAACAGACATTCTAGTAACAAGATTAAGACAGAATTAACAGAACACTTTACTGCAAGAAACTAGATTTAGGGGAAAATGCATTAAGTTAAGAGGAGTCCCTGAAGCTGTAAATGAAAAACTTTATGAAAAGAGTATTCCAACCTTAGCTAAATATATTAACACAGCAGAGGACTACTTGCACTCACAAATAGAAAAAAATGTTCAGAATAAACTCAAAGATAGCAAGGGAAAGGAAGCTACCTAGAGACATTGCTATATGTTTCATTAATTTAAGAATAAAAGAGGAATTGTTACAACAAAACTACACAAAAAAATTAATTATAGAGGATAGCATAATATCTCCCAGCTCAAGTATTAAAGAGAAGACAAGAATATAATTTTTGACTAATATATTACAAAGGAGGGGCATAAATTATAAATGGGAAAAAACAAAGGGCATCTCCTTAACATATAAACAAAAGAGATAATACAAAAGTAGGGAAAGCCAGAGATTTTTAATAAAAAAGTGAAGGTTGAAGAGAAAACAAGAGAAAGAGGAAATCAACAGAGAACAGATCCCTCAAACGGAAAAGAAGAAAGTTTGAATATAAGAGACCCAACAGAAAAGAGTTACAGTGAATCAGAGGGGAAAATAGACAATAATTAGTAATACAGTGGTACCCCGGGATACGAAATCACCGCGTTACGAAATTTCCGGGATACGAAAAAATCCCATAGGAAAAAACTGTTTCGGGTTACGTTTTTTTTTCGGCTTACGAAAAAAAATTTGGTGCTTTTCGGCGCTTTTTCACACGAAATCGCGGCTTTTAGCGCTAGCGCCTATGGCTTTTTCGGCTAGCGAAAGATTTCGGGTTACGAATGGCGCCGCGGAACGGATTACATTCGTAACCCGGGGTACCACTGTATTTTAAAAAGACAAACAAGAAAGGATGTCTATTAAGTTAGGCTCCTGGAATGTGAAGGGACTAAACTCAGAAAGGAAAAAGAAAAAAAATTCATTTTTGGGGGGGGGGAATGCTTTACACTCTGAGGGAGTTTGTTCCACTGTTGAACAGCCCTTACTGTCAGGAAGTTCCTCCTAATGTTGAGGTGGAATTTCTTTTCCTGTAGCTTGCATCCATTGCTCCGGGTTCTCGTCTCTGGAGCAGCAGAAAACAAGCTTGCTCCCTCCTCAATATGACATCCCTTCAAATATTTAAACAGGGCTTTCATATCACCTCTTAACCTTCTCTTCTCCAGGCTAAACATCCCCAGCTCCCTAAGTCTTTCCTCATAGACCATGGTTTCCAGACCCTTCACCATTTTGGTTGCCCTCCTTTGGATACGCTCCAGTTTCTCCACATCCTTTTTAAATTGTGGTGCCCAGAACTGGACACAATATTCCAGGTGGGGCCTGACCAGAGCAGAATAGAGTGGCACTATTACTTCTCTTTTGTCTAGACACTAGATCAATGCAGCCTAAAATCGCATTGGCCTTGTTAGCTGCCTTATCGCTCTGTTGACTCATGTTCAATTTGTGGTCCACTTGAATTTCCAGATCCCTTTCATATGTAGTCTCATTCAGCCAGGTGTCACCCATCCTATATCTGTTCATTTCATTTTTCTGCCCTAAGTGCACTTCCTTACATTTCTCTGTGTTGAAATTCATTTTGTTAGCTTTGGCCCAGCTTTCTAATCTATTAAGGTCATTCTGAAGTTTGATCCTGTCCTCAGGAGCTACTCCTCCTAATTTGGTGTCATCTGCAAATTTGATAAGTATACCCCAAATTCTGTCATCCAAGTCATTGATAAAGATATTGAACAGCACTGGGCCCGGGACAGAACCCTGTGGGACCCCACTGGTCACTTCTCCCCAGGATGACAAGGAGCCATTATTTAGCACCCTTTGGGTTCAGCTGGTCAACCAGTTACAAATCCATGTAACAGTTACTTTGTCTAGCCCAAATTTCACTAGCTTGTTTGCAAGAATGTCATGGGGAACCATGTCAAAAGCCTTACTGAAATCAAGATATACTATATCCACAGCATTCCCTTCATCTACCAAGCTGGTAATTTTATATAAACAAAAGTAGATTTGTCTGGCATGAATTCTTTCTCTGAAACCCCTGTTGACTTTTTGTGATTATGGCATTGCTTTCTAGAAGTTCACAGACTCTCTGTTTAATGATCTGCTCTAGAATCTTTCCTGGTATAGATTTCAGACTAACTGGGCAATAATTGTTGGGATCCCCTTTTGCCCCTTTTTGAAGATGGGGACAACGTTTACCCTCCTCCAATCTGCTGGGACTTCTCCTGTTCTCAAGGAGTTCTCAAAGATAGTTGCCAATGGCTCTGATATTACATTTGCCAGTTCTTTTAATACCCTTGTATGTAGTTCGTCTGTTCCTGGAGATTTATATTCGTTTAGATTAACCAGATATTCCTGTACTATCTCTTTACTTATTCTGTGCTAAAATTCCCCTATTCTGTCCTCTGATCCTTTATCCTCCCGTTGAGCACCCTTTGCCTTTTCTGAGAAGACTGAGGCAAAGAAGGTGTTGAGTAATTCTGCCCTTTCTCGGTCCCGTTACCATTTTGCCATCTTCTCCATGCAGTGACCTTACCATTTCCTTCTTCTTCCTTTTGCTGTGGACATATCCAAAAAAGCCCTTTTTGTTGTTCTTAACCTCTCTAGCAAGCCTGAATTCATTCTGTACTTTAGCTTTTTTTACTTTACCCCTGCACGTGCTAGCTATTTGTTTGAATTCCTCTTTGGTGATTTCCCCATTTTTCTTTTTCATATATTTGTTCCCTTTAAAACTTAGCTCAGTTGAAAGTTCCTTAGTCATCCATCCTGGTTTCTTGAGACACCTCCCATTTTTCTTCCTCATTGGAATTATTTTAATTTGTGCCTTCAGTATCTCCCTTTTGAGAAAGTCCCATCCATCTTGAACTCCCTTCTCTTTAGTATACCCAACCATGGGATCACCACCAGTATTTCTCTAAGTTTACTCAAATCAGCTCTCCCAAAGTCTATGTCTGGCTTCTCCTTTCCACTGTATAACAAACTCCAGGAAAACATTATCATTCTCACCTACGGATCCCACATCTTGCGCCCCATTAACCAAGTCATCCTTGTTGGTTAGGATCAGATCTAAAATAGCTGATCTCCTTGTTTCCTCTTCCACTTTTTCAACAATGAAGTTGTCTTCCAGGCAAGTCAGGAATTTGGTAGACCTTGAGGTTTTGACTGAGTTTGACTTCCAGCAAATATCAGAATAGTTGAAGTCACCCATCACTACTACATCTCTCGTTTCTGAGTGTGTGGTCATCTGTTCTAGAAAGGCATAATCCAGTTCCTCCATCTGACTTGGGGGTCTATAGTAGACTCCCACAATAACATCCCTGTTGTTTGCCTCCCCTTTAATTTTTGTCCAGATGCTCTCCACCTGGCTTCCAGGACTGATGTCCTGCATCTCTTCACTGGTGTAAATGTCCCTGACATATAAGGCTTTTCCCAATATTTGAATCAGGAACTGTCAGTCTATAGTAAAAATAAAGCACTTTTAACAGGGAACTTTAATGGACTGATTAAGCCATTAAGAGATAAGAAATCAAACAAAAAGATTAAAAGAAACCAAGGAAGGCTTCCAGTAAGCTGTCTGGAAATGTTCAAGGAACAAGATTTAACAGATGTGTGGACAAAACTATATGGTAACAAAAATGCTTTCATGTACTTTTCAGAAAGCCATCAATCGTTATCTGGGATAGATTTATTTTTAGTGTCAAGAGAGTTAATTACAAGAATCCAAAAAATGGAAATTGCACCTAGAACATATTCCAATCACAATTTAATAGAATTATATGCTCAAAGACTTAACAGAGATGGATATGAATGGAAATTAAAAGATGACCTACTTGATGATGAGGTATTTGTAAATAAAGTGAAAAAAGAATAAAAGTTCTTCTTTAAAGAAAATTGAACTCCAGACTTATCAACGAAAATAGTATGGGACACCAGTAAAGTGGTGACAAGGGGTCTATTTCTACAAAGAACTACCGAAATTAAGAAAATTAAGAAGGAAAAACAGGATAAGGTCATAAATGAAATTAACAGGAAGTTTAAGTTCTATTTCAATTGAACTTAAACTTCTACAAAAACAACTACTAATCGACATGTTTTTAAAACTTAATAAAAAATTTAAAAAATGAAATAGTGGAACATTTATGTAAAATTTTAAACTTGATTGTAGAACAAGGGAAACCAACATCATGGGAAAAAACAACTATAGAGCTTATCCCAAAAGAAGATAAAGACCATTTAATCACTGCAAATTATAGACTAATTTCCCTTTTAAATACAGACTATAAAATCTACACAATGATTCTTGCCAAAAGGTTAAAAAAACATCCTAGCCAAAATAATAAAAGATGATCAAAATGGATTTCTTCCCAGCAGACAATTAAGAAACAACATTAGGACAATATAGAATATTACAATGTAAACAATGGGGGGGGAGAAGTAGCATTAATGTTCATTGATGCCGAAAAGGCGTTCGATAACATTAGGTGGGAATTAATGCTGGAGGTAATGGAGAGGATGAATTTAGGCAAAAAATTTATTGGGAACATTAAAAATATCTATAATCAACAATCAGCTAAACTGAAAATTAATGGCAATAAATCAGAAGAATTCAAAATTTATAAAGGTACAAGCCAGGGGTGTCCCCTGTCACCACTACTTTTTATCATAGTATGGGAAGTATTAAATAAGAAACAATAAAAAATAGAGGAAATAAAACAAAAGGGCAAGAAAAAAGGTGCTGGCCTTTGTGGATATATGGTAGCAATATTGGAAGATCTTGTTATAAGTATAGAAGATTTAATGAAAGAATTGAAAGAGTTTGGGAAATTCTCAGATTTTAAAATGAATAAAACTTGAATATTAACAAAAACTTGGTTTTTAACAAAACATATGTCATCAAAGAAGTTACCACAACCAGTTGCATCTGATTAATGACACTTTGTAGTTTAACTCTTGCTTGGACAGGGGATATGACTGTGGTTTTTAACTAATATGTCTTGAATGTGGTGCTCTAGTACACAATATGATAGAGTTGTTTGCGAGGTGATGGCAGCCTACTCATTGTTGTGTGTTTACCTGATCATGCAGTCCTATCCTTACCTTTTATCCTTACTTTTTATAAACTATCGTTTGCTTATACTCTCCAATCTGCCTGTACATGAACCTATGGTATAAAACTCAGTTATGTTTTAAATTGGAATTCTGTAATTGTGCTGGCCAAATGGCTGTAATAAAGTTATTATTGTTATAAACATACGTCATCAAAAGAAGAAGGAATATTAGTTCAAAAATCATGAAGTAAAATAGCAAAAAAAATCAAATACCTGGGTATTTGGTTAACGAATAACATAGACCTTTTTGAAAACAATTACCAAAAAAAAAAAAAACCTGGAAAGAAATACAAGTAAATGGAATAAAATGGAATAAGTTAAATCTATCAATTCTAGGGAGGATATCAGTTGTGAAAATAACCCTACTTCCAAAAATCATTTTTCTATTTGCCAACTTACCAATTCTAATAAGAGAAGAAGTAAGGAACGAATGGATAAAAGAAATTAAAAAAAATTATATGGAAGGGCAGGAAGCCAAGAATAAAATATGAGACATTACAAGACAGTAAGGAGAGAGGGGAGTATGCCTTGCCAGATGTAAAATTATATTCATGGGCATGTAGTCTCATCTGGATACAGGAATGGATTAAACTTAGAAAATACTGGAGTATTAAATCTAGAAGGGTTGAGCTATGGAGCAGCATGTAAAATGTTCAGATGTGGCAGAGGAGCTAATGGACACTCACTGCTCCTAACCAGGAATTGGTTGCAGCTGTGGCTCCAGACACCAGGTGATTGTCCAAGGCCACAGAGTGTGCCAGAGAGCACGTAGCACTTATGTGCTGTGTCATCTGGAACGGTGGACAGTAATCCAGGTAACACAGGAGATTGTACAGGAAGGGGTTGAGCTAGATTGCCACATTGCATAACTGTATATAAGCTCAAATCATCATTATACAGTGTGGGTTTATAGTAGGAGGAGTTTGTCTTTCTCATGTGTGTGTTTCCAACAAGAATAAACAGTGCCTGTTTGGAGAAAAGCCAGCCTACAGTGTTTTCATTTAACAGCTGTTTTTCCTGGCTCCAGTCTGCCAATTTGTCTATCTATTCACAAGCTTCCAAGATTACTCTGCATTTATCTCTGCCCATTTTCCCAACAGCGAGAATAACATACGTCTCTGGCATGGTATAATAAGCAATCAATAAATAAAGACTTTTATAATCATACCATTAGGAAAGCCTTCCTGAAGACATAGTTAAAAATAAAAGGAAAATTCTATAATAAAATTCCTCTCTGGATCTCAAGACAAGAGGCATTTTTTTTACAGATGGAGTTGCAACCCAAAGTGACAAACATGCAAAGAAGTAACAAAGATGGATGAAAATGGCAACATTCAAATAAAACAAAGAGGAGTTAATAAAGGAAAGTAGAAACATACAGTGGTTTACATATACACAAATTAAGAGGAAATATATAGAAGACATTAAGAAAGAAGGGATAGAAAAAAAACTAAATGAATTAGATGAACTATGATGGAAACCAGATAGGAAAAAAATATCAAAAATATATAAAATATTATTGACTAGAAATATGGAAAAAGAAACTATCAGGGAAAGCATGATAGAGTGAGCAAGGGATGTTGGTCATGTAATTCCATATGAAGATTGGCAGAAAGCATGGGGGGGGGGGGGGAATAAATAAGTTTACAGCTTCACAAGATCTCAAGGAAAATCATATGAAAATAGCTAACAGGTGGTATTTAACCGATAAAACTAAATAGAATTTATAAATTACATGATCAAAAATGTTGGCATTGTGGCAGTGATGTGGGCTCTATATTTCATATGTAGTGGACATGTTCAAAAATAAAAAAATACTGGACAGAGATACATAAACAAATTCAAACCACATTTCAAATTCAATTTGAAATGATTCCTGAGTTATACTTGCTAAATATAACATCAGTCATGGAAGAAAAGGATGAAAGAAAACATTGGAGAGTAATCTTATATCTTATAACAGCAGCTAGAATAATGATAGCTTAAAACTGAAAAAATAAAGAAACTCCATCTATCGAAGAATGGGCAATAAAGGTACAAGAACTAAGAGAAATGGACAGATCACCATATTTGATTAACAATAAAACAAAAAATAAACTAGAAGATGAATGGTTGCCAATTCTACAATTGTGGCATGATATATCTGAAATTAAGAATGACTTATTGAATTACTAAGGATTAAGGACTATGGAATTTAGAAAGATATATAGTGGGAAAGAATTTATATAGAGACGTAAGGAAGCTTTCATAATACAACAAAATAAAGGATAAGATAGTTATATTTGTTTCCAGGTGGTTAGATTTAATTTAATTTGTAAATTAAGGAAAATAGGTGATTAGTTGAGCGACCAAGATGCTAATAACAACAAAAAAGAAACTGTATAATAGTATATATTGAAGAGGAAGTCAATCTATTGTAACATATTCAAACAATGTACCCTTTTTTGAATATTTTTACTTAAACATCAATTAAAAAATAATAATCACAAAAGGTCAACACAGGTTTCAGAGAATCAAGTCATGCCAGACAAATTATTATTATTAATAATAATAACCTTTATTTATAAAGCGCTGTAAATTTACACAGCGCTGTACATACAATCTTTTTAATTGGACGGTTCCCTGCCCTCAGGCTTACAATCTAAAAAGACACAACACAAAGGGAGTGGTGGCGCGGAAGGGGCCTTTCTATTAGGATAATACATATAAAATACATAGCAATATAGGAAATGATTCAATAAAACAGGCACCAAAAGAACATCAAATAGTAAGCGACAATTATGCAATGCCTGGGAAGGCTTCTCTGAACAGGATGGTCTTCGTTTTGAAGCTGGTTAAAGAAGTGATGGCTCTTGCTCGCGGGGGAAGAAGATTCCAGGAGTGAGGGGCAGCGAGTGAAAAGGGGCAAATCTGAGATGGGGCAGAGGAAATCCTGGGCTGGGACAGTAGACCTTGACTACCAGAACGGAGGGCCCTAGTTGGAAGGTGAGGAGAAATAAGGTCTGATAAGTAAGGAGGGGCAGCCCATGGAGGGCTTTAAATGTCAACAGCAGGAGCTTATACTGAATGCAGAAAGGGAGGGGGAGCCAGTGAAGGGATGCCAGCAAAGGAGAGATATAGTCACAGCGGTGGGTGGATGTGATAATGCGTGCATCTGATTGCTGGACAGAAATTAAAGGACGGAGGTGAGAAAGAGGAAGCCTTGCCAGAAAGATGTTACAGTAATCGTCATGAGATCACTAGGGCATGGACCAGGATCTTGGCAGTAGAGGCGGAAAGATAAGGTCAGACTTTAGCAATATTGTACAAAAAGAATCTACAAGCCTTGGCTGTGGTCTGGATCTGAGGGATACACGACAGAGAAGAATCAAAGATAAAACCAAGACTGCAGGCTTGCTGGACTGGTTGAATAGAAATGTTGTCCACAGAGACAGAAAAGGAGTGTTGAAGGGTGGACTTAGGAGGAAAGACAAGAAGCTCCGTCTTGGACATGTTGAGCTTCAAATGCCGATGGCACATCCCTGTGATAGGAGATGTAAAGAATATTCTCCAAAATTCGAAAATTAGGAGAAAGAATGCCTAACGACATTTCGAAAACATTGTAAGAAAGAAGAATTTTGAGCATTCTCGATCAATGAGTAAGAATATTATGTTTAATAATATCAAAATGAAGGGAAGAGAGAGACTTTGGAGCTGACAATTATCGACCTCCAGGGTTTGGGTATTTTGCGTAAGAAAAGCTACCATTCATCCGGCTTTTACCAGGGGCTATTTCCTTTGTTAGTGTGATTTCCCCCCCATCTTTCTCAGTCACAGAACAAAAAGAGGGAGCCTTCTCCACTTGCATCATGCTCTGCCATTCAAATTCTCACAAAGAGAAGAGGAGGGGGGATGTCAAAGAGGGATGTCAAATATAATAATATATGCTCAGCTCTTCAGCCAAAAGGCTATCAGAGCAGCTTACAATTACTAGATATTCCTGCCCTCAGGCTTGCAGTCTAAGGGACAAGAGACAAAAGGAGAAGTGAATGGCAGGGGAAAAGTAGCAGATCCTCATTTCCCACATTCTCTTTTGTGAGGGTCACATATCCTCCTCAAGCCTCAGAGGGCAGACATGACCAATCTCTCTGCACCTTTCCATGGGTGATGCTAAGATCCATGCAACAACAACAACACAACACAACAACAACAACAATAATACCTATCCAAAATGCTGAGGATAGATGTATTTTGGAGTTTTTCAGATTTGGTATATTTTATACAGTATGTCTAATGGGATATAGGGGAATGGGATCCAGTATGTCTCATATGCATCTCATAGACATAGACTGAAGGTAATTTAATGCATATATTTTAAAAATAATGTTTGTGCTTCTGTACACTGAGCTTCAGGCAAAACCCTGAGACCACTATTCCTTGTATAATTCAATAATTCAGTAATTGATCTAAACCTTCAGGATTCCCAAGTTTCCTTTTCTTGGTGGTCAGACCAGATGCTCTCAGGTCATTTGGGTTGTTGGAAGTTCAGGAAAGGAGACTCAAGCTCTACTCTGGACATTTCTCCTGAGAATGGACCATGTTTTCAAAAATAGTCATTTCTGGATTTTGCAACAACAAAAAAGAGGAGGGTCTGGATGCAGAAAGGCAGAGGATCCTTCCAGCCTTATTTTTTTTCTCTTTTTTAAAAGAAAATAGAATAAAATACAGTTAGCTGGCCTCTTTTTCAGCATGTCAGTGGGGATGCTTTGATGGAAAGTTCCTGCACGCAGAATGGGGTTGGACTGGGAGGCCCTTCTTGGGTCTCTCTAATCTAATGATTTATGATTAATTAATATATGGAATCAATCTAAGATGATGAATCGGGGCTGGGGGAGTCCTATGGCCCTACTCCAGGCAATGCTTGCTGAGACTGGCAGCCCCATCATCCAGCACGCACCACAGACTGGCTAGGAAACTGCAGTCTAATAAGGATGCACTTCAGAAGGATCCATTCAACAATACTTAAAAGCTATGGAAAATCCTGGGATGTAGTATGTTGTGCCACCAGAGCTCTCTGACAAAGAAGCTAACATGTCTCACAAAACTACAATACCCGATATTGTGTTGTGTTATTTCTTATAGCCCGCCACCGTTCCCCCAATAACGGACTCAAGGTGGTGATTTTCCATAGCATTAATCTATAGTATATCTTTTCTACAAGTAGATGGACACCTCCCATTACATATTTTTGGGGATGCTTTGACTGGGGAGTTCCTGCATGGCAGAATGGGTTGGACTGGATGGCCTTGGGGTCTCTTCCACTCTATGATTCCATGATTCTATAGCACTCTGAGCCGACTGTGATTTTAATTTTTTTAAATGTATAACGGTTTAAAGTAAAGTCTTATAAGCAAGCCATGCCTGATGGACTATGCACAATAATTTTGATTGATTGATTTATACCCTGCCTTTCTCCCAAAATAGGATTCTCTTAAGGGGTTTGTTTATAAAAAAAAGGAACGTATAAGGGAGTGGAATTAAAAATATGATAGATAGATAGATATAGATGATAGATAGATAGATAGATAGATAGGTCTTAGATTAAAAAAGTGTGGGTGTGTGTCTTAAAATAAAAATCCCCTTGGAAGTGGGAATGAATGGTGGTGTGGATGCACCGGGGTTCTTAGCTCAGCTCAGAAGGTTGGAATACACGGTCTCAAAGCATGAGCAGAGTGTCCCCTCTGAGCATGAACAAGTGGCTGCCGCTCGTTTGCTCGTGCAAGCTGCACTTTGCTTTATCGAGCTGAATTTATCTGATCTAAACACCTTCAGGAAGGACTCAGTTGCAAATCTGCACTGAAAAAATAATCCAGTTTGATGCCACTTAACTGCCCTTGGCTCCATGTTGGAATGCTGGGATTTTGTAGTTTGTGTGGCACCTGGCAGATGACTCAACAGATCCTCAAAACTACAGATCCCAAGATTCCATAGCAGAAGTCATAACGGAAGTTAAAGTGGTGCCATCGAGGTGTCGGGGTAAACGCTCGACCCTCTTTTTGTGTCTTGGGGGGGCTCTTAGCCTCTCAAAATGGTGGCACTTAGTCTTGAACCCCCTCCTCCCAAAATCCTGGCTACGTCCCTGGTGGGTCACACTGTTCTCAGGTTGAGGGGATCCCATGTCAAAACTCCTCTTTATGCCAGAAAAACCTCGGTTTGTCTCATCTCCAGTGCCATCCTGATGTTGAAAGGGGTCAGACTACATGTCATCTAGGACATGCTACGAGAGAGGTCCTTCCTCACCCAACTACTTCTTCTTATCGCGTTTTGTGTTGTGTCTTATCATAGAATCATAGAATCGTAGAGTTGGAAGAGACCACTAGGGCCATCCAGTCCAACCCCTGCCATGCAGGAAATCCAAATCAAAGCATCCCTGACAGATGGACAGTCCCGCCTCTGTTAAAAAGACCTCCAAGGAAGGAACTCTATCACATCACCCTCCGAGGGAGTGCATTCCACTGTCGAACAAAGCCCTTACTGTCAGGAAGTTCCTCCTAATGTTCAGGTGGAATCTCTTTTCCGGGAGCTTGCATCCATTGTCCGGGTCCTGTTTCTCTGGAGCAGCAAAACAAGCTTGCTCCCTCCTCAATATGACCTCCTTTCAAAATATTAAACAGGGCTGATCATATCCCTCTTAACCTTCTTTCTCCAGGCTAAACATCCCCCCACTCACCGCTCCCTAAGTCGTTCCTCATAGGGCATGGTTCCAGACCCTTCACCATTTTTGGGTCGCCTCCTTGACACGCTCAGTTTCTCAGTGTCCTTTCTGAATGTGGCGCCCAGAACTGGACACAATTTCCAGGGGGGGCCTGACCAGAGCAGAATACAGTGGCACTATTACATCTCTTGATCTAGACACTAACTTCATTATGCAGCCTAAAATAGCATTGGCCTTTTTAGCTGCCGCATCACACACTTTCACCTGTTCAACTTGTGGTCTACTTGGACTCCAGATCCCTTTCACACGTATTCATTCAGCCAGGTGTCACCCATCATGTTATCTGTGCATTTTATTTTCCGCCCTAAGTGCAATCCACATTTCTCTGTGTTGAATTTCATTTTGTTACTTTGGCCCAGCTTTCTAGTCTATTCAGGTCTTTTTGAATCTGATCCTGTCCTCTGGGTATTAGCTCTTCCCCCTAATTTTGTGTCATCTGCAAATTTGATAAAGTATGCTCCCAATTCTGTCCATCCAGGAGTCATTGATAAAGATGTTGAATGCAAATGGGCCCAGGACGAGCCCCTGTGGGACCCCACTGGTCACTTCACTCTCTCCAGGATGAAAGAGCCAGTGTTGAGCACCCTTTGGGTTCGGTGGCGGCTGGCGGTGTATCAACCAATTAAAGAGCCATTAACTTCCTCTCTTCGAGCCCACATTTTACACAAGCTGTTTGCAAGTATGTCATGGGAAACCTTGTCAAAGGCCTTACTGAAATCAAGAGATACTATATCCACGCATTCCCTTCATCTAACAGCTGGTAATTTTATCAAGAAAGGATTAGGTTGTCTGACAGACTGTTTCTCTGAAAACCCATGTTGACTTTTGTGATTATGGCATTGCCTTCTAGATTTCACAACTCTCTGTTTAATGATCTGCTCCAGAAATCTTTCTAGTATGGATGTCAGACTAACTGGATGATAATTGTTGGGATCCTCTTTTTCCCCTTTTTGAAGATGGGACAACGTTGCCCCCGCCAGTCTGCTGGGATCCTCCTGTTTCCAGGTTTTCAAAGATTAGTGCCAATGGCTCTGATATTACATTGCAGTTTTTATGTTAGATTGTAAGCCTGAGGGCAGGGAAACCGTCTAATTAAAAAAGATTGTATGACTGCAGTGTAAATGTCAGGATTTAAATGAAAAAAGGTAATAATAATAAATAATATAATAATAATATATAATACTGTCCTCCTAGTATGCCATGTATTCCTATGTATTAACTTCATAGCAGAAGGGGGTTTGGACTGGATGGTCCTGATGGTGCCACTCAACTCTAGCATTTCTTGTTGGGGCTCTCAATCCACAGTTTTATGTTGTGAAGACAGTGCTTTTCCTCCCCCTTTTGTGGGTATGCGTCAGGGGTTTTTTTAAGCATAGAAATGTGCTTTAAACCTCTCCAAACTTCCTTTGAGATGGTAATTAAGTTTTGACATGCAAAGTAATTAGCGTAATTATTCGCCTGTGTCTTTTATGTCATTCAGAGAAATCTGGAAAAATATTTCGCTAGTTGCTGAAGGGGAAGAGAAGAAAATCACCTTTTGGAAGGGCATTTGTGGAAAGAATATTTTTTAAAAAATCTCCTCAAGGTTCATGACCGAGGAGAAAAACAGGGTCTCCAATCACAACGTGAGACAGCTGTGAGGCAAGACGAGACTGCTGTTCAAAGCTTGGAGAAAGGTCAGGGAGGAGGGGGGAAAGATACAACTGTGTCATCGGCATACAGATGTAGGAAAAACCAAAAGAGCTGTGAGTTACCTAAGGACAGTGTTTAAGAGAAAACAGAAGGGACCCAGAAAAGAGCCCGGGGGAACTCCAACAGATAAGGGGACAGGAGATGAAGTCTGAGCCCCTGCAACCACTGCAAAAGATCGGTCTGACAATAAGATCAAACCAGTCGAGAACATGTCCTGAAACCCAAGGTCAAGAGTAGCAAACTAGAGAACAGTGACAACGTGTGTCAAGGCTGGCAGGCAAATCAAGAAGGATGAGAACAGAGTAAAGGCCATTACCTTGGCCTGTAAAGGTCATTCGAGATCTTAGTGAGAGCTGTCTGTAGAATGCCCTTGGGCGGAAACCAGACTGAAAAGGATCGAGGAGGGAGTTAGCGTCAAGAAACTCAAGACAGCACGAATAAACAACCCGTTCCAAACCTTAGAAAGAAAGGGAAGAAGAGAAATCTGACGATAGAGACAAAGAGGAGGGTCAAGAGAAGGTTTTTTTCAGAATTGGGGAAATGAGAGCTGTTTGAAGTCCGACGGTGAGAGCCTGTAGAGAGAGAGAGATTGAGATATGGAGAAGCGAGGGAAAAGAAGGAGGCGATAGAGATTTGAGACGAGTAGGAATTGGAGCAAAGAACAGGGTCAGGTTTGGCAAGAGTTTAAGAAGTGTAGAGAGTTCATCCAAAGAAGCAGGAGAACACAGAAAAGTTTTTTAGGAAGCGAAGAGATTTCAGCAGAGAGGAATCGGGAGGGACTATCTCGAGCGAATGGTGGTTAATCTTAGATACGAATAAGTTAGCAAGTCATTAGGAGAGAATTATGAAGAGACAAGATGAAGGGAGGTTTTACAAGATTGAAGATGGAGAACAAATGCTGCGGTTGCCTCTCATTGTCGGAGATCAATTATTTGTAATAAGTTTTGTTTAGCCAAAGAACAGGGCTGTGAGAAAGGAAGAAAGAACAAACTTGTAATAATAAAATCATCCCACTCTTGGACTTTCTCCAAAGACGTTCAGCCGGCGTTAGAGCAGGACTGGAGAAACTTGATGATAGGGTAAGCCCGGGCTGAGGCCTAGTCTTAGAGGAAGAATGTGTACAGAGACAGGGCAAAATGGTCAAGAGTCGAGGAGAAGTGGAGTTAAATAAAGACATTGCTGAGTCAGCAGAATCCCCAAGATTTTAAGGGAACAAGAGATGAGTCCAGGGCTGACCAAGATGGTTAGAGTCAACAATCGAAGGTTAACGAAATGGTGTTGAACAGTAATGAAATCTGATCTCTCTTTTTTTATATAAAATACTAGCTTGGTAGATGAAGGGAATCTGTGGAATAGCATATCTTGATTCATAAGAGGCCTTTGACAAGGTGCCCATGATATTCTTGCAAACAAGCAAGTAAAATGTGGGCTAGCCAAGGTAACTTTACATGGATTTGTAATGGTTGTCAGGCAAGACGAAACGGTCTTCAAACAATAGTTACATTTCATACAGGAGAGAAGTGACCATTACCCATCACTACGAATATCTCTCCTTTCTGAATGTGTGGTCATTTGTTCTAGAAAGCCATCATCCAATTCCTCAGTTTGACATGCGATCTGTAGTAACTCCCACAATAACATCCCTGTTGTTTCCCTCCCCTTATTTTATCCAGATGCGCTCAACTGGCTTCCAGAATATAAGTTAAGGATCTCTTCACTGGTGTAAACATCCCTAAAATATAATGCATTCCTCCTCCTTTTTTGTTTGGTCTATTTCTCTTAAAAGCTTATAGCCCTCTAGTATTACAGTCCAGGCATGAGACTCATCCCACCAAGTTTTCAGTGATGCCTATTACTGTATACAATTTGCTTTGTTTGTGCTAGCAGTTCAGTTCTTCTTGTTTATTTCCCATGCTCTGTGCATTAATGTAGAGATATCTAAGACTGTGCCCCCCCCCCAACTTCTGGCTGGTAGGTTTTTTCCCTCCACTGTTATCCTGGGCACATTTGGCTTTCCTCCTCCGTAACAGTTTTGAACTAATTGTTCCAGCCTTTGATGAACTCCTGCCTTTCCAAAATGCTGCTCCCTCTCATTAATTCGTTTAAAGCCCTCTTGATCCAATTTTTCAGATTACTGGCAAAAACATTTCTGCCAACTGGCATGAGGTGCAAAATCATCCCTTGCCAGACGTCCCCATGCAAAATCACATGATCCAAGAATTCAAATCGTTCTTGGCGACACTATCTGCAGAGTCAGTTGTTTACGTCTGCTATTTTTCTCTCCCTTTATGGACCATGCCCTTCAACTGAGAGAAGAGTTGAGATGACAGCTTGTGCATCCATTTCTTTCAGCTTCCTACCCAGAGCCTGATAATCCCTTCAGATATCCTGAAGGCTGTGCCTTGCAGTATCATTGGTTCCCACATGAACCAAAAGAAAAGGGAAATGGTCAGTAGACTTGACAAGTCTTGCCAGCCTCTCCATCACATCATGGATTTTTGCCCCAGAGAGACAACACACTTCCCAAGACATCTTGTCAGGCTCACAAACCACTGCTTCAGTACCCCTCAGCAAGGAGTTGCCCACCACCACTACCCACCTCCTCCATGGCTTAGCAGCAGCCATTCCCTATACTGATTCTACAGGGATCTCCTGCACTTTCACTCAGGACTGTCCCTGCTGCTTTCCCTCATCATCTCTGATAAGGAAGAGGACTTCAAATCAGTTCTGTAGCTGCAAGCTCCTAGAATGATCCCTGGTATTCCTAGTTCTGTGTGTAACATTCCTCCAACTGTCTACCTCCTGTGTATTCGAAGTGACCTCCTGCCCAGAAACTTCCTTCACATGTCTCCCAACCAGGACAGTCCATTCTCTTCTGTCCAGTAAAATGTCTTGCTCCCTAATATGCAGAAGGGTAAATACCCAGGCCTCCAGCTGCTGGACCTTCTCTTCCAACAGGGCTACCAATTTGCACTTGGTGCAGGTGAAGTTCCCCACATCCCTAGGCAGGAAGGCAGACATCCCACTGTTCCCTCACTGTCCCTCCTCAGAGGTCTGAAGGAGGCTCTGAAACAGGACTGTGAACATCCCCTTCAAAAACTGTGTATTAAACACCCAGGAAAAAGACCGCTGTTGGCCTGGCTTCTTCCTCAAACTCTGTGACTGAGCTCAAGAGACTGTGTCTATTGCTAGAGAGAGAGCTCTTGGCTATTAGCTCCTTCCTGAGGCAAGTCTCTGATTCACTTGCTCTGAGCAAAAGCTTTTCTCAAGCCCATTAAAGAAATAAAACAGTTAAAAGTAGAGAAGAAGTCCTGAGACAAAGTACCCTCTGCTCTAAGCCTCCATTTAGTGAGAAATTTTGTGTGCCTCCCCAGTGACTCAGAGAAGCCCCACCCCCTCAGGCAAACACACAAAGGTTTTTTGGAGGGAAACCTCACCTAGTCAAAATGGCTGCCAAGAAACCTCTATTCATTGTTTTATATAGTAGGTAATTTAGCACAACCTGGAATATTTTAAACAATATGCCAATGCTTAAAAATGATCCATTTGATGTGATGTGAAGCATGATTGAATGCTAATCATCCTATAATTCTGTCTTGTGATTTCTTATGAACAACAAAGCTTTTTCCAAAACATCCAAAAAAAAGGCATTTGTGATAGATTAAACTGACATGTAAATTTAATATGGGGATTAGTGGCATCCATTAAAAAAAAACTGATCTACATTGGAGACTTGTGAGAAAAGAATGAAAATGTCATTCTATGATTCTACAGTATTGATATACCAACCATGAAACTCAAAATACTCATAAAATTAGTTTTTTGTGGGGTTTTCGGGCTATGTGGCCAGGAACGTAGCCAAGGAGGGGGTCCGTGGGGTCCGGACCCCCCTTTCCATTAGAAAAATAAATGGCATGAGCTGCTGCACCGCCGCACCCAAGCCCCATTATAATGGTGGCACTTAGGCTGCACCCCCCTTCCTAAAATCCTAGCTACGTCCCTGATGTGGCCATGTTCTAGAAGAGTTTCTTCCTGATGTTTCACCAGCATCTGTGGCTGGCATCTTCAGAGAATACCAGAGAACTCGTAAAATTGATTTACATCCAGATTGGTAATATAAGTAGACTCATGTATAAGTTAGCTATACTAGGAGTGGCTGGACTGCCCATCACTACTGTTTTGATTAGGAGAAAAATGTTTATCAGTTCTAAAGTAATTCTTTTGCAAAATCACATCTAAAATAGCCAACAAAAATGTGTATGTGGTTTCTGAACTGAATGAGACTGTAAATTGTTTGCAATGATTTCTCAAAGCTCTGAATGAGGTATGAATGTATACAAGGAATTTACATCTAACGTGATTAGACAGGCAGCTGAATCTCTATATGTTGAATAAAGTTATGTGTGTCTTTAATGTAGGAAGGTGCCTTCACAACCATAGGAGCCAAGAATGAATCCAAAAACTGAGATAATGGTTCCAAAAATGAACCTGAACCTGAAATGATTGGTCTGCCAGGAGGCAGAAAACCTGCTTCATGAATTTTAGGTAAAATATAAAAAAAATAGGAATGCAAGGGTTCTCTTGTATCAAAAAGGATGCTGTAGATGAATCTATATAACTCAAGGATCATATTTTAAAGCTTCATAACTACTACTGTCACTGAGTTGCTTTTCAACTCCCTGTTGATAATGATGCCTGTATAAAAGAACTGTAGCTCCTTCTGTATCTGCTGGTTTTATGATGATATCCTGATTCAAGGCTAATGATGTTAAAGTACAGAATTCTTTATTATTCAAATTATACCAAGGTCTCCTCAAAGTTTCCTCATTTCCATCTGCTGAGAAACCACCCCGCAGATAATGATCACCAATTAGAAGACACTAATTCTCTTTTGCATATCCTCCTACCCGGAGGCCCAGCCATCAACAACAGAACAATACACAGATTGACATGGGAATCACTCCTCCTTACCCAGGATCACACAGTATATATATACCCACTCTCTTCCAGATCAGCATTCTCTGAAGATGCCAGCCACAGATGCTGGTGAAATGAAAGGAATAAACTCTTCCACAACATGGCCACATAAACAGAAAAACCCACAAAAAACTATGGATGCTGGCCATGAAAGCCTTCGACTTCATACCTACAATTATATCCAGGTATCTATATTCAGGTATCTATACCTGAAATAGATGGTGTTTTTGTTATTGACAATATTTTATAGAATCATAGAGTTAGAAGAGACCGCAAGGGCCATCCAGTCCAACCCCCCGCCATGCAGAAACTCTCAATCAAAGCATCCCTGACAGATGGCTATCCAGCCTCTGTTTAAAGACCTCTAAGGAAGGAGACTCCACTACACTCAAAGGGAGTTTGTTCCAATGTCGAACAGCCCTCACTGTCAGGAAATTCCTCCTAATGTTGAGGTGGAATCTCTTTTCCTGTAGCTTGCATCCATTGCTCTGTGTCTTAGTCTCTGGAGCAGCAGAAAATAAGTTAGCTCCCTCCTCAACATGACATCCCTTCAAGTATTTAGACAGGGCTATCATATCACCTCTTAACCTTTTCTTCTCCAGGCTAAACATCCCCAGCTCCCTAAGTCGTTCCTCACAGGGCACGCTTTCCAGACCCTTCACCATTTTAGCTGCCCTCCTTTGGACATGCTCCAGTTTCTCAACATCCTTTTAAAACTATGTTGCAATAAGAAAAAAGAGTATTACTTTTTTAAAAAAGAAACCAAAAATAATAACCACAGATGATTTACATAACTTTAAAGTAGAAGATGAAGACATTGAAATCGTTCAAGATTTTCCAGACCTTGGTGCAGTTATTAATCAGAATGGAGACTGCAGTCAAGAAATCAGAAGACGACTAGCTTGGAAGGGTAGCTATGAAGGAACTAGACAAGATCCTGAAGCATAAAAGTATATCATTGAATACTAAAGTTAGTATTGTCCATGCCACCATATTTACCATTTGTATATATGATTGTGAAAGTTGAACAGTTAAGAAAGCTGATAGGTTGAAAATCAACTCATTTGAAATGTGGTGCTGGAGAAGAGTTCTACAGGTACTATGAACTGCAAAAAAGACAAATAAATGGGGGAGTGTGACCCTGTTGGTGCTCTTAGACCTCTCAGCGGCTTTTGATACTATAGATCACGGCATCCTCTTGGACCGCCTGAAGGGGTTAGGTATTGGGGGCACTGCTTTGCAGTGGTTCCGGTCCTTCCTCTCGGGCAGGTCTCAGAGGGTGCTACTCGGGGACTGTAGCTCCAGTAAGAGGTACCTCACTTGTGGGGTTCCTCAGGGGGCTATTTTGTCCCCGATGTTATTTAACATCTATATGAAGCCGCTGGGTGAGATAATACGGAGTTATGGTGCTGGGTGTTATCAGTACGCTGATGACACCCAAATCTATTTCTCCGTATCTCGTTCGTTGGCCTCGAATTCCGATGGCATCTCTTCTCTCAATGAATGTCTCCAGGCGGTAATGGGCTGGATGAGGAAAAACAGATTGAAACTGAATCCAGACAAGACGGAGGTGCTCATGGTAGCGGCCCCGAAACCAAGAATTGGGTTGCAACCTCCAGTCCTGGAAGGGGTCACACTCTCCTCCAGCGACTGTGTTCGCAGTCTGGGGGTGCTCCTTGACTCGTCGCTCCTGATGACAAATCAGGTCAGGAGTGCCTGTTATCAGCTTCGGCTGATACGCCAGCTGCGCCCTTTTCTGGAAGTAAGGGATCTCGAGACGGTTGTGCACACACTGGTAACCTCACGCCTTGATTTCTGTAATGCACTCTACATGGGGCTACCCCTGTGCTTGACTCGGAAATTACAGCTGGTTCAAAACATGGCAGCCAGGCTTGTGTCAGGTACATCTAGGAGGGACCACATTACTCAGGTTTTGAGGTCCCTCCACTGGCTGCCTATCAGCTTCCGGGCCCAGTACAAGGTGTTGGTTATCACCTTTAAAGCCCTAAATGGCTTGGGTCCAAACTATCTTAGAGACCGCCTCCTCCCGTACAATCCTCCCCGCGCTCTCCGGTCCTCTGGGAGGAACTTACTGCAGCCTCTAAAATCTAGGCTTGCGGCAACCTCCCAGAGGGCGTTCTCTGCTGTCGCCCCCAAACTCTGGAACGACCTGCCGGATGAGATCTGTCAGATAACATCATTAGACAGCCTTAAAAAAGCGGTCAAGACGGATCTCTTCCGGCAGGCCTTTCCAGATTAACCATCCCGGCCCAGGTTCCCAGGTTCCCTGATTCCCTCATTCCTCCCGTGGCCCCATCTTAGAGATGGTTGAGGATCAACAGAGGGATATCAGGGTTTTTAGTTTTAATTGCTGTTTTTATCCTTGATATTGTATTTTTAATATGTTATACTATTTAATACTGTCTTAAGGGGGGGAGGGATAAAGTGTTTTTAATTGTCATATTTTATATTTTACTGTTGTTAACTGCCCGGATTGGTTTGCCAGAGGGCGGTATACAAATAAATATTATTATTATTATTATTATTATGGGTTCTAGAGCAAATCAAACCTGACTCACTAGAAAAGACAGTAATGCTTGGTAAGCTTGGAGGCAGTAAGAAAAGAGGAAGTCTACATTCTAGATGGATAGACTGAATCTGCAAGACCTGAATAGGGCTGTTGATGATAGAGTGACTTGGACATCTTTTTATTAATGGCATTGCCATACATCTAAGGTCCAAGACACACTGCAGAAATAATCAGTTTGAGACCTCTTTAACTGCCCTGGCTCAGTGCTAAAATTCCAGGGAATTTTAGCTTATTGTGGCACCTGAGCTCTCTGACAGAGAAAGCAAAATGTCTCACAAAACTACACTTTCCAGAATTCTCTAGCACTGAGCCAGGGCAGTTAAAGTGGTCTCAAACTGGATTATTTCTGCAGTGTGTTTTGGAGCTAGGTCAGCTTGATGGCAGTTAACAAGAATATTGGCCCCATTCCAGGGGACATGGAATTCTTTTTTTTGGGGTCAGGAAATACCATAATGCCAACCTATACACTAACTGGAAAATTCACCACAACCAGTCAATATGAGTTTCTAAATTTTCATGAAATCAAAATATTGCATCCCAGTTTATTTTTTCATATGATTTATTTTATGTATACTAAAGTACACCAATTTCCCAGACACTCTCTGTAAAAATGACTGGTTTAAATTTACTTTGTTGTGTTTTCCATGTTTGTGATCAGCTTTTGTACACCTTTCCTTTATATTTTGTTTCTATAAAGAGTTCAAAATTTAAAGGAAGCTACAAAGTTCTCTGTAGCTCTGAAAATAATTGCAACAGTTTATGGACAAAACATGGATTCTGTTAATAATAATAATTAATTTGTTTTATTTATATACCGCTATTCCAAAGATCATAGCGGTGAACAGCAAGTAAGTTAATTAGCAAGTAAGCTAATTTGCCCCCAACAGTCTGGGTACTCATTTTAGCAACCTCGGAAGGATGCAAGCCTGAGTCGAGCTTGGGCCTTTTTGCTGGTCTTGAACTCACAACCTTGTGGTTTCAAGTGAATGGCTGCAGTACAGGCATTTAACCACTGTGCCACCAGGGCACCTAGGGGTGGGTTGGTGTACAACCCACCCCTAGGTGCAACGGTTTCACTTCCTGAGCTGGCTGGGGTAGTCATGGGCCTAGTGTAGGAGTCTGAGTCCCCTCTGCTTGTGGTGCTGGGGGATTTAAACATCCATGTTGTACCTGACTGTCAGGAGTGGCTGAAGAATTCACAACTGCCCTGACAGAGAAGTGCCTGTCCAAGATACTATCTGGCCCCACTCATGTTGCTAACCACACTTGAGACCTTGTTTTCTGTACTGGATGGGATTGTGATGATTTTGGGAGTAGTGAAAATTTTTGTAGTTCCCTTGTCATATACAGATAGCTACCTGGTTGGAACTTAGAACCTCTGCGGGGGTAGGGGATCGATGCCTATTCTGGCAGGGCATTGGATCTGGATAGTTGGGTTTTGTTTTTTTACAGGATTTGTGGATTTTCCTGTCACTTTAGTCCCTGATTGTTGTAGCAAGAGTTGACACCTGGAATGGAGAAATGACCAGGGTGGTGGATATTTGCAGGGTAGAGCCAATGGCTTTCCACAGTGTTGATTGTGCTGAAACAAATGAGATGGAGATTAGAGTGATAATATCAGGAGCTGATTCCCCCAGATAGCCTACCATAGCTTTTTAGATTCATTTGCTTATTTCAATTACATGTGGTATTGATATGGATAATGGGATGCATAGTCACAAGTTAACTAACTTGCTCACATTCCATTGGTAATTAACAAGCAGTGGGGAAGAGAGGCCAAACTGTTACTGGAGATTCAAGGTCATTCTAATAGGAATGGATGGTGTGGGATAATAGAAGGGGCATTAGAAAGAAGCAGAAATACATTTGTTTGGTTTATTGGGTAAATAGGATGCCAGCCCACTTAAAATTTGAATGATTGTATACTTCAACTTTACTGTACAAACACTGGCGTTTTAGTCCTGAGCAACATACATCTGTGGTAACCATCTAACTGCTTAATCAAGCGCCAAACAAAACCAAGCATATAAAAGATAGGATTAAGGGGGGTTGTGTTTAAATATAGTGGAAAATAAGAAGGAATTCAGTGAAAATTGAAATATATAGGTAGATAATTAGATGAAAAGATGGGAAAATTTTGTATTAGTTAGGAATTCTACAATGGTTTGAAATAGTCTGTATCATCTTCTGTAACCGAATGCAAAATGTAATCACTGAAAGAGAAAAAATAAATAATAATTTAAAAAAATGTAGGATGGTTCCTGGGAAAGGACAATGACCCTAAGGCAACCCTATTGCAGACTTTTCTTGGCCAGTTTCTTCAGAGGAGGGTTTGCCATTGCTGTCCTCTGAGGCTGAGAGAGTTCGAGTTGCCCAAGGTCACCCAGTGGTTTTCCATGGCTCAGTGAGGATTCAAATCCTGGTCTCCAGAGTCCTAGTCCAATGCTCAAGGCACTACACCAACCTGGTTCTCTACTTGGATGTAAACCCCCCTATTGCAATGGCACTTACCCACTGGTTAGTGGCTATTAGGGCTGCGGCATTGGATTCTGTGGGAAACCAAGAGCTCACAGAGGTGGTTTCTCTAGCTAAATTGGGATCCTCTGAGGCTGAGAGAGTGTGACTCTCCCCAAGGCTAAGTTATCCCAGGGTTCCTTGGCAAAGGATCCTCTGAGGGGCTTGCCTTTGTCATCCTTTTTCCATGTCCTCCATTTTTCTTGAATGCCTTACATTTTGCTGTGCCTTGTCTCTTTTTCAGCAGTTAAATCTACCTTTCCTTCCTTCCAAAGGCTGGAAGGGTGACACTCCCTACCAACCCCTCTGCCATAGTCCCTCCCCTGCAGTGAAATGCAATTCTGATCCAAAGGTCATTCCCACTTGAGCGTGCTTCTGATTCAGTTCTTCTCAAAAGAACCTCCTGAAAAGTATTTGACACTTCAAATAAGAGAACATTTTTTATGCATTCACCTCACTTTTGAGAAACTCTGTCAGATCAGAATTGGATCAAAACTGGTGATAAGTGGGGACAATGGACATTTAGCCCAACTTACAATTTGAAGTAAATCATAGTGGGAAGGAACCCTAAAAGAGATTTGGTAATGGTTACCCCTTTGATGAAGGAATTACCACAGCATATCCACCACTGCAGGGGTGATGAAGAATCAGAAGGTTCTCTGACTGGGACAGGTGTGTTGGTGACTCAGTGAAGAGTTTTGAGGTGGAAGTTTGCAAAGCCAAATTGCAGGAACCTAGGAAAGAGGTGAAGCTACTGCAAGTTCTTTTGCTTTAGAGTGATAGCAATCAAGAGTGCAGCAGCTTGGGAGAGATTAAAGACATTGGGAGGTGTGCAGGAGAAGGGGAACTAAACATCTGTACAGAATATCTGAACCTGAAAGAGGTATTCTTCAAGAAAGAAAGTGCTCTCTTGTGCAAATCAGACTGCACAATTCAACTGGATCTGGAGCCAAATTTAAACTTTATTCCATGACTCTCAAGGAAATTGTTGCTCTGTGGATGTTCATCACTGATAAAAACTTGGCACCAGGCTTTATCAGATCTGCTGTTTTGCTAATGACTACCCCTGTATTTTTCCATGGAAAGAAAGATGGGTTGCTGAGACTGGTCATGGAGGTCCAGTGCTTAAATGCTAGTTGCACTTCAAATCAACTTCCTATTCCACTCATGAAAGGTCTGTTGGCTTAGCTGGCCAACTTGGACTTGAGAGATATCTACCTTTGTGTTAGGATTTGGGAGAGGATGATTTTAAAACTCATTTAACTGTTTCGTTGGGAGCATTTCAGTACTTTAGGGTTGGCTGAATCCCTGGGAATGTTTATACATTTCATAAATGATGTCCTTCATGCATTGTTATACAAAGAAGTACTGGTGTATTTGGACAACATGCAAATTTATTTGGAAGATATGTAATCACATGTCAAAATGCTGATAAAGTTTAAAAAGCTGACGAATAATCAGGTGTTTGTAAAACTATTCAAATATGAATACCACAGAGAAAAAGCTAAAGTATTTGGTGTATCACATCTTCACCCATCTCAGATCTCGTGAGTTGGGAACTTCCAGAACGTGATGGCAGCTGCAGAACTTCTTGCACATTTTTATAGGCAGTTCATTCCTAATTTTGTGCAAGTGGCACTACCATTGACTGACTTGCTAAAAACCAAAAAGAAAGGTCAAAATCCAAGGCTGTTCCTTTACAAAAAGATTATCAAAGGTTGCTGAGACCGTGTGCTTATTTATATTTATATTTTAAAAAATCCTGGGGCAAAGGTGAATTGGGAAGTGTGAGAGAAGGAAGCCTCTGTCATGAAAAGGATTTTGGAGGTGTGACATGTGCTGGAAGGAACCTACTGCTTTTTGAAGTGTGGACTGACTACTAAAATTTGGAAGCATTGGAAATGCCAAAAACAAATTTGATGGACAGAGTATTTTTTTTATAAATTTAAATTTACATTGAAGTACCTGCCTGAGAGAAAAAATATATATTGGCAGATGGTTTGTACAGACTCCACAACTTAAGAATGTTCGTCTAAATGCAGCTGGGGCTGGAATAATGACTTGAGGACAGACAGCAAAAGACAAATTGCCTATTCCAGTAGAAGAATCCCTTTAGAAAAGTTTGTTGGAAGGGGTTGAGCAAGATGAGTAGGCAACACAGCACCCAATGAAGTGTAGCTCAAAAATGTAATGTACTTCAAAGGGAACAAGATGTTTGTACCTGAGCAACCAAGGGAGAAAATATTACAATTCTGTCATGACATCAAAACTGCTGGACATTTTAAATTTGTAAAACCTTACATTTGTTTAGGAAACACTATTGGTGGCATGCTTGACCATTGCTCATCTCAACCCAGTGTTGGATACACATCAGTATGGAATTTATTGTAGACCTGTCTGTCAACAAAGGGAAAGCTGTACTTTGAGAAGTGACAGGGATATTTTCTAAACAAGTCCATTTGATACCTGTAAAACCATCCTTGTTATTGTTGTTAACTAATTATGCAAATCACTCTAATTAGTGTTCTAATTATGCAAATTTAGCATAGCATTTTAAAAGTTAGAACTGATCTGACAGAAACAGTACAGATAAAGGTTTAACATGTTGGACTTGGAACAGACAGATCCAAATCCCTCAGATGAACCTATTATAGGGTTTTCTTGGCAGGTTTCTTCAGAAGGAGGTTGCCATTGCCATCCTCCAAAGCTAGTCCTAGCAAACCCAGTGAATTTTGTTTGTGAGTAGAACTATTAGGACTGTGGTGTATTTATTCATTTGTTCATTCTGGAAGGAGGAAGACAGTGTGAAAAGCCAAGTGCCAGACAGATCCTTAAGTCCCCCCCCCCCCAATACTTGTCTCTACTTTCAGTCCTGGCAACACACATCTGTGATGAACATCTATAGTTTCAAATAAAGCTTTTCTGATTTTACTACTGCAAGCCTGGATTTCTGAACTGAAGCTGACAGATGTTTGCTGAAGACTCAGTGCAAACCTAACTGAACAAAAGGTGGAGTCTTAAAAGGTATACTCCATGGCAGTGTGGGCTGAACCACTGTATTTGCAGTACAGCTGCATCCAGTGGTCAGATGTCTATTATAGTCTGATTCCTGAATAAAGAATGTAATCTGGATGTGAAGAATGTGCATGGTACCTTGCAGATAAAATAACTCAGATCCACTTTGTCTTGGGCATGGTAGCTGGCTCCTGCTTGTCCAACAATAATGGATTTATTTCAGTTTGTGGAGCCCAAGCATGTGAACAGGCTGCTTAGAGAAATTAGTGTTCTAAACATACAGCACATCTCTCAAGACATTTTATCAAGCTCATGCACCACTGCTTCTTTTCCTCATTAGAGGGAGCCACCTACTACCACCACATTTCTCTCCTTCCTCTGGAAATGGATAGTAGCCCTTTCATCCATAGAACACTGCAAGGATGCTTCCCTGTCTTCAGAGATATGAGGTTCTTCTGCCTGTACCAAATTGAGAACATTTGGGAAAATTAAAGGGAAGAGAAGCAAGAGTGATCTCATTGTGTGTGGTGGTGGTGGTGTTTATATTCCCTCAAACCAGACTGAAGATTTGGATGATGCCTTTCCAAAACAAATGACCAAACATTCAAAAAGGAGAGATACAGTACTAATGACAGCCTTTAATGACCAAAATATTGGTTTAAATTCTGTAAAGAATATAAGATCCAAACAATTCCTCACGGATGCCAGCCATGAAAGCCTTCGACTTCACAATTCCTCATCAGTCTTGCAGACAACTTCATTGTATAGGAAGCTGGGGAAATAACAATGGGATCAGCTATTTTGGATTTGGAACCAACAGGGTGGAATATTGGGATCCTTTAGTGGCAGTGACCATGTCCTCTTGGGACTTTTTATACAGAGGAAAGGTGAAGCCAAACATAATGAAGCACACACTTTGGACTCCAAAAATGCTCATTTCAAGAAGTGTAGGGAAATACTGGGTGAGAGCCCAGTGTCAGAAATGCTAAAAGAAAGGATGTTTGTGATGCATGAGAGTTTCTTTAAAATGATACATTGAACACACAGTAGAAAACAATTCCAGTGAGGAAGAAAGGTGGAAAGTACTTTTTAAAACCCAAGTGGAACTTTCAGATAAGCTGACTTTCTTTAAAGACAAATATAAAAAAATGAAGAAAAGCAAAAACACCAAAGAATAATACCTATGAATAGCTAAAGCTCTAATTGGGCTCTAGTTGTCTAGAGTGATTAAAAATGATCAGCCGGAGGCGGGGGAGAGAGGGCTGGCTATGTCACAAGGAAGAGGGAAACAACAGGAATCTTATTGTGAGAGTCTACAACAGACCACCATGTCAGACTGAGGAACTGACTGATGCCTTTCTAGAACAGATGACCAAACACTCAGAAAGAAGAGATGTTTAATGATGAGTGACTTCACTTATGCTGATATTTGCTGGAAGTCAGATTCCTCACTTGCCTGGAAAACAATTTCATTGTCCAAAAGATGAAAGAGGCAACAGGAGGATCTATTTTAGATGTATTCCTAACGAACAGGGATGGCATGATTAAGGGGGTGCAAGTGGTGGCATCCTTAGGTGGGATTGATCACAGAATCATAGAATTGGAAGAGACCTCAAGGGCTATCCACAGATCCCCCACGGAAGGGAAGGGCGCACTGTACAGGAATACCTAATTAATCTAAATGAATTAAATTACTTTAATTTAATTAATGTAATAATTTAATTAATTAATATTTCTTACTTTGTTACTTACACAGCACAACTAGATGCATTTTGTTCCACGATACAGCCCATGCTTAGTATTCCGATATTTCTCTTAAAAGCCTTGTATCTTACAGAGTAGGAAAGATAGTTTCCAAAAAAAAGGAACCTTCCTATTCATTACATGAAAAGGAAGTTAATTAACCGAGGTACGCAAATAAGTAGGGCTAACTATATGATATCAGTCATCAGAATGGATAACTTTGGGTGGGGGGAATTCATTTTGTTTTTGTTTGTTTTTTGTATTGTAGAGAAAAAGATCAGAAATATGGATGTTGTATATATTTGGGCATTTTTACTGGTTGTATAATTTCAATAAAGATTATTTCTTAAAAAATAATAATAATTTAATTAATGATTTATTGAATCTAATTGCCGCCCAGTCGGCCAGACATAAATACCAAGAAAGATTCTAAGCACCTCATTAAACAAATGGTCTGTGAGTATTTAAAAGGAATGCCATAATCACAAAAATGTCAACTTGGGCTTCTCAAAAACAAGTCATGCCAGACTAATCTGACCCCCCCACCCTTTTTAAAAATAAAATAAAATTACTGGCTTGGTAGATGAAGGGAATGCTGTGGATATAGCATATCTTGATTTCAGTAACGCCTTTGACAAGCGCCCCCCCCCCCCCCGATATAAGTTAGTAAAATGTGGACTAGTTTTACTGTTAACAACAATGCAACTGTTAGGTGGATTTGCAATTGGTTGACCAGCCAAACCCAAAGAATGCTCAGCAATGACTCCTCTTCATCGTGGAGAGAAATGACTACTGAGGTGGCACAGGGTTCTGTCCTTGGCTCAGAACTATTCAACATCAATGACATTGTAGGAATGGAGAACATGCTTATCAAATTTACAGATGAACCAAATTAGGAGGAATAGCTAATATCTCAGAGGACAGGACCAAAGGTCAAAATGACCTTAATAGATTAGAAAGCTGGACCAAAGATAACAAAATGAATTTCAACACAGAGAAATGTACATTTAGGGCAAAAAAGTGAAATACATAGATTTAGAATGGGGGACACCTGGCTTAAGGAGACTACATGTGAAAGGGATCTAGGAGTCCTAGTAAACCACAAGTTGAAGATGTGCCAACAGTGTGATGCAGTAACTAAAAAGACCAGTGCAATTCTAGGCTGCATCAATAGAAGTATAGTGTCTAGATCAGTGGTTCTCAAACTTTTCTGAGATGCTGCCCCCTTTCCTCTTGGGCTACAACCCTAGTGCCCCCCCACCAAAAAAAACCAGCATATATATTTTTTATATTAGGTCTACTGTGAGGGCAAGGAACTGTCTAATTAAAAATAATAATTGTAAGCCGCTCTGATAGCCTTTAGATCTCAAGGGTGGGATATAAATACCATAAATAAATAATAAATAATAAAACAGCCAATCTCATCAATACTGGCTGAGCAGTGACCGAGAAGCTTCTTACTTGTGCTAGTCTTGTACCAAAGGCCGGCACAGGCAAGAGTCTTTTTGGTCACTGTTTCACTGGCCACTCAGTCGCTGCTCCCTTTGTGCCATGTCATCCCAGGAGTAGCAACTGAGCTGCTGGTCAAGCAGAGACTGAGAAGACTCTCACCCTTGCAGCAAAGGCAAGTGTGAATAAGAGGCCCCAGCCTCAGTTACTGCTCCCAGGTTGACCAGGTACAAGAGAGAAGCTTCTCCTCAGAGAGGAGGGACTCTCAATCCTTCATCGTGGAACACAATTCCTCAGAGTGTGGTGGAGTCTCCCTCCTTGGAAGTCTTTAACCAGATGGCCATCTGTTGGGTATGCTTTGACTGAGAGTTCCTGCATGGCAGGGGGTTGGACTGGATGGCCCTTGTGGTCTCTTCCAACCCCACAATTCTATGATTCTGTGATTTTAGGGCAGAGAAAGGTGCAGCTGGTACACACGTAGGGGTTTACAGAGGCCACATGCTCTGGACTGTAGGCTGGTGTTGACCAGGAAAGGGAGAGATTTTAACTGCAGGAGTCACTCCAAGACAAAGGATTCTTTCCAATAATGGAGTACAGTTACTCCTTCCCAGATATATTACTACTACTACTACTACTACTATTATTATAAATTGTATTTATCCCCGACTCTTTAGAAATGCTCTCAGAGCAGAAGACATGTCTTCTCCATACAGCTTCAAGTGTCCCCTCTCCCACAAAAAAAGTGGATTCTTCTACTACCTCTTATCTCAGCCTGTCTGATGAAAGAAAGCAGTAGGAGCAGTGCAACGCTAACCCACTAGCCAAATCCTAGCAAAGCTCACAGAGCTTAGGCAGGGTCCCAAATTTCAGATGACCTTTTTGCCACCACTTCTCCCCTGCCACCATGTGCTCTAACTTTTTGCTCCAGTCTGTCCCAAAATGGTGCTGTTCCAAGTCACAGAAGTGATACCCTGTGCCCGAGCCTCATGAGAGTCTCCCAATTGCCACTACTAGAGCAATGTATTACCTGGAACAATGGATTCAAACTATAGCAAAAGAGAATTCACCTCACCAGTAGGAAGAACTTCCTGACAGTAAGAGCTGTTTGACAGTGAAACACAATCCCTTGGAGTGTGGTGAACTGTCCTTCTTTGGCAGTTTCTACGCAGAGGCTGGATGGCTATCTATCAGGGATGCTTTGATTGTGAGTTTCTGCATGACAGGGGGTTGGATGACCCTTGTGGTCTCTTCCAACTCTGTGTCAGAACCAGTGTATAAGGGTTCTGTCATAAAGGATAAAAATATATAAAGGTTTTGTTATTCAGGTTAAAGTAGAAGTTGTAGTTTATAATATGTAGTATGTAGTAATATAATATAATATATTATAATATAAATATAATATATATAATATATATATAATATATATAATATAATATAAATATGTAGTATAAAATGATAGGTTATAGAATAGCATCTTGTGGAAAAATTTTAGGAAGACAGTTAGAATGGCTTTTGCTTAAGGAGGGCATATAAATAGTGTAACTAGATCCTTGGTGCTTTAGACTTTGCAAAAATGTGTCACTGGTTGTTTCTGCCTGGATTCATCAATAAAGCTTCTTTGGTTCAAATGAGTTTTATTTTTTGAGCACAGGACTGACAGGACTACCTTGGAGAAGAGAAGACTAAGAGGTGAGATAATGGCTATCTTTTAATATCTGAAGACATAACTTGAAGGGGAAGAAGCAAACTTGTTTTCTGCTGCAGAGACTATAATAAGAACCAATGGATTCAAATTGCAAACAATTCCACCTAAACATATGGAAGAATTCCTTTACTGTAAGAACTATTCAGCAGTGGTACAGACTGTCTGAGAGGGTGCTGGATTCCATTTTTACAGGCCTATAAACAGAGTTTGGGTGAGAATTTTTTAAGAGTGATTTATTTGTGTATTCATGCATGGCAGAAGCGTGGATTAACTAGCCCTTGTAGTACCTGCCAACGCTGTGATTATATGATGGATGCTTCAGTGGAGGCTTGTCCTCTCCTATCCCTGAGATAAGAGACATGCTACTGCTACTTCATTCACTGCCTTCTCATTGATAATGCCTGTAATAAGGACATTTGAAGATGGAAGGGCCCACAGCTTCTGTCTTGCAGTGATACTGTACAAGAGGGTTGTGTTACATTGCTATGGTGTCAAATAATCATAGCATGGGAATAAACCACAAGGGCTATTCAGTCCAATCACCTGCCATGTTAGGAAGACACAAATCAAAGCACTCCTGGCAGATGGCCACCCAGCCTCTGTTTAAAAACCTCCAAAGAAGGAAACTTCATAACGTTCTGAGGAAATGTATTCCACTGACAAACAGTTCTTACCATCAGGAAGTTCTTCCTAATGTTTAGGTGGAATCTCTTTTCCTGTAACTCAAATCCATTGTTCTGTATCCTAGTCTTTAGAGCAACAGAAAACAAGTTTGCTCCATCCTAAGTATGCCATCCCTTCAAATATTTAAATAAGGCTATCATATCACCTCTTAACCTTCTCTTCTCCAGCCTAAACATACCCAGATCCTCACAGGGCATGGTTTCCAGAGCTTCAACATTTTAGTTGCCCTCACCTGGATACACTCCATCATGTCAACATCATTCTTGAATTGTGGTGCCCAGAACTGGGCACAGTATTCCAGATGAGGTTTGATCAAAGCAGAATACAGTGGTAATATTACTTTCTTCAAAGAGGAAGGCATGAAGTGATTTCTCACCTTCAGAAGTCAGACAAATTAATCTACCTTTGCTGTTCTACTTTGGACACCCTTTCCCATGAGGTGTCAAAGAACTATCTGGGAAGGGCCAAGTTTAGAAAACTGACATTAGGAAACAATCCCTTTTCATTTCAGAATGGAGGGCACTTGGACACTCCATTCCTGGGAGTGGCATGCAATGAGCAAAACATAATGCAGGCCTCTTGTATTTCATATGACTGTCTAACTGTGGAAAACTGAATGAACTGATCTACCTCATTCCTCTGCAGATCAGAATATGAGTTGTTTTTAGCAACAGTTCCAAGCTTTCTCATGGCTTATTAATAAGATTTTGTTATAAATCAGGAATTAACTTGAATTTTGGTACTAATTCATTGTTATAGAAGCAATTATCTCTAATTATGATAATTACATTTTGGACTTAAAGAAAGTGTAGCCCAAAAATATCAAACACTAACTTTGAGAAATGGCCTAGTCTAAGTGAGCTATAGAGAATTTTTGGGTGAATTGTTTGAATTATCTCTCTTCTCCATTCCTGCCCCAACCCCACATGTTGTCACTGTGTGTTATCTAAGGCCCAGTATATAGCTTTGGGAAAGGGCAGGGATGGCGATGGCCTGTTTGGCTGCGGAGGAATGCCGCAGCAGCCAAACTGCCCGGCATCCCTCCACCCCAAAAAGAACCTGGAAAAAATGGGTTCTTTTTGCGATGGCGCTGGCATGTCACGAGTGTGCCATTGGTGAACTCGTGACGTAAAGGATGTGCAATGATGTGTATACACTGCACGTCCCTTACGTCAAAATAGCGGCATCCATGCGGATGGGATGGTGCCATGATGCTGCCGCCGATACACCATAGGGTTTGGGAATGTGGACTCCTGAACCATAGTATCAGCGCTGCTATGGGCCTTTTGACCCGTTTGTACCAGGCCATAGAAAGACAGAGGGCAGATGTTGTCAATATGAACTGCTAGTATTGTCTCTCCACCCCTCACACTATAATTGTGGATGCCATGTATTGCCTTAAGCGTTTCAACCCAAATCCACTGCCTTAAACCATTTCTCTATAACAACTAGAAGCAGAATTAATTGACAATTCTGCACCACACTGTTATATAGCACTATTATTCCACTTTCATTGCTATGGCTGCCTCCTATAGCATTCTGGGGTTTGTAGGTTAGCAAGGCCTAGGAGCTCTCTGGTTCACAATTCCAGATGTCCTTCCTTAAAGTGCAAATCCCAGGATTCCATAGGAGGCAGCCATAGCAGTAAAAGTGGAATAATAACAGTTTAGTGTGAATAACATTATAACAGTGTCATGTGGTAATACTGAATCCCTACAACTTGGGCGGAGGAGAAGGACATGGGGTGAAGCTTATGCCATAATGGCTAACTTTTCCTGACCTCCTACAGCAATATCTTAGGCAGTGATTTAAAGGCTAATTTGTTGCAGAGGGCAGCCTCTGATCAAGGGTAGAAATCATACTACTGTACATAGCTGTATGTGAAAAACAGGCATGCACTGCAACCAGTCAGGCTACTGGACAATAGTATTTATGTAAGATAGAAGTGACTGTGGAATCAGGGTCTGCAAGCTGAAACTAGTGAAAGTTGTCATTACACAGAGTTCCTGCTCAGCCCATTCCCTCAAGATTAAGATAAATAGGATGGGTAATGGCAAACAATATATGGCAAACAAACTCCTCACAATGTAGTCTTTTTCTCTAAAACAAGTTCCATACTCCTTGTACATTTTGCTTTTGAGTGAAAATGCAGTTTCAGGCATAATGGGAATGAAAACAGTCAAGCAGTGTCATCACTTGCCAAAAAACAAAAACAAAATGTCTGTCTCTGTGTGTGTTACACACTTATATGTATTAAATTATTTTATGGGCAACTCAGCTTTTCATACCTTACTTTCATTACTGTAAGAAAGGGTTCCTAGACTGACCAGCACCAAAGGCTGATCAACCAAGGTTCATGTACATTGAACTGCTATAAAGAAGGCACATTTTTGCCAGGGCTGATGCTGATGTGAGAAAAAACAATTGCTAAATTTCCATCTCCTGTGCCCTTTTCTTTGCATCTGATTCCATTAGAAGATTGCTGTCATTGCAAATGCCCTGCTCAGGCTGAGTATCTGTAGGATAACACATCACATGGGTGATCCTCAACAATATCCTCCCACAAATGACTGAGAAACCATAATATATAACACTTTTATAACACCTTCAGAAAAATAGTGGAAAATTCAACAGGAGAGGATTAGCCTTCTTAAATGTAATCAAGATTTTTTTGTGGACAACCCCCTCCCCCCCAAGTTTGGTTTAGCTGTTATATGAGTGTTAATGATAATGGTAAATGGTAGATAATAATGGGGCTCAACAGACCACCCCTACATGCTGCAGCCTCAATCTCTCCTTTCCACGGTGCCACTCCCCAACTCTGGCCTCCAGGCCAGCCTTAATGGCCAGTCTGTCAAGCTCCAATGTTATAATCAACCATGGCATGTGTTTTGGTTCAGCATCATTTATATAAGCTTGCACTTTCATCTACTAATAGGTTCCCACTGAAACATCTTCTCCAGCAGAAACCTCAATATACATTCCTTCTATATTAGTACTTACAGTCATGATGGCGAAAGTGGTTCAAATAATAGTTTCATCTTTTTCAGTCTATATTTTAGGAAGTCTGAAAAGGGAAATGAGTTTCTTTGGATTAATTGTTATGTATGTGATTTATACATATAATCCAGCATTTCTGAAATGAGAGAGGGTGTGGAATATCATTTTTAAAAAACCCTTCATTCCCATACTCTAAGGGTTGCCAAATAAAAAAGAAGACACATCTGAATATTATAGGGGGGGGGCATGCCATCAACTGTATGGCACATAATACCTAGAACGATCTTATACCACCTTTGAGACTGAAAGAAATTGGCAGCATGAGCTTTAGTAGACTTCAGTCTACTTCCTCAGATGTATTAGACTGAAGTCTATAAAATCTCATGCTGCCAATTTCTTTCATTCAATTAGTCTCAAAGGTGCTACAAGGTAACTCTATGTTCTGATTCTACAAACTAACATGGCTAAATCTTTGTATACAATACTTGTGCATGACACACAATTCCTTTTGTATGTGACTACTTTAACTGAGAGCCATATGAAAAGATAAATGTAGTGGAAATGGCTTTGATTACTCAACAGTGAAATAACTTTTGTCTGCTTTTACTCAGAAGCACCTTTACTACTGCTGCTACTAAGTTCTAAGGCATTGAGAACAGGTTCCAGGCCCAAAGCCAAGCCCTGGCTCAAATTAACAGCTATCTGTGAAGCTTTATTTATAATTATAACCAGCTTGCTGCTGTTCAGTCTAGCTCCTCAGTTGCAGGCTGAACTTTACACCTGTTGCTGCCACAAATATGTCACTTCTTTCTTCAGTCACCCTGCATCTCTGCCCAAAGTGAATAAAATTGTTGTCACTAACAAGAAATTAGTAAAAAGAAATAGAGAAGCCCCAACTCCCTTCTATTCAGATAGCAAGAGAGGATTAAAGGGGATTTTCAGCATTTTCATTTTCTGGTCAGTTACAACATAAGTTTTGGTTTCATTATCAATGGCCCCAAACTGAAGGGCAAAAAGTGCTTCCTTCAGGCCAATCCGGGGCATGTCATGCAGATGACGCATGCGCTCGGATAGGCCAGAAGCCATGCCAGTATTGGCTAATACAGCCCAAAGCCCGCCACAAAAGCAGTGGGAAAAAACTGCCCCTTGCCAGCGGCCCATTCCAGACTGCGGCAGGGGCTGGTCTTGGCTGCTGTGATCCCGCACCACTCAGGACTTGATTGGGGCTGCCAGTCTGTTTGACCCCTATGTTAGAAAAGAAAAGGTAGATTAGAGCTGTCGTCTTGAATGTTGCAATCACATAACCACATAAATTCATGTTTTCTTCTATAGGTATAGGGACTAGAAACCTATTCATGTGAAAATTTGCTTATTTATTTATTAGAATACTATTCTAGTCAGCTTTCTAATGCCATGGTGGGAAAGGACATAATAATAAAATTTCCATAAAATCCTAAACAGTAAAACAAACAAATCTCTAATAATAAAAAACAACACAGCCAAAACAGATCTAGCAAAAACTTTCATAATTAAAGCAACAAATGGAGATCACAAGCACAAGGAAGTCTGAGGGACTTTGTCCAGGAAAAACAAAGACAGTGATGGTGTAAATTTGTGTTTTAAGTTTTCTTTAAAAATGAAGGCTAAGTCTAAAGGATAGAGAAGATTTCCCTAAATGGTTAAAGGACAGAAAAGCCTCCTCTGAAATGACCATCCCAGAAGTTTATAATCTTCACCATACAAACAAGGCTGGTGGGCATATCATAGAAGAATATCGCACAGCGTTCTGAGAACGTTCTGGGAACCCGATGGGAACAGAACGTATCACAGTTTACCACACGTATGTGTTCCCATCGGGTTCCCAGAACGTTCCCGATGTGTTCCACATGCGTTCCAGGGTGGGGACAGATTAGATGTGTTCCCAGCGAGCTGTAACGTTCTCAGAATGTTCCATAAGAAGTCTGTGCAGAGAGAACCATTTCCAATTCCGTTCTCTCATTCCTCCGTCTCCTGATTGGCTGAAAGAATGCCCTTCTCTTTCCAAAGTCCTAGAAAGTGCAAAAATGTTTATTGCTCTCCCAGGTATGACACGGCGCCCTCTTTGACAAAAGTAGCATAGGTTTTATCCTATTTTCTACAAACATATGCCAGCATATGATGCCCCAACGTTTTATAGGGGCTTGCCTTCCTTCCCTCCCAAGGGAATCTTCAGACTCCCTTGGGAGGGAGGACAAGCTCCGGCGGGGCTTGCCTTCCTTCCCTCCCAAGGGACTCTGTATGTGTCTGCATTCTGCACACACAGACACTCAAATATATATATATACTTATACAAACACAAATTATATATAAAATGGCTAATGTGTGCATATATGTGTGTGTGTGCGTGTGCGTGTGCGTGTCTGTGTGTTCTCTGCACACTCACAAACACACACACACATATTTATATAGATAGAATTCATAACAGCAACTTTTACAAGTCCAATATTAGCAAAGTTATACGGAGTCAAAACAACCACAGAGTGGAGACATCATCATTACACAGTCCTCAAAACGAAATACGCATGCACTACAGCAAAACGTTATGGGATGTGCTGTGCGGTAAAATCATTCCCGTTATGTTCCCATCACATTCTACTTTCTTGAATGCGATAATACCCGTTCCCAGAACATTCCCAGAACATTTCATCTCATAACATTATGAGAACGATATACAATAATCTTCTTAGTCACAAGCAAGCTAGGTCTTTTATGTAAGGAAGGCTAGATTGTTTCCATCCTCACCTAGCCTTAGATGGACTGTATCGTCTTCCATGATGCTTTAATTTTTTTTATACTTTACTTGTTCATATGCTCTTTTCTGCCATTAAGGTGGATTTTTTTAGCAATTTACTATAATTTGATTAGTTAATTAGGACATTCGAAAGCAATATACATTATTTTAAATAATTAATAACCTGCTTCTCTCCCAGCACAGGATTCAAGGTGGCTTTCAATGTTTTATTTTTTTTACTCCTTCTTCCTGTAGACTTTTAAATAATAGCCAGTTGTCACTTTGTCCTAATAGAAGCCATAGTGAAATGAAAGTCTCCACCTCCTGCCACAGAAATTATAAATTTGTACATAATGATGGCATTTCTTAGACATGTCATCAATGCATCCCTTAGGGAAGGCTATGTGCCATCTGCCTTAAAGGAAGCGGTTGTTAGACCGCTTCTGAAGAAACCTTCTCTGGACCCCCTGGACATGAAAAATTATAGGCCTGTTTCCCATCTGCCATTTTTGAGTAAGGTGATTGAGAGGGCTGTCGCTCTTCAGCTCCAAGTGGTCTTGGATGAAGCCAATTTTCTAGATCCATTTCAAACTGGCTTCAGGACAGTATATGAGGTGGAGACTGCCATGGTTGCCTTAACTGATGACCTTCGTCTAAGCATCGACAGAGGAAGCGTGACCCTATTAGCGTGGTGCTATTAGACCTCTCAGCAGCATTTGACACAATAGACCATGACATCCTCTTGGAACACCTGAGAGAGCTAGGAATCAGATGCACTGCTTTGCAGTGATTCCATTCCTTCCTCTCAGGTAGATTCCAGAGGGTGATGCTCAGGGATAGTTGCTCTTCAAAAACTGAGCTTAATTGTGGCGTCCCTCAGGGCACCATCCTGTCCCCAGTGTTATTCAACATCTATATGAAGCCGCTGGGAGAAATCATCCATAGACATGGAGTGGGGTGTTATCAGTATGCTGATGACACCCAAATATATTTCTCCATGTCTTGGTCATCAGCAATGATGACAGATGGCATTTCTCCCCTCAATCAATGTCTTGCAGCAGTAATGGACTGGATGAGGGAAAACAAGCTCAAGCTGAATCCAGACAAAACGGAAATACTTACGGTAGGGGCCCCCAAACCAGGTATCGGGCTGCAACCTCCAGTCCTAGAGGAGTTCACGCTCCCCTCAAAGGACTGTGTTCGCAGCTTAGGGGGGCTTCTTGACTCGTCTCTTCAGATGAGAAATCAGGTGAATGCAACGGTCAAGAGTGCCTGTTATCAGCTCCGACTGATATGTCAGCTGCGCCCTTTCCTGGAGCAGTGTGACCTCAAAACTGTAGTACATGCACTGGTAACCTCAAGACTTGATTTTTGCAATGCGCTCTACATGGGGCTACCCTTGTGCCTAGTCCGGAAACTTCAACTGGTACAGAATATGGCAGCCAGACTGAATACAGGAACAACTGGCTGCCTATTCATTTCCAGGCACAGTACAAGGTGTTGGTCATTACCTTTAAAGCACTCCATGTCTTAGGCTCAACCTACTTAAGGGATCGCCTCCTTCTGTATAAGCCGCCCTGCACCCTCAGATCCTCTGGGAGGAATTTGTTGCAGTCCACAAAGACCAGATTGACAGCGACCTCCCAAAGGACCTTTTCCGCAATCCCACTTTATGGAATGGCCTGTCGGATGAGATCTGTCAAATTACCAACCTAGAGAGCTTCAAGAAAGCTGTCAAGACGAATCTCTTCTGGCAGGCCTTCCCGGAATAGAATCCGGCCATGTAATGTTCCCCCCACAGACATATATAAGCGAAGATTCTGCCCACCATTATTTTATTATTGTATTATTGTTTTTAGATTTTATCCTTTGTAATTTTAATGGATAGAATTGTTTAATCCTTTTTTTAAAGCGGGGGAATGTATATATTGTATTTTTTAAAGGTTGTACGCCACTTTGATTGTGGTAACAAAAAGTGGGATATAAATTAAAGTTTTATTTATTTATTATTTATACTACTATTAGAAGGTATTGGGTTCTGTCCACCAATGTGAACACTTCTGTATGACAGTGAGATATGTTTGATGAAATGTAATCAGGAAAGAATGTACAGTTCGCTCTCTATATCCTTGAATTTTGCATCCATGGTTTCAACCATGATATCTTTGCAAAACAGCTAGTAAAATGTGGGCTAGACAATGCCACAGTTAGATGGATTTGTAGTTGGTTGACTGACTGAACCCAACAGGTGTTCAACAATGGCTTCTATTCATTCTGGCGGGTTGCCACAAGGCTGTCCTAGGCCCAGTGCTATTCAAAAGCTTTATCAATGACTTGGATGATTGAAGGGCCATGCTTATCAAATTTATAGATGGCACCAGGTTAGGAGGGATAGATAATATCCTAGAAGACAGGATCAAAATTCAAAATGATTTCAGTAGATTAGAAAGCTAGGCTAAAATTAACAAAATGAATTTCAACAGGGAGAAATGTAAGATATGACATCTGGGCAGTAAAAATCAAATGCACAGATATAGAAAGGGGGACACATAAAAAGGGATCTAAGAGCCCTAGTAGACCACAGATTGAATATGAGTCAACATTGTGATGCAGCAGTTTAAAAAGCCATTGAAGTATAGGTCTAGATCAAGGGAGGTAATACTTTAGTGCTACTCTATTCTGCTTTGCTCAGACCTCACCTCAAATACTGTGTCCAGTTTTGAGCACTACAATTCAAGAGGGATATCAACAAATTGGTGTATGCCCAATTTAGGGTGAGCAAAATAGGGAAAAGTCTGAAAACCATGCTCTCTGAGAAATAGCTTTGGGAACCGTGTAGGTAATCTGAGGAAGGGAAGGTTAAGAGGTGACATGATAGCCCTGTCTAAATATTTGAAGGGGTGTTATATTGAGGATGGAGCAAGCTGTTTTCTGCTGCTCTAGAGACTATTTTATTTATTTATTTATTTATTTATTTATTTCATTTCATTTTTATGCTGCCTTTCTCCCATGCAGCTCAGAAAATAAAAACACCTTTAAAAAGTTACAGTAAAAAACAGTTAAAATCATCTAATTAAAACAATATAAAATTACATACAAAAATTAAAATATAACTAAAACACACACCCCATATAAAATCATCCTGTTACAATTATTATGTTAAAAGCCTGCCTAAATAAAAACATTTTTGCTTTCCGGTGAAAGGCCAGCACTGAGAAGGCCAGCCTAGCCTACCATTGAAGGCAGTTCCAGAGGGTGGGACCAGCAACTGAAAAAGCTCTCTCTCGGGTCCTCACCAAGTGAGCCTGTGAGGGTGGTGGAACCAAGAGAAAGCTTTCTGTGGAAGCTCTTAGGGGTCTAGCAGGTTCATATGAGGAGATATGATCTCTTAAATAGTCTGGACCTAAGCCATATAGGGCTTTATAGGTCATGACCAGCATTTTAAATTGTGCCCAGAAGTGAACCAGTAGCAGTGAAGCAGTTTCAACAAGGGAGTTATATGCTCCCTGTAACTGGCCCAGTCAGCATGCTGGACCCATTGAAATTTCTGAAAAGTTTCCAAAAGCAGCCCCACGTAGAGTTTGTTACAGTAGTCCAAATGGGATGTAATCAAGGCATGTGTCACCGTAGCCAGGACACAGAGAAATGGACACAAACTACAGGAAAAGAGATTTGACCTCAACATTAGAAAGAACTTCCTGACAGTAAGAGCTGTTTGATAGAGAGTGGTAGAATCTCCTTCTTTGGGGATTTTTTAAATGGAGGCTGGATGACCATCTGTCAAGAGTGCTTTGATTTTGTCTTCTTGCATAGCAATGGGTTAGACTCAATGGCCCTTGCAACTCTTCCAACTCTATGATTCTATGAAACACTCAGAATTTTAAAATATGTATATTTTTAATCCAAAGAGTAAAACCTTGAATTTGCCATTTTATATAAGGGACACCATTATATATAATGGGATTTGACCATCCATGGATTTTGGTATCCACAGTGGGGGTTAGAGTGTCCTAGAATTAAACCCCAGCAGATACTAAGGGCCTCCTCTGCCATCAACAAATTATTTTGAGGCTTTGCCTTGCCTACAAATGCTGATCTATCTATGTTTTGAAGCCTAGTTGAACCTTTCATAGAGCCAGGATGCTATAGCAATTTGAGTGTTCAGCGTCTGATTCCACATCAAGTTATGGAAACCCACTAGGTGACTGTCTCAGTCTCAAAGAAAGGCAAAGACAAATCTTCTCTGAATAATCTTGCTGAGACAACGCTGTGATAGGTTCACCTTACAGTTGCCATATGAAGGGACAGAACAACAAGGGCCTTTCACCCATTCACAATTCTGCCTGTAGCCTAAGCATCTCTTTCATCATTCTTTCACTTGTCTGTAGTTAACAGAAAGAGACAAAATCAAAGGTGATGTCACTAATAGCTTAGAGTTGGGAGGTGGAATACATAATGTTATGTTTAGTTTGTTGAAATACTGGTTCATGCTTTAAGGATTCAACTATTTATTTCTCAGTCATTGCGCTAATATTCAGACTTTTGTCTCCCTCAGTAAGAATATTGCTAATTAATTGTTCACAGGTTGTAGATCTAGATTTATGGCAAATATGAGCAGTAGTAGAGTTATATAAGTTTTGCAGATCTTTATTATAAATATGAAAGAAGACTTTCTGAATGTATTTTTACTTGTATGTACAGGAGTACATATGTGCTTAATCCAGCAATGTCCAAACTCTGGTCCTCCAGTTGTTTTGGACTTCAGCTCCCAGAAGCCTTAGCCACCTTGGCCAATGGTTTTGGATTCTGGGAGCTGAAGTCCAAAACACCTGGAGGGCCAGAGTTTAGACATCACTGGTTTAATCAATTTTAATAGATAATACTTTTTTCTGGTCTACTTCTTTTAGTATGACAACTAATTCCAAAGGTGAATAAAAGCAAGGAATCACCATATTCAGAGACAAAGAGCTGTTTGACAGTGGACTGTGCTGGCTCAATATGTAGAAGAGTCTCATTTTTTTGAGGTTTCTAAACAGAAGCTGGATAGCCATATGTCAGAGGTGCTGTGACTGTGGTTGAACTAGATGACCCTTGTGGTCTCTTCCAGCTCTATGATTCTGTGATCTCTGGCTGTCAGAACCTAGGGGGAAATAAGAGATTTTTTTTTCATTGATCCTTTGTGAGGGGTAGGTGTTGTAGTTTGTTTTTGGAAGGTTTTCCCCCCCACATTGGAATATCCCTCAATTTCATTATTTTAGGGAGTAGCCTAGTAGTATGTTGAAGCATGTTGGGATTTCTGATGGTACTATTATAGGGAATGTGACAGTGAAGACAACAGGTAGTAGCTCCTATACAGTCTAGAGGCTACATTGGCAGTCATGAAGCAGAAGTGAGAGAAAGGAAAAGACATGAAGTCTTAAAGTTGCTTTGTTGGGTGACCTCTGGGATCAGTTCACATGAAGAAAGGGTACAGTGTCTAAAATTAAAGTCATCCTTAGTTCCAGCCTCAATATACAAGATACAGAGATGTACCAACTGTAACAGACAACAAGAGCTACACTAGGCCTCATTATTTGATAACTAGAGCTCACTATTTGATATGCTATTCCAAGTATGATCCTCTTCTTGAGGATTCCTGGAAGAAATAGAGAAAAGTAGAAAATCTATTTTCTGCTTAGTTTGATGACATGTTGATCAGTATTACCTCCCACACTTGTTAATTAGGTTCCACACTGGACCATCAGATACCACCAGACTTTCCCTCTTGATCTAGTAGGTTCCATCCCTTTCTGATAACCTCTCCCTTCCAAAGCATCACTGTAGATCCCACATTGCCACGGTCACTGAATCTGCACCTCAGAGGAATTCACAGCCCTTAAAATTATCTTTTGGATAAGATAGGCTAAGCTAATGTTTGGAAAGAGACTGAATGGCATTTATTAGATTTCCCTGAATATCATGAATGTCATTAGAACCCTTTCAGGACACGTTTTGTGCAATTACCCTTAACAATGCTACTGGATACAGAGCCAGTGGGATTCAGTTGTTTGGACTACAACTCTGGCCATGCTCGGCCATGAACCCCACTGGATGACCTTGGGTAAGTCTTAGCCTCAGAGGAAGCCAATGGCAAACCCTCTCTGAATAAATCTTGCCAAGAAAACCCTGTGATTGGTCTGCCTTAGGGTCACCGTAAGTCAGAAACTACTTGAAGGCACACAATAGCAACAAAATGTTGTTGGAATCTGAAACTTGCCTATAGATATTTTAAAAAGGACTATGTACTACTTTCAGTACCAGAAGCATTATATCTTTGTAAAACAGTTACCAGGGAACTGTCTTGCTTATAGTCCATCCTGGCCTCTGAGGGGGAGAGAGGGTGGGCAAACGCCATCAGTCCTGTCCTTAAGATACAGATCCCTCCATCTGTCCATCTGCCATGGTCCAGGCCTCAGAGGGAGAGAAGAATGCTGGACCTAATCCCCTTCCCCTCAACCATTCCCTTCTCCTTTTGTGTCGTGTCTTCTTAGATTGTAAGCATGGAGGCAGGGAACCGTCTAATTAAATGATTTTATGTACAGTGCTGTGTAAATTTACAGCGCTATATAAATAAAGTTTAATAATAATAATAATAATAATAAATAGTCTTCCCATAGGTATCTTTATGAATAAAATGTTGGACTGATTAGGTCTTTAGTCTGATGCAGCACAGCCATTCTTATTCTCTTTCATAATATTTTTCAATCTTTTTATTTATATCTTGATGCATAGGCAAAGAAGCAAAATATGTATCTGGCCCAAATAAATAAATCTTTATGTCCTTTTGATGAATACAAATAGGATAGAATTTTCCAATTTTAGCTGACTTGCTCATGTATCTGCATATTACAACTGGGAATAACAAAACAATTCAGTTTGTAGGATGTAAGACTATTTAACTAACATTACACTACATTTCATCCAGAAAATGTTTTTGAAAATTTCATATCAAACAATGCATTCTCCAACCCCATTTTATGAAAGATTACAATTGTTTTTCACATTTTAGCAATTACATTGAATAACTCAGTCCTAGGAGAAAGGTTCCATGTTCCACATGTGGTGGACATGTGAAAAGGTACGAAAATACTGGAGGTTTGATCTGTGGTAGTACAAATGAAATTTTACAAATAAAAATAAAAATGATTCCCAAGACATTTATTCTAGGTATAGTGGAGGAAAAAGTGGAAAGAAGTTATGGGATATTAGTGTTCTCAGCAGCCAGAGTTATTCTTGCAAAAAATGGAAAGAAACAGACATCCCAGGGTTAAGAGAATGGAAAGAAAAGCTGACAGAATATATGGTTAATGATAAACTAATGATGTTACTTAGAGATGCTCTAAAAGAAAAATTTGAAGGAGACTGAGGTAAACTGAAAGATTTTCTAGATTAGCATAAAAGAGTGCAGAATTTTAATTTTAATTTTATATGTAAAAATTTTGGGAAAAAAGATAATCCTGCAATTTTGGGGACAGATTGTCATTTCCTTTGACAGGTTTTTTTTTTTTAATGTTAGCCCTTATTGGAAAAGGGAATAGAAGGAATAAATACAACAGAGTTTCTTGATTTAGAGTAAAAAACACCAAGATATAGAATAAGCAAGGTATCTATTTTTTACTTTGGGAATTAGTGAAAGGTGAAGTCTATTAGCAAATGGTAGTTTAAACAAGCACGGACAGGAAGTATTAATGTTTGTATGTGCTTACTTATTTGCTTGCTTGTATGTCTGTATGTTTTTATATACTTTGAAAATGAAATAAAGAACAATTAATCAAATAATTCAGTCCTAGAGAGGTTTACTAAGAAATAAATCCCTCAGAGCTCAATGACACTCCCAAGTATTTTATCTTTAATAATTGCTATAACTGTAAGATTTATTTATACCTGTAATGTTTATTTAATATTTTAATATTATAACTTTAGTATATTTATACACAATTATACCATTTTTTATGCTAACTGAAGAAAGAAAATATTTCTTATAACTTACCTTTTATGTCCAAGTTTTTCAGTGGATGGATGGTCACAGTGCTGTCCTTAGCTGAGACAAAGTTACAGAATACTAAATTTAACACCAGCCTCCTTATCACTAACCCTGTGTCATATCCTCAATGGACTCGTCTTTTTGATATGAATTAGAACGGTGCTTTTGAAAGTTTGCTTCCATAACCTTCCAAAATAGGTGATATGAATAGAGACAGAAAGCCAAAGACAGTAAAACAACATATATATCTTAGGTAAGGAGAAGCCAAGTGTAGAACATGGTGGGGAAGAGGCAAACATACGTATTGGAATAACCATGCAGTGTCAGGTAACAGACAGGCACTCATAAGCTATTTTTACATACAGCTTTGCCTCTGGCAATGCTACAAACATGACTGAGTGACAGAATATAATCTGTGATTGGCCAGCCCTCAAGAGTGATTCAAACTATAAACTACTGCATTTTCTTGCCATCAGTGGTGAGTGAAAAGGCTTTGTGTGAAAGTCATCATTAAAAATAATAATACAAGAATGTGCCCATGTGTCTTAAACATGATTGTATTCCTTGTGTTATTTCAGAAATAGCACATTTCATCATTGGGCTGAACAGATGCATTGCATGCTACATTCTTTGACGCAGAGCCTTGCCTCTGATCGGAAGCCAACAGAAAGAACAGTCCATCAAAAAGGCACTCCAGAACTGAACTTCACTTTGCATGGTGCAATAAAGATTTAGATGGGTACTGGATCAGCAAGTTGTTTACCCAGCTATGTTTGACTGTGCCTGTTTTGTTTGTTAATAAAAATAATAATAATAAAATTTATTTATATACCGCTATTCCATTTGATCACAGCGGTGTACAACAATTGCGATAACGATACAATACAAGATAAAAATTGCAATAGATAATTAAAACTTGCAAAACAGTGCACAGTATACATAAAATCAACATTAAACCAAGCCAGCAATCTACTCGAAGATGTTAATCTTAATTATGTTAAAAAATGTTAATTATTTTAATGCTGTTTTATAACATTACAAACATTAAAGCAAGTTCACAAAGCACAGCAATAATGAATGGGACATAAGCCTTTTACGACATAACTACAGGCTGCAGAAATAAAAATAAGTAGTATTATAGGGCCCTCCTTCTATTATATCCTGCTTGTAGCAACATCTCTATCTGCTCTACTTAGGTTTGACACAAAGTCTTCTTCTAACAGGGTTTTCGAGTGAAGTACAGGACAGGGCTTTAATAGTTTGTTAATCTTTAATAGTTGTTTAGGAAAATGGTCAGCAGGTGTTGCTTGACTCACAGTTATCACATGTGCAGGAGCTAGGGTTGCCATAAGTGAGGACCTCCAAACCGGGACAAATGTAGGTTAGGGCAACATTTCAAATGTAGGATCCATTTTTAAAAATGGAGGACGCGCAAAAAATTGAGGGTTTTTTTTTTTAATGTTAATATAAATGCATTGTTTTTAGGCATGATCAAAATGGAGGACATTTTGGCATTATTCTTAGACAGATGGCAGAAATGGACTTGCCCTCGGGTTCAACTGTACATCTCAGAAGTGTGTACTTGGGCAAGGGACTGTGGTTTTTCTTCACTGTGCATGAGTTGTAAAAATCACAGCAAGTTACATTCGGGCCTCAGAGGCTTGTTGATATCAATATCATCATCACATCATCATCATCATCATCATCATCATCATCATCATCATCTCATCATCAGCATCACTATAATTGTCCAAGAAAGGCGGAACTTGTTAGCATTCAAAGCACCATAAATACACAAAAAATGCACTTGCAATATTAATAATAAAAAATAATGAAAATAAATAAAAAACAAGGAGGGGTGTATTATTTGATAATAAAAAAATGTAATAAATAAAAAACAAGCAACAATAAAAATAATAAATAAAACAAAACAAGCAATATAAAATTAATAAAATAAACAAAAACAGCAATAAAAAATTAATAAAATAAAAACAAAAAAAGCAATAATAAAATTAATAAAAAAAACAAAAACAAACAATAATAAAATAATGAAATAAAATAAAAACAAGCAATAATAAAAATTAATAAAATAAAATAAAAACAAGCAGTAATAAAAATTAATGAAATAAAAACAAGCAGTAATAAAAATTAATGAAAAAAAAACAAGCAATAATAAAATTAATGAAATAAAATAAAACAAGCAATAATAAAAATTAATGAAATAAAATAAAAACAAGCAATAATAAAAATTAATGAAATAAAATAAAACAAGCAATAATAAAAGTAATAAAAAATAAAAAGCAATAATAAAAATTTAAAAATTAAATAAAATAAGTATTTCATATTTTAAATATCATTTTAAAACCCCTAAATACCAAGGCAGACCTAATGGCCAGTGACTCAGCTCTCTTCCCCTCCCCTCCTTCTCTGGCCAATTCTGCCCTGGCCTTGGCACCCTTCCCGCCCTCCCTCCCTCCTCCCTCCTCCTCCCCTCCTCTCCCCTCCTCCTCCTTAGATGGCAGGCGCACCGCAGGGGGGGGAGGGAAGGAGGCAGCGCGCGCGCGCGGGAGGGAAGTGAGGCAGGCGCGCAGCGCAGGAAGGGAAGGGGGGAGCGCGCGCTCGCAGAAGGGAAGTGGGGAAGTGGCGCGCACGCGCGCAGGGCGGGAAGTGGGGAAGGCGCGCGCGCGCAGAGAGGGAAGTGGGGAAGGTGCGCGCATGCAGGAGGGAAGTGGTGAAGGCGCGCGCGCAGGGAGGGAAGTGGGAAGGAGCGCGCGCGCTGCCCCTGGCCCCTGCTGAGGCCTGGGGCGGCACGCAAGCCCTCCCAGTGGGGCGCGGTGGCGGCAGCGCTTCTGCTGCCCGCCGAGGAAGAGGAGGGAGGCGGAGCCGGAGGAGGATGTGGGTTGGCGCCGCAGCAGCCGCATTAGGGGCAGCAGCAATGGCCGGAGCGGGCCCCCAAACCGGGAACAAGGCACGGGTGGGGGCCCAAACCGGACCGGGACCGGGAGGGGCCCCCCGAAAGCGTGAAGGCACGGGGCCACCGGGTTATGGCAAGCCTAGCAGGAGCCCTATTTTCACTTGGCAGTTCTAGTCTCTAATCAGTGTTGTAGAATTATCTGAACTTCTGTAACCATGTCATAGAAAGAAATAAATGCAAATGAACAGACATCAACTGGTTAATTATCCAGCCAAACATGCTTATCCAGGTACTTCACTAGCTTTAGTCATTCAACGTAAGCTCCCCTTCCCATCCTCCTCCCCCCCCACCCAGCCCCAGGTCTAGGTAAGACTACAGCTCAAGACTAGTGTTTACTGCCCAAACAAATACACAAAAACACTTGGTGACCCTATCACATAGGTTTTTCAAGCACAAGCAACAGGATGTTCACAAGCCTATGGCCCTTATCACAACAAGGGTTTTGCAGCTCAGATCTGAGAGTCACTCCTGGTCCACCCATGTGATTCAATGTTATATATCGTGATGTACCTGGTTGCTTTCTATGGGGGGTTGTTCCGAGTAGATCCACAGTGAATTTGCAGTGACCCCTCAATTTTTGTGAATTCGGTAACAAGCGAATTCAGAAAAATGTTGTTCAAGCTCACTTCGATTTCAATCCGAATTGGTCTGGTGTGGAATGCAAACTGTTGCTTCCATCCGGTACACCCCCCCCAAACTGCCAAAGTCCCACATTTTCCCATGATGTCATGCTGAAATTTTGCCCATTTGCTTCTGTACTGCCCCCTGCTTGCGTGCGGGAAATGCGGTTGTTTCCTGTGCCACGGGGGAAAGGGGAGAGAGCACTGGAAATGAATGTATTCACGTTTTAATGTGGACAGGAGACAGCTGGCAAGGAGGTGGAAAGCGGCTGTTTCGGAAGCATCTGGGGAAGGCTGCTTGTGTGACTGGAAAAAACAGATCATAATCCCCATAGAAAAGGTTGCTGTGTGTGATTGGAAAAATGGACCATATCTCCCATAGAAAAGGCTGCTTGTGTGCATGGAAAAACGGACCATATCTCCCTAGAAAAGGGGTGCTGTCCAAATAATGAGTTTATGACTGAACAACTGGGAAAAAATGAAATTGCGAGACAAAGATTCTTTGAATCGGCAAATAAATCAGGGAAATTACTGGCCTACCATAAAGAAAGAAAAAGCAAAAGAACAATAATATGTTAAAAGAAGGGGAGGGAATTATAATAAAAAAAGAAAAGTTGAAAGAATGTGTTCTGAGGTATATAAAGATCTATATAAATAAACCCCAAAATTAGAGAACAAAAGATAGATAAATATTTGAACTCGATACAGATAAGAAAAATTACGGAAGAACAAAGAAATTTATTGAATTCAGAATTACTACTGCGGAGGAACATCTCAAGCTATTGGAAGTAGTAAAACTGGCAAATCTCCAGGTCCAGGATGGGTTTACTAATGAATATTATAGATTTCTGAAAGATTGCATTGCGAACACTGTTGGAGGTGATGAAAGGAGCGTTGGAGGGAAATACCCACAACACGGGTCTCCAATCTGTAACTAGCTTAATTCCAAAGGAAGGGAAGGATCGACTTACTAAAAAATTATAGACCGATCGCCTTACTCACAATTCGGACTAACAATTATTCGCATCTATAATGGAAGAAAGATTTAAAAATTGCTGGGGAATTGGATACATCCCGGATCAGAACGGCTTCCTCCCAGAGAGGATGATAAAAGATAACATTAGAAATTGATAAATTTGATAGAAATTCACGAAAAGAAAAAATAAAAACTGGCAATGTTCTTCATTGACGCTGGAAAAAGCTTTTGATAGGATATATTGGGACTTCATGTTTGGGGTAATGGAAAAAATGGAACTGGGGAAGAGATTTCAAAAGGTAATAGAAGCATTATACAATAAACAGGAGACACAATGGTGAATGGAGAAAAGACCACCCTTGTGTATTTTGAGGAGTGAGACAGGGGTGCCCTCTGTCCTCCAATGTTGTTTATCATGACACTAGAACTCTTTTGAACCAATCAGACAGAACAATGATAAAGGATTTAAATTAGGAATGGAAGAATATAAACTTAGAAACATGCTGACGATTTGGTGTTTAACAATTGCTAATCCGATGGAAAGTATAGAAAAGTTATTAAAAATCTTGAGAAAATTCGGAAAGGTGGCGGGATATAAAATTAATATAGAGAAATCCAACATTATGACATTTAATTTGGGTAAGGAAGAAAGAGAATGTCTACAAAGGAAGTCAGGATTCCAATTAGTAAATAAAGTAAAGTATTTAGGTACTTATTATCAAACAAAAATACGAAATTATTCAAGGTAATTATGAAATAACTGTGGAAAAGATAAAAAAGCAGATTTACAAAGATGGGACAAATTAAAAATCTCGTGGATGGGGGAAAAAATAGCAATAATTAAGATGACAGTACTACCCAAGATTCTGTACTGTTCAGAATATTCCCATAATAACAATGACTCCCCCTTCAAAAGTGGGAGAAGGATATCAGTAAATTCATTTGGAGTAGCAAAAGAGCTAGAATAAAAATGAAGTGTTGCAAGATTCAAGAAGAGAGGGGGTCTAGCCCTACCCAACTTAGGTGGTATTACCAGGCATGTGTTATGGACTGGGTAATAGAATTGGGTAAAATTCAAAAGAAAAGAAATTATAAATTTAGAGAAAAGAAATTTGAAATTCGGCGTTCACGGATACCTGTTTTATGATAATTAAAGTGGTAGAAATTTCCAACGATCACCTAAAAGGAAAAACATGTTTAGGATAGGACTAAATTTAAGAAAAATTGGTGCCCTCACATACCACTATGGGCCTCTCCGAATGAAGCTATATACAAGAGAGAAGTAATTAAAAACAAACAATTGGGTGACCTATGAAGATCTGCTATCTAGGACTAAAGAAGAAAGAACGTTAAAATCCCAGAGTGAACTGAATAGGAAAGGATTAGCCTGTAACTGGTTCAATATAGACAGATAAAGGAGAGATTCTTATTAGATATGAAGGAAAGAGGAATAGCCCCGAGTGGAGGAAGGACTGGAAAAAATATTGAAAGACCCAAGAAGCAAATCACGAAACGTACAATTTAATTAGAAATCTGGAAATGGAAAAAGAAACAGTGAAAGAATTATGGTTAATTGGGCAAGAGATCTGAAAGAATCAAAAAGTTGGAAATGTGGGAACATTATGGAAAAAGAGAATAATTACCCCCCTTGTGTCTTAATAAGAGAGAATATATATAAAATGCTATATGAGAGGCATTAACACCCCATAACAAAATAGCTAAAATGTATAACCGAAATAGTAATAAGTGTTGGAAATGTAAGTGGAAGTAGGGACTTTATTACACTGTTGGTGGCGCTGTAAAAAAGTAGAACAATATGGAAGAATACACAGAGAAATCAGGAAAATAATAGAATGGACCGGGAAACACCAGACCCGAAACGGTAATCTTTTAAACATCTCGGATACTTTGAATATAGGATAACAGAGACTGTTTATTGTCCTCCCTGATTGTTGCGGCGAGAATGATATTGGCTCGATATTGGGAAAAAAGAAGAAATACCGAAATGGAAGAATGGAAACTGAAAGTGATGGAGATGTGAAATGGAAAAATTGACAGAATTGATGGGTAAAAATAAAATAAGTATTAAGAATTAACGACATCTGGAGGCCAGGAAAAAATACATACAGGAAGAAGAAGGGATAACAGAGTAGAGATAATAGAAAATAAAAGGCACTTACACTTAAAGAAGGGATGAGACGTGGAAGGGAGTGGAGATAAAAATGTGGTTATATAGAAGATAAGCTAAGGTATATGTAGGAGATTAATATAAAGGAGATAACGGATGGAATATGTTACAATTAAGAGTTAGTTAGAAATGTTGAAAAGGTCAACCATAGTTTTGGGGAAATTTAGCCCGAGGAAGTGATTTTAGAGGATATATACTGATCAAGTTTGATAGTTAGAACAATAGGAATTACATGTAAAGAGAGTAGATAGGTGCATTTAATGAGTAGTTATTTCATCGTTGAGATATATTTTAATATTTATGTCTTATGATTTGTTATAAATTTTGTAAGTCTTGTAAGTGAAAATCTTAATAAAAATTTATTAAAAAAAAAAGGGTGCTTGTGTGACTGGAAAAAACGGACCATATCTCCCAGAGAAAAGGGTGCTTGTGACTGAAAAAAGCAGACTAGAAAGCCCAGAAAAAGAATGCTAGTTTGGACTCTAAAGTCCATAGAACATAAAGCTGTCATTCATGTGAGGCTAGCATTCATGTGAAAGTGGAACCAGGAAGTGGCCCCTTCTTCACCCGAGAAGTGCAAAGGTTCACGATGCGTTCAAACCCCCACTGAGCATGCGCAAGTGTCCCAATTTGAATAGTTGAATCCGCATGGTATGTACTGATGTGGTAATTCAATTTGCACACACTCCGCTTTGACTCAGGAATCACCACAATTGTGCTCTTCACGTGAGATAATACATCACTTGAATTGCCTTAGATTCAAACTGACTCCCTTTCACCCTCGCTACTGAAGTGCCACGGAAGGGCTTCACATTGGAGCTCCAGTTTCACATGTGATAAGGCTCTATGTGAACCAAGCAGTGCACAGTATGTTTTGTGCCGATATATACAGGGATACAGTCCTGAGCTTTAGTTTTACCTAGACCTGGGGCTGGGTGGGGGAGGAGGATGGAGGGTGTTGCCTCTTAAGCTTGGCTCTTAAGTATGTTCCAGATTTGTGTCTAATATATCAGCACTCTTTTTTGGATTGGACACCTTAAACTAAAATCATGAAAGCTCAGTAAAATTACACTAATGTTCATAACTGTTAATCTGTTTAATGTTACATTAACACATTATTTTATTAATAATATAAGTACAGTAATAATATGTTATTGATAATCTTTATATATTATCATAAAGAAATATATGACACTGACTAAAGCCACAAGCAGACATGATGAGCTGGACAGATTTGTTCCATCATGGTGGTATCCTGCTAGTAATACAGTGCACTTTTATTTTGAGCAAGCTGAAAATCCTGCTTTAAATAGCTCTCTCTCTCTCTCTCTCTCTCTCTCTCTCTCTCTCTCTCTCTCTCACACACACACACACACACACACAGTTGTGTGTCTGTGTATCATGATCTGGGGAGGTAAATCTGCCCTTAAAGATAAGAATGTATTGGGATTCCCTTGTAAACGTTTAGTATTTCTACAGGCAATGAATTTCTCTATCTCATCCTCTTAGTTCTAACGTTTAGTTTTGAGAGTTTCAGGGATTGCATAAAAACAAAATTATTCTAGGAAGAAAAACAACAATTATACATAATCACATACTGTATATTAATATTAACAAGATTTCATGTAAACATTGCCTCACATAAGAAAGGCTATTGTACAGAGTCAAGATTAACATCTGTTTAAGTAAATATGTGATCAAATAATGTGGCAGCATGCCCATATGGCCAATATATTTTGTTAAAGATGTTGAGACTCTTCAGCTCTGTGCTAATTTTAGATTTTGATGTGGGAGAGATATATATCACAGAACTAGTTTTCAAAAACTACACATCAAAAACATTTTTGGTATAGGTTGAGCACCCCTTGGGTACTTGGGAATAGAAGTGTTTGGAATTTCAGATTTTAATTTTTTTTTAATACTTGTATTTGAATATACACAATACACAACATAAGTAGTATAGTATGTACTGTATTTGTAAGGCTGGAGAGAGACACAGCTGGAGAGAGACTGGTGATCTATAAAATGGCAGGAATGCAACCATAGAGCTCTGTGTGAATCCACACCTCCCACGACTTCACAAATCCTCACATCTTTCCCCAGTTGCATTCACTATTAGATGTGAGACTGAAGAGAGACTGAGGATCTGAGATACAAATGAGAAGGAGTTCTATGGCTGTTGGCTAGAATGTGGAAGCAGGGGCAAAGTTTATCACATGTTTTTAGATTTTTAGATTTCTGAATTAGGGATGCTCAACATGTATTAGAATCATGGCAAAACATCATAAAATGTGCTGTGCTATGTGGTCATGTTCTAGAAGAGTTTATTCCTGATATTTCATCAGCATCTGTGGCTGGCATCTTCAGAGAATCCTTACATTGCTTTTTAAATTTCCTTGGCTTTAGAAAAAGAACTATGGTGTCTGCAAGGTATAGCTGAAGTACACAATTTTGTCTGAAGTGTATAATTCAGTCTGAATCATATAATTTTAGGTAATAACCTTAATGATCTATGGGCTTGATATTAACAATCTTCACAATGCTGATTGTTTACGGCAGAAGTCTGAATTTGTCAGTTTCTAAAAGCTTGTATGTGAACCAGGGCAATGTATGTGACCATATCCTACTTAAGTAGAATTACTGTAGCTTGTGTGTTTTTCTCCCCCTTTTCAAGTATTGAACTTTCACAACAAAGCTGGATAAGTATGGAGGAAGGAATTCCAGGGACGTAAGGAATCAATTCCAGTGTTAAGCCAACAAATATGAAAAACAAAACAGTGGCCAACAGATTGGAAACAATCAATATACATCCCCTCCGCAACAAAAAGGAAACACAGAAAATCTGCAACAATTACAGGACCATAGTATTAATTTCCCACACAGGCAATATTATGCTCAAAATCCTGCAGCATAGGCTCCAATCATATGTGGAGAGAGAAGTGCCAGATGTTCAAGCGGAGTACAGAAAAGGAAGAGGCATAGGGACCGCATTGCAAATATACAATGGATAATGGAGTAAGCCAAGAATTCCAGGAAAAAAATCAGCATGTGATATCAGCAAGACCTTTGACTGCATAGATCATGGAATGCTATAGAATTATTTAATAGAAATGGGAGTCCACTACATTTGATAGTCCTGTCTGTATTTGGGACAAGAGCCTACTGTAAGAACAGAATATGGAGAAATAGTTCCCAATTGGCAAAGGAGTCAGGAAAGGCTTCATTTTATCACTCTGTCTGTTCAATTTCTATGCAGAAAATAGCATACTCAGAGCAGGTTTAGAAACAGAAGAAGAAAGAGTGAAGATAGGAGGAAGGAATATCAACAATGTAAGATATGCAGACAGCACCGTAGCAGAAAAGCATCACAGACATGGAACAATCACTTAAGAAAGTCAAATAAGAAAGTGCAAAGGTAGATCTAATCAAACGTAAAGAAAACACAAATAATAACGACAGAGGATTTACAAAAATTCAACCTAAATAATGAGGAAATAAAAATTGTTAAAGATTTCCCATACCTTGGAACAAACATTGATCAGAATGAATACTGCAGTCATGAAATCAGAAGATTGGGAATGGGAAGGGCAGGTATGAAAACAACTAGACAAAATCCCAAAGCCATTGTATTCCCATTACCATGTACTGATGTGAGAGCTGGATAGTGAAGAAAGAAAGAAAATTAATTAATTTGAGATGAGGTGCAGAAGAAGAGTGATGAGGATACTGCCGATAGCCAAGAAGACAATTAGGTTCTAGAACAAATTAAGTCTGAACTCTCCCTTGAAACCAAGGTGACAAATTGAGGGTGTTGTACGTCTGCCAAATCTCCAATAAACTCTTCTTTGTAGCTGGTTTAATTAGTTTTCATTGCAATAATAATGACTTGTACACATTGTAACATTCTTGTTGCACAGCTGGAATTCTTTTATTTAGCATTCTGTTCATAAATGGAATCAGGATTGAAGAAACAAGTAAGGACCTGCTGTCCCAATTCATTATTTATTAGAAAATAAAATGATGCTGGATAAGTTATAGGGCTTCCCCAGCAGAAAGAGAGGAAGACTGCAAGTCAGATGGATAGACTGAATCAGGTAAACCATGGGCCCGAGCCTACTGGACCTGAGCAGAGAGATAGAGGATAGGGAGGCTTGGAGACATCTCACAGGGACACCATGAGCTGAGCTCAACTTGAAGGTAGCGAACATCAACAAGTAAGGGAATGGTAGGGGAGGAAAATGATATTTTTTAATTGAAATTTTCCCGGATTTGATTTATTTTTCATTCATTCTTGGACACCCAAAAGGGTGACCTGCAGCCGTCCCTTTCCTGGCCACGGCAACCTCACACCGTGGCCCAATCCAGCCTCTGGAGGGCACAAAAAGGAACCGCAAAAAGTGGCTCCTTTTTGCACCCTCCAAAGGGTGCCATAACCACGGTAGCACAGCTTTATGGTGCCCCTTTGATGCTGAATCATTTGGATGCAGCACTGGAGGCTAGTCATGATCCTGTGTGGCATCATGGCACCCTGAGGGTAGAGTAAGGGCCTTCCAACATAATCCCTCTTGACAGAGGCTAATGAGAGGTTCATGGCCGAACGTAATCGTTTGAAATTGCCTGGGAAAAGGGCACATTGGAAATCCCTTTGTCTAGCATGTTTTCTGCAGTCACCCAACCCATCTGCTCCTAGTTGAAACCATTCATCTCCTCTGGGAAACCATTTAGCAGAGCTTCAAAATCCTTTTAAGTCTTGGTTTCTGCCCCCAAGACACAATCTGGGTTATATAGACAGCTACCAAAACAGCCAGTTTTTTGTTTAATTTGCAAACATACAGGCACTCTGTCGGTTTGACTAGACTAGGCTTCTCAATATACCATTAACCCCGCTTTTGCTGCAGCGACTATTGAGTCTTCTCTGTTCCCAACTCCCATCAATTGAAATCAAAATCCACATTGGTAATGTATCACCATTAGCAAACCGCAAGGTTTGGCGGCTGCAGCTTCCCTCCAGCGGAAAAAAGGTCCCCGCCAGCCCGGACCAGAAAAGAAGGTATGTACCGAGTCCAGTGTTTTTCTTGCTGAAAGCCAGATGCATGATTCATTGTGTTCACTGTTGTTTTCATCTATGTACTCATGTGTATATGACTGCAGCCAGCTAGCTATTTCCCCTATTATTCAATGCAACTAGAAATGATCTATTTTGTTATATTGTTATATTTGTTATATTCAACCATAATAAATTAATTGTGTACAACTCTGTTAAGATTTCAGCCATCTTTTAAACTCCTGTCTGCAGAACTTTACAGTAAGATTTCAGTACTATGTTTAATTAATGCCTAAATTACTGACACTTGTGTGGAGCCTCAGCAAATAGCAGTGGCTAAAACTCTTCTGTGAGTCAGATGGGAGCAAAGGGTAATCCATTACCAATATCACAAGAGGCCAGTTTTCCATATATCTGGAAACTGCCCCAATGCCTCTTACAGGAAAGACATTTGAACAGTATACTATGCTGGGTTGTTTGGGGTGCAGCAGCATACGTTCTCAGACCTCCTCAAAGGCAGGCACATGGATACAACTGGAGCTATAGAGCACAATACTGCTCATTTTGTGCAGTTGATGTCTCTTTCCAAAAGAAACCTCCCTATCTCAGGGTCTAAAGGAACAAGCGGCAGCCATTTCAAGATAGACAAAGAAGCTCTTGAGAGTGGTGATTTTGGTCATCCCAGGAGGTACATGTGATATTTCAACCAGCACTTGTGTATTTCATGTACCACTGCATATAGCATGGCAACTTCTTTTCCAAAACTTTAAATTCCATTCTGTCTCTAAAGGGAGTGAGATCTATGATTGCAACATTGTCTGAGTTTCCAGAATAAGAAATCATATCCATGAGCAATGGAGGTCAGGAACAGTAAATGTAGGAATCTAGACTTTTCAGTGGAGGGACAGTCTGCAAGGAGATTTGACACCAGAACTGTAGAAGAAAATAGCACAGGATGAACATCTTCAAGCACTGAGGTGTGCTTTGGCTAAGTAGAGGAGCTGATTGCACTAGGAATAAGACTTGTATAATGGACTCCTTCTATTCCCTTGGCAGGAAGACTGGACAGTGCATGGCCCAAAGCCTGGTTTTGGTGTGAGCAGACTGAGTGACAGTGGACTCACTCATCACCAGAGTTTAACCACTTTACCATGGATTTTCAAACGTCTTTGTTCCAGATCTTCTCAGAAGATCTGGAGCCCTCTGTTCTGAAGCTGGATAACTGAATGCACATGCATCCCACTGAGCTGCCCAGCACATCCACTGCTGCTACCAATCCATTCGCTCTGAAGTCAGAATGAAGTGCCAAGCCACAGAATCATAGAACTTTAGAGTTGGAAGAAGCCACAAGGGCCATCCAGTCCAACCCCGTCATGCAGGAAATCACAATTAAAGCATCCCTAACAGATGGCCGTCCAGTCTCTGCTTAAAGACCTCCAAGGAAGGAGACTCCACTACACTCCGAGGGAGTGTGTTCCACTGTTGAACAGCACTTACTGCCAGGAAGTTCCTCTTAATGTTGAGGTGGAATCTCTTTTCCTGGAACTTACATCCATTGTTCTGTGTTCTAGTCTCTGGAGCAGCAGAAAACAAGATTGCTCCATCCTCAATGTGACACCCCTTCAAATACAAACAGGGCTATCATCCCTGAACCAGGCTAAATATACCCTGCTCCATTTGTGGGAAACATACCCAGTAATATTTGTGTCTATCCTTATCAGGCATGGTTTCCTTCTCTGAAATGCTCCAATTTGTTAACATCCTTTGTGAATTGTGGTGCCCAGGTTTGGATACAGTATTTCAGGTGAGGCTATCCCTTGACTTAGGGTTGCCATAAGTCAGGACCTCCAAACCGGGACAAATGAGGACAAATGTAGGGCAACATTTCAAATGTAGGACACATTTTATAAAAATGGAGGACGTGCAAAAAATGGAGGGTTTTTTTAAAAATGTTAATAAAATGCATGTTTTTTAGGCATGATCAAAATGGAGGACATTTTGGCATTATTCAGAAAGATGTAGAAATGTACTTGCCCTCGGGTTCAACTGACTTCTTCTCAGAAGTGTGTACTTGGTCAAGGGACTGTGGTTTTTCTTCACGTCGCATGAGTTTGTAAAAATCACAGCAAGTCATTGGCATGCTTCAGAGGTTGTTGATATCAATATCACATCATCATCATCATCATCATCATATCATCATCATCATCATCATATTGTCCAGGAAAGGCAGACTTGTTAGCATTCAAAGCGCCATAAATCACAGAAAATGCACTTGCATATTTTTAATAATAAAATAATGAAAAAAAAAAAAAACAAGGTAGGGGTGTATATATTTTAATAATAAAAATTAATGCAATAAATAAAAACGAGCAATAATAAAAATTAATGAAAAAAATAAAGACAACAAATAATAAACATTAATAAAATAAAATAAAGACAAGCAATAAAAAATATAATAAAAAAATAAAAACAACAATAAATAAAAATTAATAAAATAAAAACAAGCAATAATAAAATTAATAAAATAAAAAAATAAAAAGCAATAATAAAAATTAATAAAATAAAATAAAATAAGTATTTTATATTTTTAAAAATAATTTTAAAACCCCCAAAAACAAGGCAGACCTAATGGCCACTGACTCAGCTTTCCTCCTCCTCCTCCTCCTCCTCTGCCCCAATTCTGCCCTTCAAGGCACCCTTCCTCCTCCTCCTCCTCCTCCTCCTCCTCCTCCTCAAGGCTATGGAATCCTGGGAACTGTAGCTCTGTGGACCATTCAGCCTCTTTTGTCAGAAGAGCTCGGGTGCCAAAAGAAACTACAGTTCCCAAGAATCCTATAGCACTGAGGCCATGGATGTTAAGGGGGGGGATCAAACTTTTTCTGCAGCCTTTTGCTACCCAAAAAAGCCCTCTATTACAGTATTTACACCAAGGCAAATCCTTCCTCACCAGCCATTGAAAACCAACCCAAGTGGAGGGCTGATTGCTTCTTTCCCATTGGTCAGCTTCGGGAGAAATTTGCATATTACAAGTACGAGTGGGGCCCCGGGATACGAATGATCGCGTTACGAAATTTCCGGGGTACGAAAAAGTTAGATTGGAAAAAACTGTTCCGGGTTACAATGTTTTTTTCGGGTTACGAAATTTATTTCGGCGCGAAATTCAACGCAAAGCGGCTAGCGGCTTTCCAGCGCTAACGGAAAGCCTTTTCGGGTTGCGAAATTATTGGGTTACGAAGGAGGCGGCGGAACGAATTAATTTCGTAACCCGAGGTAGCACTGTAAAAGGTGTTTAGGGCCCAAAAACGATCCTGTGATAAAGAATTACAAGAATACTGACGCGGTATACATTAAAAGATGAGGCATTTAGACCCCAGTGAAAATGAACGATTTAATGGCCTTTTTTTTTCTCACTGTAACCTCGAAAGGAAAGGCCTCTTGCAAGACATATATACCAAGTGGGCTGGCAATAGCTCGGAGTGGCAGGTGTCCTGAGAACCTGCTGCTCTAGGCTATCCAAGGCAGGGAGACAGGGGGTGAACACACAGCCATGGGGAGGGTGGAGCTGCCTCAAGGCCGTGCGGGGGGAGTCCTGGGGGGGGCCAAACTGGGGTGGGACGTGTGACCCCACCCCAAACCAGGAAAGTCCTCCCCCAGGTGGGATATGGCAACCCTACTTGATCTAGACACTATGGCCTGTTACAGACAGGCCAAAATAAAGCTGCTCGAGCACTTTGAGGTATGGTATTCAATGATGCATGCGTCCTAAGAGTCCAAAGCTTCACCAAAGCCACGCTCCAATCCTAAGGACTTGAGTGCAGCTTTGGGGTGTGACTTTGGACTCTTAGGATCATGCATCATTGAAATACCATACCTCCAAATGACTCGAAGCAGCTTTATATTGGCCTGTCTGTAACAGGCCTATATATCTATTGATTCAAACTAGAATCACATGGGCCTTTTAGCGACCCATCACACTGTTGACTCATGTTCAACTTGTGGTCTACTAGATCCCTTTCACACGTGTTCGCCCTAAGCCAGGTGTCCCTCATCCTATATCTATGCATTTTATTATTTTATTGCCCTAAGTGCAGTACTTACATTTTCTGTGTTAATATCATGTTAGCTTTGGCCCAGCTTTCTAATCATTTAGGTCATTTTGAATTTGATCTTGTCCTCTGGGGTATTAACTATTCCTCCTAATTTGGTGTCATCTTTCCAAGATGAGATTGGAAGCCTGAGGCAGGGAACGTCCATTTAAAAATTGTATGTACAGCGCTGAGTAAATTTACAGCACTTTAATAAAGGTTATAAATAAAGGTAATAATATAATAATAATAAAATATAATAATAATAATATAGAAGGAGCTGGCTTGGGTTCAAACCACTGGGCACCTCATGTTGATGCAAACGTGAAACGTAGAGTAAACTTGGAAGCTTGTGTGAAGACAAACAATTGTTAAGCTGCTGGAGCATGCCAGGAAAACAGCTGCTAGAAGAAAAGAAACCAAAGCCTGGCTTATCTCCAAAGAGGCACTTGTTTTTTGTGGCAAAGACACACGCGAGACAATACCAACACAACACTCACTGACTACAAACCCAAAGAACTGTACAAACCGACATCTGGGCTTATAACACATTTGCCATGCAGCACCATTGTCCAGCCCACTTCCTGTACAAGTTCCTGTGCATCTTGGAATATCAGTGTACAGTACCCCGGATACGAATCACCGCGTTACGAAATTTCCGGGATACGAAAAAATTAGATAGGAAAAAACTGTTCCGGGTTACGTTTTTTTTTTTTCGGCTTACGAAAAAATTTTTGGTGCTTTTCGGCGCTTTTTCGCACGAAATCGCGGCTTCCAGCGCTAGGCGGCTATGGCTTTTCGGGTTGCGAAATCTTTCGGGTTACGAACGGCGCCGCGGAACGAATTAAATTCGTAACCCGGGGGGGTACCACTGTACTTTCCCCTTGCAAAGATGAACACAGTATTTTACTCTGGTTGATGTGCTCTCTGGCACACACTGTGACCTGAGACATGACCTTGCTGGGTTGAGTCGCAGGCTGCAGCCATTCGAGGCTTCTGCAAGGTAAATGATCATGTCCAAATGGTTACACATCTGAGACATTTGTCATACCACTCGATACATTAAAACCTCACTCCCTGACCTCAGAGTAAAGAAGTTTTACCCGCCATGGCAGCAGATGTGCTGGGACTGGCTCAGTGAGACCAGGTTGTGGATCAGCCAGCGGACTTCAGAACAGAGGACTTTGCAATGGAGGAGAGTGGAGGGCAGATTCAGAAGACAGAGAGTTGAAAGAGTGGATAGATGCTGACAATGTGTTAGTTGTTCAAATGGCTTTACACGCGTACAGCATACAAACAGAAAGCTGATTAATGTTGTTGTGTGATGCATAGCCCATCCTTAATCCATGAACAAGCCACTGTGTTTAAGGCTGTTTGATCACTTCTTTTTAAAAAACAGCCTAGTACACTGAGATAGATAAAATAAAAAGTAATAATGTTGTTTCCCTCGCATAGTCACTAGGGTGTAGGGGAAGTCAATGACCCACCCCGTGAATATGGGGAACCGGCAAATAACAAAAACACTGTTTTTTACTTGAGAGGAACCTCTCTAGGAATCCGCTAGAAGGCACTGGAGTAGCTACAAATGTGCGTTCAAGTACAACTTTTAGTTAAAGTTGACACAAGAGTGGCACTGGAGGACATAGAGTCCTAGAGAGAAACAGATAATGAAATCCGTGAATAATGGAATCCGCAAAGATCAATCCGGCAGAATATTGAGGGGCAAAAAAAAGGGGATTGGACTGTACAGGTTAAAAAGTGAATTAGTGAGGTTTTCAAGGGAGTGAATTTTTGGGGCAACGGTCCCTTCTTGCGCTTCCCTCTTTCCGCCTTCATCCTGATTCGCATTTTAGGATAGAATGCTAAGTAAAGAATTTCGAGTTGCGCCATGCAACAAGAATGTTACAATGTGTGGGCAAGGTCATTGCTATTGCAATGGAAAACTATATTAAACCAGCTACAAAGAAGAGTGTATTATGGAGATGGCTGAACAGAAGGAAGTACAGGATAAATAGGCTTCTGGTAAAGTTTCTTTCAGCTGATCATAAAACAAAGTGAATTGTGTGGACTAATGCGTCTTTTTAAAAAAAATGTGAAGTAGGAAAGTGTTTTGTGAGATAGCATGTATTGGGAACATATTCAGAGGGTAGCTGGATTGTCCATACAACAAAATACAATGAAAATCCAGAAAACAGCTATACGGGTGTGACGGGGCCAACTAAAAATAATAATAATAATAATAATAATAATAAATGTTATTTGTATACCACTTTTCCATAGATCAAAGCGGTTTACAAACCATATAAAAACCATTAATGCACAAAAGACATCATCCAAGCTTTCAAAGCTTCACTGCTGAAGAAAATGCAGTTAGCTTCTTGCAGGAAAGGGACAAACCTGATCTCAAGGGCAGTTATTTTTCTGTTGCTAATGGAATTGAAATTCGTTATGTGTTTTTTTCTGCGCTTTGTCCCTAGACCCCACTTGGTCAAGAGGGGAGTGGCGTCTGCCTACATTGACTCATAGAATCAAAGAGTTGAAAGAGACCACAAGGGCCATCAAGTCAACAGAAATCAAAGCATCCTTGACAGATGGCCATCCAGCCTCTCTTTAAAAACCTCCAAAGAAGAGAGCAAGCCTCCACTCCACTCCTTCATAGAATTATAGAGTTGGCAGGTCTAGTCAATCCTCCCTCCTAAAGCACTCCTGAAAAATGCTCATCCAACCTCTATTGAGGCCTGTAAAATGGAGAGTCCAGCACCATCTCAGGCAGTCTGTACCACTGCTGATCTCTTACAGTAAAGAAATTCTTCCTGATGTTTAGGTGGATTTTTTTGCAATTTGAATCCATTGGTTCTTATTCTAGTCTCTGCAGCAGAAAACAAACTTGCTTCTTCCCCTTCAAGTTATGTTTTCAGATATTAAAAGATAGCCGTCATGTCACCTCTTAGTCTTCTCTTCTGCAAGATAAATGTAACCACGTTCCTAATTTGTTCCTCATAAGTCTTGATTTCCAAACCTTTAATCATCTTTGTCACCCTTCCCTTCTTTGGTACGCCCTCCCTTTCTGACCTTCGCTGGTAAGTTCGACTCCTTGTTCTTCTCAGTGCCCAAGCTGGCAGGAGCCTCTGCTATACTGGTGCCAGGTTCCTGGCGTCCTTGTTTGCAGCCTTGCCTGCTGACATGAGCATTAAGGAACTTGGGTCAGGGTCAGGGCTGGGTTCCTTCACATCTTCTGCCTCTGAATCCTCAGCCTTCACACGGTGTATGATAATGCAGTACTTCACACTCATGCAGTTCTGCCACTTATGGTAGAAAGTTCCTCAGCTTCCTTGACATTTCTAGCAATTATTCTTTCCAATTTTATACATCTTGTCAAGTTTTACAGGTGTAACATACCAATATTCTGACAGTAAGAGCTATTTGACAGTGGAACATGCTCCCTTAGAAGGTGGTGGAGACTCCTTCTTTGGGGCTGTTAAACAGAGGCTGGATGACAATCTGTTAGGAATGCTTTGATTGTGTATTCCTGCATGGCCAGTATTTGGACTGGATGGCCTTCCAACTCTTCCAACTCTATGATTTCAAAATATTTCTGTTTTAAATCGTGACAAAATGTAAATTTGTTATTTTTTCTCCATAACTTCCCTCAAAGTTCCACTTTTATTTCATATCCAATGTTTTGTACCCACTTTATCATTGTTTTTAATTATGTCCTGCTTTCTAAAAGATATTTACAAAGCTTTGCCATTTTTTGTTTTCCTTTCCCAACTTTTTCTTAATTTTCAAAGTCCTCAAATTTCAGATCCATTTTGTATCTTTCTGTGCATTGTTTATAAGTAAACAAATCACATTTTTTGTGGTTCTAATTCCAGGTGTTTTGTCAACTTCATATCATATTTCTTTTGATGATCCAGGGACAATAAATCTTTATTCCTAATCCATTACTTGTTGTTTTCTTACCATCTTCCAAATAGGCTTCTTGTAGTGATATACAGTTGTATTCTTCTGTAAATTTTATGGGGGGGGGGGTGTCTTTCCAAATCCTCAGTAGCAGTCTCCTAATATACAGGCCCTCAAATTCTTTGCTTGTTTTAGCTTTACCATACATAAGTGTATGTCAGGACTGCCATAATTTTTCTTTTGACTGTTATGATTTGGTTTGATATTTTATTAGAGTTATTTTATAGGCAAGTAAATTAAGGGTTAGGAACTGACGGGCAGCTTCCAGCCTCCCCTTCCTCAGCCAGATCAGAGCCACAGCAACTGCATGCTGCAGCCCCGATCTGGCCTATACAGGGCACAAAAATGAGCTGCATTAAGCGACTCCTTTTTGCATCCTGGAAAGGGTGTGATAACCGTGGTACCACAGCTATATGGTATTTCTTTGGCACTGTGTTATGCAGATGCAGTGCCAGAGAGCATCGTGATGCCGTGCACCCTGTGATGTGTCATGCAGCCACCCTGTGATGTGTCATGCAGTGTCACGGCACCTTGGAGCCTGAATGCACCCCCAGGCCGGTCCAAAGTGCCGGTCTGTACAGGGCTTGAGTTTATGTTATGGGATTTGTAGTTATGTAGTGTATTAGATACTAAGTGATAGTGTGTGCTGGGTTTATATGGCTTGTTAGTGGGGGCAGTTATGGGATAGTTATATAAGGACATATTAATAAGCTTTTGGATTTGTTTATTTGGTTGTTATGTTTGGTTATATAGTTATAGATAAGTTTAGTTTGTTATAATGTTGTTGTTTTTTAAATTAAATTTTATTATTAAAACATATATAGTCTTATACAAACAAAACATATACCTACATTCATGTACAAACATATACATATACATACATACATACATACATACACATTTCTATTTCACACACTCATTTTTTAACATCTTGTTAATATATTCCAAAAGAAGAGTCATCCTTCTCTTTTCTCTTCCCCTACTCTAACCTTTATCTCTCTACTTTAAACCTTTCCAGAATTATCCTTCTCTCTTCACATCTCTTCTTCCTCCTACTCTTATTAGCCTTCTACTAACTTCTTACTGTGTTCTTCTTACTTACCTACACTAACCTTCAACACCTACTTTTCCCTTTTTACCTTTATCTTCCCATCTCTCTCTTCTTTCAACTTACTTCTAACTTTTTAATAACATACATACCAACATAAACTACATTCTTACTGACTTCCTTCTACCAACTTACGCCCTATTCTTGTTAATCTTGTCTTTCTTACATTTGATTTTTTTAGTCGTGGATCCATCTTCCTTAAAATGTAAATTTATTTATCTATCTTTAATTAGTATTACTAATTTCTTTTCTTACAAATTTTCTTACTAATTACAATACTTTTCTTACAGGTTCGTTACCGCTACTTTTCCCCATTTTTGTTCTAAGAACTTGATAACCTCTGTCCATTCTTTTTTTGTTTGATCTTTGGGTTTATAGAATCATAGACTCATAGAGTTTGAAGAGACGCACGGGCCATCCAGTCCAAACCCCTGCCATGCAGGATATCCAATCAAATCATCCTCGGCAGATGGCCATCTAGCCTCTGCTTAAAAACCTCCAAGGAAGGAGACTCCACTACACTCTGAGGGAGTGTGTTCCACTGTCCAACAGCCCTTACTGTCAGGAAATTCTTCCTAATGTTGAGGTGGAATCTCTTTTCCTGTAACTTCCATCCATTATTCCGGGTCCTGTTCTCTGGAGCAGCAGAAAACAAGCTTGCTCCCTCCTCAATATGACATCCTTTCAAATATTTAAACAGGACTGTCATATCACCTCTTAACCTTCTCTTCTCCAGGCTAAACATCCCCAGCTCCCTGAGTCGTTCCTCATAGGGCAAGGTTTCCAGACCTTTCACCATTTTAGTCGCCCTCCTTTGGACACGCTCCAGTTTCTCAATGTCCTTTTTGAATTGTGGTGCCCAGAACTGGACACAATATTCCAGGTGGGGCCTGACCAGAGCAGAATACAGTGGCACTATTACTTCTCTTGATCTATACTTTTATTGATGCAGCCTAAAATTGCATTGGCCTTTTTAGCTGCTGCATCACACTGTTCAGTCATGTTCAACTTGTGGTCTACTTGGACTCCCAGATCCCTTTCACACGTAGTTTCATTCAGCCAGGTGTCCCCCATCCTATATCTGTGCATTTCATTTTTCTGCCCTAAGTGCAGTACTTTACATTTCTCTGTGTTGAATTTCATTTTGTTAGCTTTGGCCCAGCTTTCTAGTCTATTCAAATCATTTTGATTGTTGATCCTGTCCTCTGGAGTATTAGCTATTCCTCCTAATTTGGTGTCATCTGCAAATTGGATAAGTATGCTCCCAATTCTGTCATCCAGGTCATTGATAAAGATGTTGAATAACACTGGGCCCAGGACAGAGCCCTGTGGGACCCCACTGGTCACTTCTCTCCAGGATGAAAAAGAGCCATTGTTGAGCACCCTTTGGGTTCAGCCAGTCAACCAATTACAAATCCATGTAACAGTTACTTTGTCTAGCCCACATTTTACAAGCTTGTTTGCAAGAATGTCATGGGAAACCTTGTCAAAGGCCTTACTGAAATCAAGATATACTATATCCATAGCATTCCCTTCATCTAACAAGCTGGTAATTTTATCAAAGAAAGAGATTAGGTTTGTCTGGCATGACTTGTTTCTCTGAAACCCATGTTGACTTTTTGTGATTATGGCATTGCCTTCTAGATGTTCACAGACTCTCTGTTTAATGATCTGCTCCAGAATCTTTCCTGCTATTGATGTCAGACTAACTGGACGATAATTGTTGGGATCCTCTTTTTTCCCCTTTTTGAAGATGGGGACAACGTTTGCCCTTCACCAGTCTGCTGGGACTTCTCCTGTTCTCCAGGAGTTTTCAAAGATTATTGCCAATGGCTCCGACATTACATTTGCCAGTTCTTTTAATACCCTTGGATGTAGTTCATCTGATCCTGGAGATTTAAATTCATTTAGATTAACAAGGTATTCCTCTACTATCTCTTTACATATTCTGTGCTGAAATTCCCCTATTCTGTCCTCTGCTCCATTATCCTCAGGTTGAGCACCCTTTTCCTTTTCTGAGAAGCCTGAGGCAAAGAAGGTGTTGAGTAATTCTGCCTTTTATCTGTCTTCTGTTAGCATTTTGCCATTTTCTCCACGCAGTGGCCTTACCGTTTCCTTCTTCTTCCTTTTGCTGCGGACATATCCAAAAGAGCCCTTTTTATTGTTCTTAACCTCTCTAGCAAGCCTGAGTTCATTCTGTGCTTTAGCTTTTCTGACTTTACCCCTACACATGCCTGCTAATTCTTTGAATTCCTTTTTTGTGAATTCCCCCTTTTTCCATTTCTTATACATGTTCCATTTCAAACTTAGCTCGGTTGAAAGTTCCTTAGTCATCCATCCTGGTTTCTTGAGACACCTCCCATTTTTCTTTCTCATTGAACTGTTTGAGATTGTGCCTTCAGTATCTCCCTTTTCAGAAACTCCCATCCATCCTGAACTCCCTTCCCTTTTAGTATTTCTGACCATGGGATCACCCTCAATACTGTACTTCTCTAAGTTTACTGAAATCCGCTCTCCTAAAGTCTAGAATGCGTGTTTGACAATGCCTGGCTTCTCCTTTCCGTTGTATAACAAACTCCAGGATAACATGGTCACTTGCACCTAATGATCCCACCGCTTGCACATCATTAACCAAGTCATCCTTGTTGGTTAGGATCAGATCCAAAATAGCTGACCTCCTTGTTGCCTCTTCCACCTTTTGGACAATGAAATTGTCTTCCAGGCAAGTGAGGAATTTGCTAGACCTTGAGGATTTTGCTGAGTTTGACTTCCAGCAAATATCGGAATAGTTGAAGTCGCCCATCACTACTACATCTCTATTTTCTGACTGTGTGGTCATCTGTTCTAGAAAAATATCATCCAATTCCTCAGTCTGACTTGGGGGTCTGTAGTAGACTCCCACCGTAACATCCTTGTTGTTTCCCTCCCCTTTGATTCTTATCCAGATGTTCTCCACCTGGCTTCCATGATTGATGTCCTGGATCTCTTCACTGGTGTAAATATATCTGACATATAGTGCTATTCCTCCTCCTTTCCTGTTTGGCCTATTTCTCTTTAAAAGTTTATACCCCTCTATTTCCACATTCCAATCATGAGACTCATCCCACCAGGTTTCAGCGATGCCTATTATATCATATTTGCTTTGTTGTACTAAGAGTTCAAGTTCATCTTGCTTATTTTCCATGCTCTGTGCATTAGTGTAGAGACATCGCAGACCACGGGTCCCATTTACTTGCTGCTTGTGCAAGGTTTTTTTTTGCCTCCCACTGTTGGGTCCTTGCACTTCTTTTCTTGTTTCCTCTATGTCAGTTTGGCTATTTTCTCCAGCCATTTCACCTTCCTTAATATTGTCTCCCTTCCCCACGGAACTCAGTTTAAAGCCCTCCTGATCAAGTTCTTGAGACTATTGGCAAAAACATTTCTTCCAACTGGCGTGAGATGCAACCCGTCCATTGCAAAAAGTCCCTCTTCATGGAACCGCAGCCCTTTCTGACGCCATCCCCCCTTCTCCTTCAAACACTCCCCTTTTTCTTTCCTTCCCCCCAGTTTATGTTACCCAACCACTTTGTTAAAACTTAAATTTTGGGATTTATTTTAATAAGTTTCACCTAAATTTATTCCACAGTTCTCTTTCCTTCTTCTCTCCTCTTCTCTTTTCACTCTCCTTCTGTTCTTCAATCTACTTTCTGCTCAAACACCGATTAGTCTCCCCGTGCCTTTGCCGGTCTTTCCTTCTCTCTCGACTTTCCTTCGCTCGTAGTCTACTCTCACCTTCGCTCCTTCACTCTCTTCTCAGCTCACCCATATATTCAGTTCATATATTCGGTTCAGTTCAGTTCATCTATTCCATTCTGGAACCAGAGCACAGTTCTCCAAAAAATCTCAAAAGCACGATTTATATCAGTTCTCCAGCTCAAATGCAGTTCCAAAGGAAAGAAAAGAAAAAAAAGAAGAGAAACAAAAACAATATCAGATCCCAGTCTGTTCACTAGAAAATAAGGGAGAGTGAGGAGGAGGGGGGCCTGGGAGGGATTTTCTCTAGCCTCTCATCCAGACACGCTGCATGTTCTTACTCTGCCACCGACAACAGCCTCCTCAGTTTGCACTTAGCGTCTTCCCCCACACTTTCCTTCTCCTTTACTTCTCTAGTCCTCCTCCTCTACTACCCACACCATCACCTCTTGAAAAGGATCCCCATTAAGAAAGCTTAACAATTGGTAGATAATTCTTGTTTATTTTATGTCCTTAAAATCCAATAAAATAGTAGCGGCGGAGCCCCTGTCGTTAAGCCGTGGCTTGCGACTGCTGCAGCAGGCGTGGTAGCTCAGGTCCCTTCCTGGCTCGTCTGTACCATGTTCTTCATGTTTTCTTTCTGTTAACTACAAATTGATTGAGCCTGAGATGGATTCCTCATTGAGCCCCTCTGCCTCCTCCTTTTCAAGAGGATACTTTCCAGCTGTCGGTGCCTTACCCCGGCAACTGCCTCCCCACTGCTAGCTATCACCCTCTGGAGCTTCTCCTGGAGGGTGCTCTTCACTCTGCCATGCCACCAGAAGCCACAGTTTGTTATAATGTTAATTGTATAAGAATATATTGTGTTTGGGTGTTTTATATGTATTAAAATAAACCAAGATCATTAATGCCTATTCAAAGAATTAAATAAATCAGTGACATGTTAACTTTTTATAAGCTGTTATAAGTTTGATTAAGAATAAGGTCAACAGAAGATACTGAAGCAATATACTTGATATATTTCTAGAGTTGTATGGGTTTTATGAATAGACATGAAATGTGTTGTTTTCATATGCCTTAATGTGATTAAAATGTTTTTAAAATGTTAACTGTTTTAAGTAAAAACTGTTTGAATGAAAACAGATGCAGAGAAAGATGCTATGATAATTGGGTTGTTAACATTCTGGTGGTTATCTTACTAGAGCTATAAAAACTGAATCATAGAATTGGAAGAGACCTCAAGGGCCATCCAAATTCTGAAAGACAGAGAAGAAGGAGAAGTGAAAATAGAAGGAAGGGATATCAACAAACAAAGATACACAGACTACATTATACTACAAGCAGAAAACATTACAGACCTAGAGCAACTACTAAGGAAGGTTAAGAAAGACAGTGTAAAGAATCATAGAATGATAGAGTTGGAAGAGACCACAAGGGCCATCCAGGCCAACTCTCTGCCATGCAGGAACTCTCAATCAAAGCACCCCTGACAGATGGCCACCAAGCCTCTGTTTACAAAACTTCAAAGAAAGAGACACTACCACTCTCCAAGGGTGTCAAACATCCCATACTGTCAGGAAGTTCCTCCTAATGTTGAGGTGGAATCTCTTTTCCTGTAGCTTGCATCCATTGTTCTGGGTCCTGTTCTCTGGAGCAGAAGAAAACAAGCTTGTTCCCTCCTCAATATGACATCCTTTCAATATTTAAACAGGGCTATTATATCATCTCTTAACCTTCTCTTCTCCAGGCTAAAGATCCCCAGCTCCCTAAGTCATTCCTCATAGGGCATGGTTTCCAGACCCTTCACCATTTTGGTGGCCCTCCTTTGGACATGCTCCAGTTGTTAAGGAAAATGCAACATGGGACATACAGTAGAAGAAATAAAACATGTATGTGAAAGTCACAATGATTAAGCAAAAGCAATTAAGAAGCCACACAGGTGAAAAAGCTAATGTAATTTAGTAGGCTTGAATGCCAAGGACAGAATTATAGAATGTACAATTGGAAACACCTGAGATTCATTAAGTGTACAAGGTGAAATGATGAAATTCTTAAGTATGGGTTGAACTATGTGAACCAATCAAAATGAGTATACACGCCCACTGGGTGGAAACTGACTAAGTGAGTGGTGTTTAACAATGGCTATAATAATTGCTATGTTTGCCTATGTGTTTTGTGGAGTAGTTTGGAGTTTAGTGGATAGTTGGAGTGTTTTAGAGATTGTAGAGATTGTGATTTGTAGGGCATTAGTATTTGTATATAGTAGAATAAAGTAGATCTTTTATATAAGACTACAGTACTGAGTTGTCTGGTGTCTTGAGTGAAGATACAAGAGCCAGCAGAATCCTGGAGAAGTTTGGAGACTTCTGAGGAAGAAGAGCGAGAAGGCTTGGAGAGTTTGTCAGGGTCTTCAGCCTATTCTCTGAAACTCTGCTGCTTTGGAAGAAAAGCATTAACCACTGACCAAAGCTGGTCAGCTCCGCTGCATAACAAGGTGGTGAGTTAGAGCCAGAGGTGAAGAGCTACAACTCCCATAATCCCTGACACCAGTGTCTCAACATCCTTTTTGAATTGTGGTGCCCAGAACTGGACACATTATTCCAGATGGGGCCTGGCCAAAGCAGAATAGAGTGGCACTATTACTTCTTTTGATCTAGCTTTTGATGCAGCCTAAAATCACAGTACCTTACCTTAACATTTCTCTGTCATTGTATTAGCTTTGGCCCAGCTTTCTAGTCTATTCAAGTCATTTTGAATTTTGATTCTGTCCTCTGGGGTATTAGCTACTCCTCCTAATTTGGTGTCTTCTGCAAATTTGATAACTATGCCCCCAATACTGTCATCCAAGTCATTAATAAATATGTTATTCATTCATTTATTTATTTACAGTATTTATACCCCACCCTTCAGCCCTAAAGGCTCTCAGAATGGCTTACAATTATTATTATTAATTAGACGGTTCCCTGCCCTCAGGCTTACAATCTAAAAAGACATGACACAAAAGGAGAAAGGAATGGTGGTAGGGAAGGGGACCAGTTCTTCTCTCCCTCTGAGGCCTGGACCAAGGCAGATAGACTGGAAGGAAGGGTCTTTTTCATAGTTCAGGCTAAGTTCAGCTTTCTAATCTATTCAGGTCATTTTGACTTTTGATCCTCTCCTCTTGAGTATTAGCTGTTCCTCCTAATTTGGTGTTATCTGCAAATTTGATAAGCACACCCCCTATTTTTTCATCCAAGTGATAGATGAAGATGTTGAATAGCACTGGACCCAGGACAGAACCCTGTGGCACCCCACTGGTCACTTCTCTCCAAGATGAGAGCACCCTTTGAGTTCGGGTGGTCGACCAATTACAAATCCATTTAACAGTTGTATTGTCTAACCCACATTTTACTAACTTGTTTGCAAGAATGTCATGGGAGACCTTTTCAAAGACCTTACTGAAATCAAATTATTCTATGTCTCTCTGTCTATGCAGGCTATTTGCCATAATAAATGAAATTAAATATGATCCTCTGTCTACCAAGCTGGTAATTTTATTGAAAAAGGATATCAGATTAATCTAGCATGACTTGTTTCTCTGAAACCCATGTTGGCTTTTTGTGAGTATGACATTCCCTTCTAAATGTATACTGACTTTATTGATCTGCTCTAGAATCGTTCCTGGTATTGATATCAGACTAACTGGGCAATAATTGTTGGTATCCTCTTTTTTCCCTTTTGGAAAATATCATCCTTGATAAGAGAGAGCAATTTTGTAGCTGGCAGCACAGAGACAATCCCTGGCTTCTCTACTTCTACTTGTCACATTCCACCAGCTCTCTACCTCCTATGTATAAAAACTGAGCCTCTCCCCAGAAACCTCCTCTTTGTGTTCCCCATCCAGGACCACCTGTTCTGTTCTGTCCAGAAAAACCTCTTGCTCCCTAATATGCTGAAATGCAGATACCTAGGCATCCAGCTGCTGTATTTTCTGTTCCAATAGGTCTACCAATTTGCACTCGGTACAGATGAAGTTCTTCACATCCCTAGGCAAGAACACAAACATACCACCACACGGTTGCAGGTGACTGCAGCAGCTCCCTCACTGTCCATGTTCAGTAGTGTTAAGTAAGCACTGAAACAGGATTCCGAGTTTCCCCCTCAACATTCACCTGTTAAACACCCATGCAAATACACCCAGTTGGCTTTGCCTATTCACCAGGTTGGGGCTATAGTTATATGGAGAGCTACTGGCTGATGGGTCCTCCCCCAACCAAGTCTGTGTCTCACTTCCTCTGAGCAAGGTCCTCAATCAGCCCTGATCCAACAGACAGAATGTCATAAACAACAATAGAACAATAAAAACTACAACACACATAAGCAAGCCTCCACTAGGCTCAAACAAACAAACCAAACAGACTATGTCAACTGATCCTCACCAACAAATTCTCCCAAAACACTCTCTGAAACTAGACAGTTAGTTGCTGGTAGCACCTCCCGGAATCAGGTCAACAGAAGCTCCACCCCCTCAGGAAGAGCACAGTGCCAAAAGCATGCAAAAGCCCCCAGCAAGCCCATTAAAAAAGTGAAAAATTAAATAATCCCTCAAATACAACTCACCTTCTGCTGTCTGAGACTGAACTTAAAGGAAAGAGGCAATGGGACAATATATAGAGCTAATTGCTGGTAGCTCCTGCCCCCTCAGACCATGTGCTCAGGAAGATCACAGGGCCAAAAGCAGGCAGAAGCCCCCAATAAGGCCCTTAAAAACAGAGAAAAGGTACAGGGGAATTCCTCAAACATAGTTGTCAGCTCACCTTCAGCTCTAGATTGAACATAGAAAATTGGCCTGCAGATAGGGTTGGCATAATTCTCTACTATAAACCGGGACAAAATGTAGGACAAAATTTAGCCCAAAATGTAGGATAATTGTAGGATAAAATTTAGTCCACAATGCAGGACATTTAAGAGAAATGGAGGACCTTAAATATCCTACATTTTGGTCTAAATTTTATCCTACAATTGTCTTACATTTTGGTCTAAATTTTATCCTACATTTTGTCCCGGTTTATAGTAGAGAATTATGGCAACCCTACCTGCAGAGTATGTTTCGTGTAATTATTGGAGCAAGGACCTTTGTCTTCAGGACCATGTCACGATTACTTGGATGAGATGAAAATGGATATGATGTGTGATTCTCTTCTCCCTACAATACTTCAGCAAGCTGAGAAGTCAGACCTGGTCATACAGCTAAGAGAGAATGACTGCACCTCCCAGAAAAGTTTGAACCAGATTTTAATGAAAAAGAATTTATGTTAAGCAACTTCCACAACACAATGTTGTTTTGGTCAGACTTGCTGGAATGTGGGGCTGGAGACCCAAAGATCAGTGGCATCCTCACAGGGGTGTAACTCGGTGTTGGAAGAGGGATTGACTTCCAGGGGCAGGGCTTAAAGGCCCCCACAGCTTGCTGCCACATGCCACTCTACTCACCTGGAAGTGCTTTGTCATGGAGATGAGTTGCACCTAACTGAAGGGGCACCGGATATATAGCTGTGACATCTACTGCAAATAGGCTTGCCATAACCCGGCTGCCCCCGTGAAATTCACGGATTGGAGTGTTTAAACCGTTTCCCGCCCGTTTTGCCCATTCAATCCCGGGTTCCTGCTGACTCCAGGCCAGATTTTAGCAATCTCCAGTCAAGACTTTCGACTGACAAGCTCTGCCTGCCTGGAAGAAGGCAGGATTGGCTCTTTTCCCCCATGGGACCCCCTTAGTCACGCCTCCTTCTCCTCCTCCTCAGCAGCCAAGATGTCTGCCTCCAGGGAGAAGGAGAAGCAGCATGGCAGGGAGGGGGTCTCCTGGTGTGGCAGCCTCCCTTGCCCCCCAGCCTCCCTCTTCCTCCCTCACCAAGACTCAGTACAAAGGCAAAAGGCAAGGAGGCAGGCACCAGGGGCTCCCTTTCACGTTCGTTGCTTTGCCTTTCCTGCTCCTCCTTTGGGGCTTCTCTCTGCTCTGCGAGTGGCTGGCTATGGCTTCTGGGGAGAGGAGAAAAGGGGAAGGAGGAGGAGGGAGAAAAAGCCCCACAGCAGTCTGTCCTTTGGGGCTTCTCTCTGCTCTGCGGGTGGCTATGGCTAAGTTTTGGGGGAGAGGAGAAAAGGGGAAGGAGGAGGGAGAAAAAGCCCCACGCCAGTCTCACTCCTCCATCTAAGGCAGCCTCCTCTTCTTCCTCCTCCTCCTCCTCCTTTTCTTCCCCCTTCTTCTTTTCTTTCCTCCTCCTTTCCCTGGAGGACCCAGCGGTTGTTGTGTCTTTGCCTGATCCTGCACTCCTATCCTTGCTTTTTATCCTTACTTTTTATAGACTGTCATTTGTTTATACTCTCCAATCTGCCTCTACATGAACCTATAAGGTGTTTTAAATTTGGATTTTGTCATTGTGCTGGCCATATGGCCATAATAATAATGTTGTTGTTGTTGTTGTTGTTGTTATTATTATTTCCTCCTCTTCTTCCTCCTCCCCCTCTTCTTCTTCTTCCCCTCTTCCTCCTCTTCTGTTGTAATTGTGTGCCCTCAACTCCTTTCTGACTTATGGCAGCCCTGCAGAGTTCCCTTGGCATAGTTTCTTCAAAGGAGGAGAGGCTTGCCTTTAAGAGGCTGAGAGAGTGTGACTTGCCCAAGATCTCTCACTGGGTTTGCATGGCCATTCTGGCTCCTCCAATTCTCTAGCCACCAAAGCCAGCCCCTCTTCTTCCCTCCTTCTTTTCTTTCCTCTTCCTCCTCTTCTGTTGTTATTGTTATTGCTATTGTGTGCCTTCAACTCCTTGCTGACTTATGGCAGCCCTGCCTGGATGTGGAAATTGTAGTTTGCAGAATGGCTGTGGCACCAGAGACTTAGAACTGAAAAGCACTTTGAGACCATAATAAGGCAAACCTATCCTGGGGTTTCTTGGCAAGATGTTATTCTGAAGAGGTTTGCTGCCTGACCTCTCATCTCTCCTTGAGGCTGAGAGAGTGGAGAGTAGGACTTGCCCATACTCTATTTGTTAATTCCAACCTTTTGGACCTTCTACTATTGTCATTATGATTCTTCACATGGTCAACCTTTCAGGATTACACTGATCAAGAATGTTCACACACATTAAAACATTCTATGCTAACAAATTGGACACACAAGTACAGTAACAGCCAAAATCTACTATGCAGTGATACCTGTATAGTACCAACCAAAATGCACAAAATATATCATGCAAGCTTTCAAAGCTCCACTGACATCTTCATCAGGCAAAAGTGTTAAAAATCCAACAGAAGCAAGAAAGAAAGAAAGAAAAAATGATAGTGTAAATGTGCTATGTGTGTGTGTGTTTTAGAATTGTGTGTGTGTGTGTGTGTGGTCAGAAAGGGAATTACATTCATGACATTTGTCCAGGAATAATGTCAAAATGTCCTCCATTTTGATCATGCCTAAGAAACATGCATTTAGATTAACATTTTTAAAAAAATAACCAATTTTTTCGTGTGTCCTCCATTTTTAGAAATGTTGTCCTACATTTGAAAATGTTATCCTACACTTGTCCTACATTTGTCCCGGTTTGGAGGTCCTGACCTATGGCAACCCTAACTGCAAACTGAGCATTGTTGTGGCTGTAAGGGCCTTCTAATGAAGCCTCCTTTGGTGGGAGTGTGGCATGGGGCAAGATTGATGTGTTGGGTAAGAATCAGGCTTTGAACTCATAATTTCCCATGAGATGGATCTCTTCTAGGATATTCAAGGGAGGGGAGGCATACTAGAAATGCCCTACTGAGATGGCACAACTGCCCCACTCTGGATGGAAAGTGAACCACACAGTGGCAGGATATTTCAGTAGCTTGCTCTGTTGCTGTTATATTGGTGGCCTTCTGCTTTGGCCATGAGATCAGGCCAAGTCAAGTGCATAGTCATTTGAGATCTGGGTTCAAGCTCAGATCTGTGCCTCATGCCAAGTCAACCTGTACAGCTGTAATGTTAAAGTTGTAACTATTCTTCTTCCAAGATATTTCTTGTTTGTCATGGTTGTTTGGTGTTGTCTTTAATCCCTTCATCCTCACTCTAAATTATTACAGCTAGGCAATTTATCTCACTTTTTCATTTTTCAACTCCCTTCTCAATATTTAAGCTAAGATCCACCTTGAAAGCCAAAAATGTTGGCAGTAGAGATGTAAACTGATTGCATAATGCTTCTCATGCTTGAAGAAGGGTAAGAAATATAATTACTGTCCTCCCCACATGGGAATTGTGAGATAATTAAAATATCTTGCCCCTCACACTGGACAGAGCTCATCCATTCCAATCTGGGGCAGGAACTTCCATTGAAATTTGATGTTCTGGATGCTTTAGGGATTTATTGCTTCAGTGCAAACAGATGGAGTGCAATTCAGTCTGTGCATCTTCATGTTGGAGAGGTCTAGCAACATAGGAAACTATTCTTTTTTAGTGTGTTGCCAATGAGATATTGAAATGTGTGTTTTTGTTGTTTTTGCAAATGACTGGATTCAAATTTCTCAAACCTAAAACAGAAACTGTCAGAGGGGTGGGAGATGGTACATTGGTATTATTTATGAGAAAGGTAGAATCAGTTTTCTAATTCCATTCATTACATGTTGCAATCCAACCAAAATAATCTGTTGAAGAAGTGCTCTGTGTAGCTCAGGAAACACACACACACACAAACACATTGAGAGAGAGAGAGAGAGAGAGAGAGAGAGAGAGAGAGGTGTGATACTAATCCTTGAAGCCAGCTTCCTTAAGAGACTATTAATACTCATGCAGTTGCATTGATCCATATCTGTTAGAGCTTGAAAACATTGCCTTTTTTGGACTAAACCTCTCATAATTGGGTGAGGGATTATGGGAGCCATAGTACAAAACTTTAGCAAGCTCTAATTCTCTCTTTCTCTCTCTCTTTCTCCAATAGCTGGAAGGCCATATCTTATGATAAAGTAACACACTAGCCCAAAAGTTACTTTAAATGAATACCATTTGGCTTTTAAAAAGGGAAAAGCTGCTAGTTATTGCTGTTGAATGGAACATTATGTATCTCACATTTGTATCTTCCATTGAGTTCAGTGCATAACAGTATGCACTGGAGTGAGAGAAAGAGAGAGAGGTAGGGAGAAGAAGAAAGAGAGACTGAGAGAGAATAAGAGCTTGGAAAAACTATGGACTATAGCTCCCATCTTTCCTCACCCAGCTATGGAAACTGTAGTTCTCACAAATATGGATCAATACAACTGTATGAGCATTTATAGCCTCTTCGGGTTGCTAGTTCTGAGGACGAGAATTGCACCGCAATGTGTGTCGGTGTGGGTGTTTCCTGAGCTACACAGAGTGCTTCTTCAACAGACCATTTTGGTTGGATTTAATAAATTAGTGATAGCTTTGCCTTAGCCACAAACACACTACTGCACCCTGAATCTTCTCGCTAGGTTGAGGAAGAGGCAAAGCAATATGGCGCTACTGTATTTTACATTCCTCATCCTTGTAGCAAGTTGACTACAAACTGGCGATTAGCAACAACTAACCAAACTGAGCTTTCTATTTATGCTTAACACAAGAGCATTTCAATGAACTTCCTGACTGAGGCTGGGAGGAGAAAATATTTTCCCATCTTAGGCAAAAGGGACACATGGAAATTTCACAAGCCTCTAATTACAACCACTATGACACTTCATAATGGTACAGCAATAAAAAGAATCATCAGCCTACCTCATCATCATGAAAAAGTAAACAACCCCTCACTGGATCATCATGTAGAAATACTGGGGTGACTAATAAAGCCCAAAGAGCACAGGGGCATTTGAAGAACATATTTCCTATCTCCACTGTTCTCTTCTAAACTTTGGAAGCAATTTTTTATTAAGTGCATACAAGAGGATGATCTTAAACCTCAAGAAGAGAGTGCATAATAATTGTATGCTCCTGTAATGCTCTCCAAAGGCCTATTCAGAGTCCATTCTGGAAGACAACAATATATCACAAAGTTCTACAAAGTTCCTCCTAATGAACGCATGCCAATTTGAGAGCAAGAATTTGGCCTCATAGGACAAAATAACCACTGCTCTTAGTCTCTGGGTACTTTACTACTTTATTTCAGAGCGATTCAAAATCTAATTAAATTTCTAAACTCTAATGAAATTACTGTAGAAAAATCATTTAGGACTATATTATACACAATTACTCATGACTGAAAATTACTGCTAGCCTCTTTCACTAGGAGAATGTCCCTGGAGAAATCCTTGTTATTCTGACCACAGATAAATCCAGTACTATTCCCCTTAATTTACAGAATGAAGGTAAAACTGGAATTAATTAAAAATATATATCCTGCTGCTGCTCAGTGATTGGGGAGTTGTAGGGCTGGGCTTGGAAGTCATCAGAATGGCCAAAGAGTAGGGTGATCCTCTCAGTTTCCACTGAAGGAACTAATAAAAGCATTTGATCCACTGCACTATTTATTTCTTGTCAATGAATACCATTAAATTGGGAGAACAATAAAACAAAAATAGAATATACATTCTATTCAATGCAGAGCATATACACCAAGAAATGGTCTCAGACCAATGTGTTCACATATCTATAAAAACTCTGCATTATTGGTATTAAAATATGCATATTCTCTATTATCAGAGGGCATAATGGACATAAATTTAGAAAGTGCATAATGGACATAAATCTGTATCCTTTAGGTGTTTTTTTGTCTTTGTTATATAATTAATGTCTGGATTGGAATAAAGAAAAATTGTTGTTTGTACAGTCAACATGACTAGTCTTTCTTTCCTATTTATTTTGGAGATCCATACACATGTTGTTTATCCAGAATATTTTCTGCCAGCTCCCAGTTCTATCAGAGACTTTTAATACCAACTCCATAGGTTTATTTTAACCCAGTTTAAAATAAGACTTGGTATAATCCAATATAAAATTAGACATGGAGGAAGGAGGCATGAAAATTGGTGGAACAAACATCAACAGTGTGAGATATGCAGATGGCACTACACTACTTGCAGAAAATAGTAGAGTCTTGGAACAATTACTGAAGAAAATCAAGGAAGAAAGTACAAAAGCAGGTTTAGAGATTAACATTAAAAAACCAAAAATAAAGGCCACAGATGATTTACCTACCTTTAAATTAGATAATGAAGACATTAAAATAGTTCCGTTCCCAAACCTTGGCTCAGGCATTAATCAGAATGGAGCTTGCACTCAAGAAATCAGAAGATTAGGACTTGGAATGTCAGCTATGAAGAAACTAGCTGACATGTAAAAATATATCATTCAATACTATAGTTAGGGTTATCCATGCCATTATATTTCTCATTTCTGTGTATGGCTGTGAAAGCTGGACAGTGAAGAAAGCTGATAGGTAGAAAATTAGTTCATTTGAAATGTGGTGCTAGGTTATGCTCTTCTCTTTTGAAATGAGAAGAGTTCTACAGATATTGTGAACTGCTAAAAAGACCAATTAATGGGTCCTAGGGCAAATCATTCCAAAATATGTTAGCAAAATATTTACAGAATTTAACAATAATGTAATAAACACATTTGCATTATTAAGCATAATCAACAAGGAGCCAGAAGAACCATGGTCAGAAGCCAAAGACATAATCAAGGAAGAGTACAGGAAAACATTACCAATGGCCAGGAAAAAAAGGAAGGAACAATGGATTACAAATTATACACTTCACGCAGTAAAGGAAAGATGAGAAGCAAAAGTAAAGGGAGATAGAAATAAAATCAGAATCATGAACACAAGGGTTCAGTGACTAGTGCGGAAGGACAAAGAGAACTACAATAATAATCAATTCAGAGAACTAGAAGACAACAACAAAAAGGATGAACAAGAGATATCTTCCACAAGATCCACGAAGTCAAAGGGAAGTTCAAACCAAGGACGGGGATGCTCTACAATCAGAGGAAGAACATACTGAACAATTAAGAAAACATGGAAAGACAATAGAAGCAATACACAGAAGAGCTATATAAAAAGTGAAAGGTTGAATGACACATAGGAAGAAGAATGTTATGAAGCTGAATCCCATATTTTGAAAAGCAATAGGAATGAACAAATCACCAGGAACAGATGGCATCGAACTGCAATAATCCACACAGACAGAAGCCAACTGTTATATTAACAAAAATATACCAACATACAGTATATGGAAAACAAAACAATGGCCAACAGATTGGAAACAATCTAACATCCCCATCCACAAAAAAGAAGACACAAAAGACTGCACAACTATAGGACTATAGTGTTAATTTCCCATGCAAGCAAAATCATGTTCAAAATACTACAGCATAGACTCCATTCACATATGAAGAGAGAAACCCCAGTGAGGCAAGCAGAGTTCAGGAAAGGAAGAGGCACTAGGGGCCCCATTGCAAACATAAGATGATGAAAAGCTATGGAGTGATCTTCAAGAAATGGGAATGCTGTTACGTCTGATAGTAATACAGTCGGCCCTTCTTATACACGGATTTTTTATACACGGATTCCAGCATACACGGTTTGAAAATGTTCCAAAAAAGTATAAATTTACCTTGATGTTCCATTTTTTATTAGGGACACCATTTTGCTATGTCATTATATTTAATGGGACTTGAACATACACGGATTTTGTTATACACAGGGGATCTTGGAACCAAACCCCAGCGTATAACAAGGGTCCACTGTAATGAGAATTCTGCACTTAGGACAAGAGGCTACTAATAGAACAGAATATGGAGAAACAGAATTATTCCCAATTGGCAAAGGGGTCAGGCAAAGCTGTATGCTATCTCTTTATAAATAATACCTGTCAGATACCAAGTGGGTGGAAGTTAGCTATAGTGGTACCCATTCACAAAAAAGGTAACAACAAAGATCCTAGTAACTACAGACCGATTAGCCTAATAGATATTGTTGCCAAAATATACTCGAGGTTTCTTTTGAACAAACTAGAAAGCTGGCTTAATGATAATGGAATACTCACAGAAGAACAAGCTGGATTTAGACTAAATTGATCTACCATTGACAACTGCTTTATTCTAAACCATGTGATTGCCAAATATATTAGCAAAGGAAAACATCTATATGCTGCTTTCATAGATCTTTCCACAGCATTTGACACCATGAATAGAGAAAATCTATGGAACAAACTAATTGACCTTAAAATTGAATTGCAATTGTTGTTATTAATCAAAGCCCTTTATACAGGTACTAGTTTGAGAGTGAGATTTGGTTTAAATGGAGCCTTGACAAATAAAATCAATACATACAAAGGGGTAAGACAAGGGTGCTTATTAGCTCCCTTATTATTTAATTTATATGTTAATGACCTGCCATCTGTAATGAAAGATTCTACAGTCCATATGCCAACAGTCCTACATACTCCTTGTAACACTTTGCTTTATGCTGATGACATGATTTTGTCATCATATCCTCAAGTAGGTATGTGGAGATTGTTAAAAAGACTTAGTGGTTATTTTAATTTTCTGACTATTAACAAATCTAAGTCAAACATAATGGTATTTGGTAAACGAATGCAGAGTCATAGATGGCAATTAGAGGTCAAGTAAGGAGCATCTCTTATCTAGGTATAACATTCTCAGAAAATGGATCCTGGTCATGCCATCATCAAAGGCCCATTTGAATCTCATACTTAAACTAAAAGCTCACAAATACCCTGGCTCTCTAACCCCAATAATTAATGTTTATAAAGCTAAAGTTACACCTATGCTTTTATACGCAGCAGAAGTTTGGGGTCTAAATCCCACTTCAGTAGTTGAATTAGCTCAGTCTCAACATCTGAGATGTATATTGGGTGTAGACACGAGGACATCCGCGGCTGCTGTTAGAGCGGAACTAGAAATATATTCAATTCATTCGCAAGCCAAAATCTATTGGTGTAAAATCAATGAAATGGGGCCAGATAGACTACCAAAATTATGTCTCTTAGAATAGTCTCAATCCCATCTTGAGTCCTCTTGGTTTAGACAAATAACAAATTTTATTATGAGCTGTGGCCTCCCTGTAACCTGCACAGTCAATGAGCAAGCAAAAAAGGGTGCGAGACAGAGAATCCAGGATATCAAGGCCCAAAATGATATAGCCACCCTTAGTAAGGTAGGCAATTTAAAATGGCTGAGCCGTTTTAAATGCACTTTTCAAAGACCTAACTATCTAAAAATAGAAATGCCAAAATACCTGAGGGAGGCATGTACTCGAGCTAGATTTGATCAGCTTGACACAATGGTAAGATATGGTAGATTTAATGGTATTCCTTACGATGAGCGAACTTGTATTTATGGAGACCAAGAGATTGAAGATTTAGCTCATATTGTATTCAAGTGTAATTTGTACCAACAGGAAAGAGACCAGTATTTTGGTCCCTATATCAAACGATCAATGTTCTGGGATGCCCATGTTAAAACTTCATTCTTCGTGAGTGGTCAAGATTCAAAAATATCTATTACCACAGCTTGGTTTCTATGTAAAGCAATACAGTTGAAAGCTAGATATGTGGGGACAATTTGGGTCAACTGTAGAGGTGATGAGGAATTTTGATGTGTAACTGATGTTCAATTTTTGTTTTATGTACTATCTTTTTAAAGCTGTATTTTCCCCCTCTCTATTTTACCCATTTTTGTATTTTGAATCTTTTATATAGATTCTTATAATCAAGTTTTATAATTTTGTTTCATTTATGGGTTTTGTATTTAAATTGCATGGCATTCACATGGTATCTGTACGGTATTTTATTATAGTTAGCTCCTCTAATTTCTATAGAACTTCTATAGAATTTTTGTAGTGTGTTTTATCTGCTTTTGTGTTATTTTGATATGGCCTAAGGGCTAATCAATAAACATTGATTGATTGACAACTGTATGTTATCTCCCTACTTGTTCAACTTGTATGCAGAACAGCAGGTATAGACTTAGAAAAAGGAGGAGTAAAGACAGGAGGAAGGAAGACCAACAATCTAAGATATGCTGATGGTACCATACTGCTAGCAGAAAATGTTAAGACTTGGATAAACTACTAAGGAAAGCTAAAGAAGAAAGTTCAAAGGCAGGCCTACTGCTGAACACAAAGATAATGACCACAGAGGATCTACATAAATTCAACCTAGACAACAAGGTAATCAAAACAGAAAAAGAGTTCACTTACCTTTGATCAAATATAGATCAGAATGGAGACTGAAGTCAAAAAATCAGGACATCATTAGGAATGGGAAGAACAGCTATGAAAGAACTAGACAAGATCCTAAAATGTAAAGACATACAACTGGGCACTAAAGTTACAATTGTCTAAGCCAGGGGTCGACAACCCCCGGCCCACGGGCCTGATGCGGCCCGCGGAGGCGGCAGGACCAGCCCCAGCGCGGCTGAGAGTGTGTGACTTGCCCCAAGGTTTTCTTGGAAGATTTGTTCAGAGGGGATTTGCCTTCACTTTCTTTTAAGGCTGTGACAAGCCCAGTGGGTTTTTTATTCCCAAAGAAGGGATCAAATCTTTGTTCTCCTCCACTGCTGCTTCCTGCCACACTTCCTCAGATGCATTTAGTCTCAGAGGTGCTCCAAAATCTCTATGTCTTTGAATTCTACTATTATTATTATTATTATTATTATTATTATTATTATTAACTGAAAGAAAGAAGTTGGCAGCATGAGCTTTCCTAAAGTCTGCTTCCCCAGATGCATTTAATCTCAGAGGTGCAACAAGATTTCTATAATGTAAGCATATATATTAATGTTTTTTTAGAAATTAATAATGTTTTTGGCTTTTAGCTGGTTATGTCCTCCATTTTTCTTGAATGGCTTACATTTTGGGGTAAATTTTGTCCTACATTTTTTCTACATTTTGTCCCAGTTTGGTGATAGAGAATTATGACAAACCTACCCCAAAGGAGCCACGACATGCGGCTCCTTTGTCCACCGCAACAGAGGCCCCATAAGCACCCTGGAGCAGCACTATGACGTCCCTCATGCACTGCACCATTTGGACATGAGCCACATCATCGACATGCACACCATGTAAACGGTGGTGTCCCAAGATGGTGCCTGAGGCTCGCAGTAGGACTCAGGACATTAAAAAATATAGCAAGCAATATTAATTTCAGAGAAGAGGATTAAATGGAACTCCTTGATACAAACAGGTTTGCTGCAGAAGCTTTACTCTGAAGAATTTTTGAATTTAAGAAATGATCTGCTCCAAGCATCCATTATTTTTTTTTAAAAAAAAGATTTTATTGATGATTATAACATTTAACACACACACACAAAAACACCGAAGAAAAAAAAATAAAACACAACATTAACAACACCACACCATAAGTCTTAAACTAAAAAAAAGTCTTATTAAATCTAACCTAAATAAACCTAACTAATAACCTGTCTCTAAATACATCACTTCACATAACATATTACACACTACACATAACTAAAACAATTCTTCCATTCTTGTGCACTAGAATACTATAGTTTATAACTTCATTTGTGATCCTTATTAATCTTCGTTCTGTTCTTTATACTTTGTCTGCTACTTCTTCATCTAACTTAATTCCTAATAAACTCTAAGATTCATGTTTACTTTCTTGGCTGTTCTAACCATTATTCTATATACATGTCTTGATCTCTTATATTTATTACATTTGTTACTATTTCTTTAGTTCTACTTAATCCTTAAAGCCTTCTATAAGCAGTTCATTTCTTTCTCGTTGTAAAAAGACCATCACATCTCTCCAATCCTTATAGAATTCTTCCATATCTTTGTCGTTCAACAGTCGTGTCAGTTTGTCCATTTCAGCCAATTCATATATTTTTTCAATCCACTCTTTCAAATTTGGTATGTTCCCTTCCTTCCATCTACATGCCAATATAATCTTTGCTGCAGTAATCAAAAGAAATATTATTCTACCATATTTTTCCAACTCTTTATCTATTATATTTAGCGAATAGATCTCAGGTTTAAATTTCATTTTTATTTTTAGTATATCAGAAATTATTTTATGAATTGTTTGCCAATATTTTTTTACTTTTACACAAGCCCACCAACTATGAAAAAGGTTCCTCTTTCTTTTGAGCATTTCCAACATTGATTATGTGTCCCATATATTTTTGCTAATTTTTCCGGTGTTATATACTATCTATAAAACATTTTATAGTAATTTTCTCTAATGTTTTGGCTTCTTGTATATTTTAATCTTTTATTCCAAGTGAATTCCCACTGGCCTAATTCAATGTCATGTCCAATATTCTGGGCCCAAATTATCATGTTGCTCTTAATTGTTTCTTTTTCTAGTTCAATTTTTAGTAAATATTTATATATTTTTGACAAAAGTCCTTTGTTATTAGACTTTAATATTTTCTCATGTTCTATTTCCTCCTTAGCTATTAAATTCTCTTTCTGGTCAGCTTTGAATCTTTTTTTTAATTGTAATTTTAAATACCAATGTATTTTATAATGTTGATTCGTTAATCCTTCTTCTGTTTTAAACCTATAATTTTTTGCTTCTTTGACTAATAAATCTCTATATCTTAACCAATTTTTTACCAGCCCTTTCTCTCTCCAAAGGAAAGCTTCTTGAGGGGAGGTTTCTAATGTAATTTTTTCACCAATTTTTTTCTAACTTTTTTCCAGATCCATAACAGTGGTTTTCTTATACAGTGATTATTAAATTCTCTATCTATTTTTTCTTTGTTGTAATATAAATAAGCGTGCCATCCAAAATTTAGTTTTTCTCCTTCTAATCTTAATAATTTTTGGTCTTTAAGTTCTAGTCAATATTTGAGCTAAACTAAACATGCAGCATGAAAGTAAACTTTTAAATCTGGTACGGCTAGCCCACCACTTTCTTTCGCATCCTGAAGTGTTCTCATTCTGACTCTGGGTTTCTTTCCCATCCAAATAAATTTTGTTAAGTCTTTCTGCCAAATTTGAATTGATTTTTCTTTTAGTATAATTAGTATTGTTTTTAGAGAAATAATAATTTTGGTAGGATATTCATTTTGATACATGCTATTCTTCCTAATAGAGATAGTTTTAAGGATTTCCAGTTCTCAATATCTTTTTAAATTTGATTCCACAATTTATTATAATCATTCTTAAATAAGCCTGCATTGTTCATAGTAATTTCTATTCCCAGATATCTTGCTTTTTTTTGTTGTATTATAACCTGATATTTCCATTAGTTCTTTTTCCTCAATTTTTTTTCATATTTTTGGTCAATATATTTGTTTACTCTCATTTATTTTGAGTCCAGATATTTTTTCAAATTCTTTAAATTCATTTTTGAGTGTTCTGATGCTTAATAAAGGATCTTTTAGAAAAAGGGCTAAGTCATCGGCAAACGCCAATGTTTTAATTTCAATTCCTTTGTTATTAACTGTTCTATTTTCCTGATTAATATTTCTATCACCATAATTAATAGTAAGGGTGATAATGAGCATCCTTGTCTCGTACCTTGTTTGATTTTTACTGTTTTGGTTTTTTCTCTATTTACAATTAAATATGCTTCCTGTTCTTTGTAAATAGCTTTTATCCAATTCATAAATCTGTTTTTGATTCCTACTTTTTTAAGATTTCAAATATTACTTTCCAATTTACTTTGTTGAATGCTTTTTTCATATCTATTAATATTATAGCCAATTCCCTATCTTTTTTATCTTTAAACAGTTCAATAGTATCTATCATTATTCTTGTATTTTTCCTTAAATATCTTTGGGGTAAGAAACCTTTTTGTTCTTCTCTTATCCAACTTTGGATGACATTCTTTAATCTGTTTGCTAATATGGCTGTAAAAAATTTGTAGTCTGTATTTAATAATGAAATAGGTCTATAGTTTCTAGTCTCTTGTGGATCTTTATCAGGTTTCAAAATTAAAGTGATATTTGCTTCTTTCCAGGTTTTAGGAAACTTATCAATACTAATTTTATTTAACATTTTTTATAGTGGATCTATTAGTTGGTCTTCAAATTTTTTATAATATGCTGTTGTAAACCCATCAGGCCCAGGGGCTTTTCCTATTTTTTGTTCTTTTAGACAAGTGTCTAATTTCTTCTTTAGTTATTGGTCTTTCCAAACTATCAATGTGATCTACTGTTATTTACGGGAAATTTATTTTCTCTAAATAGGCTCTGATTTGATTTACATCAATATGTTGTTTGTCATATAAACCTTTATAATAATTATAAAAGGTTTCTTTTATTTTCTCCTGTTCTGGTATCTTTTCTTCTCCTAATTTAATTTTCATTATAGTATTTTTCCTCTTTCTTTTTGTTTTATATGCTAGCCATCTTCCTGTTTCACATTTTCACATTTTCAAAATAATATTGTTTCGTAAATTTCATTTTCTTTTCCATTTCTTCAGTTAAGCACATTGATATCTGATTTTGAAGGATTTTGATTTCATTTATTATTTCTACTCTTTCTGGATTGTCTTTCAAATTTTCTTCTTTACTTTTAATTTCCTCACTAATTTTGTTAATTTTTTTATTTCTTTTTTTTTCTTTCTCTGTATGTTTTCCTCTATAAAAAATCCTCTCATAACTGTTTTAGTAGCTTCCCATGCTATATCATCTTCCGTACCTTTCCCAGAGTTTTCTCTAAAGTAATTTTCTAATGTTTCTTTGGCTCTTTCCAATATATCTTTTCTTTTTAGTAAATTTTCATCTAGATACCATGAAGGGTTTTTTTCTCCTATTTTTAATTCCAATGAGATTGGATTATGATCGGAAATAATTTTTGCTAATGATTCCATTTTTTTATATATATATTTTTGCCCAATTTTTAGAAATAAAGAACATGTCTAATCTGGATAGCGATTTGTGTCTATGTGAGTAAAAAGTAAAGTCTTTCTTTATACCATATTTGTATCTCCACACATCTATTAATCCCAAGTTTTCAATCATTTTATTAAATTTAGTTGGAAGTTTTCCCTGATTTTTTTAAATCATTTTATTTGATTTTCTATCTAAAGTTGGGTTCAATACCCCATTCCAGTCTCCTATCATAGTAATATCATTATAATTTAGGTCCAGAATTTTGTTCATAATTTTTAGGTAAAATTCTTCTTTTTTATCCAATGGGCCATAAACCCCTATTACTAATATTTTTGATTATTTATTTTTATTTCTATTCCTGTTCTTACTTCCAATATCTTGACTTTTGTATCAGTCTCTTTTAAATTTTTCGTCACTTTTTCCAATAGTCTGTTTCAGACCTTTAATTTCTGTCTTAAATTCCCGTTTCAAATCCATCTTCATGTCTCTCATTTCTTGCCGCATGTCCTGCATTCCTTGACTCAATTTTCTAATTTCATCCAGTATTACTGATTGCTCTGTGTGTTTAGTGTTAAATTCTAAAGATGGTCTTCTCTGTTGGATATTAGTTTGTGTTATATATTTTCTCAGAGACATTGCCATCTCTTCTTTCCTTTGCTTCTTCCTCTTATATGACAGTCTTTGTAAATAATTTAATTTGTTTAATTTATCTTTTCTTATTTAATTTTTAGTATTTTTCTCCTTCAGTACCCAATAATACTTTTTCGTATTTTTTCTTCACCACCAGATGTCGTCGTTTTATTGTTCTTATTTTTGTATTAATTTCTTTTTACCACCAGGTGTCGTTATTCCCTAGATTTATCTTCTATAATGATTTTTCCTTACCACCAAGTGTCATCGTTATGTAGATTCTTATGTTAGCTTCTAGCACTTTGTATCTCCCTTAACCATCCTTGATTTCACTGTTGTTTTGACTAGATTTTCCTCTTATCTCTTGGTGCTGAAGTGTCTGCAGCTGTAATCAGGTCTTACTTTTTGCTATTGTTTTACAATGTACTTTTGGTTCAATTCTTCAGTTGTAAAAAAAACCTTTAAAAATATTCAATGTTTAACATATAGCTTGCTCCTACTTATTTGCTATAGTTTATTTTCTTTCAATTTAGAACACTGCAAGCAAGTCCTTCTTTACTTTAATATTTCTTGCACTTCTCAGTTTTATTTTATATTGAAGTAGAGAGGTGACTTCTCTTTCCCCCTTTTCTCAAAGATGTTTCACCCCTTTTTTTTTTTCCTTTGAGGGAGATTCGTTTCTCTCCGCTTATCTTTCTCTTTAGCTTTCTTTCTATAATTATAATTGTATCTTTCCCTCTTGTCTTTCTTCTTCACCCCTCCTTGCCACTTTGTTACTTTAAAGCAAGACTTACAGGAAGTTATGTCTTTGTTATTTCGTTTCTATTTATCTTATTATTGTTCCGACTCCTTTTTCCTCTCCTCCTTTTCTCTGCCGCTTCTCTCCTTAGAGTTTTTTAGTTCTTTAAATACTATTTCCTTTGTTTTTGTAGCTATCTTGTTGGATTTTCCCTTTTACTTTCTCTCAATGCACAAGATTTCTTATTAGATAGTTAGCTTACTTAGTCTTTATTTGTTGCTGGTGGTGGTTTTTTGCTGGTCGCTCAACACGGCTTCCATCCGCGCGGTTCCTTTTTGACTCTATCTCCTTCTCTACCACGGCGGCGGGGATGGCTACCTCCGTCTCTGCTTCTTCACCCGCTGTTCAGGACTTCTGGAGATCTCTGCGAGCCAGGCAACCCCTCCTTTTCTCTAAGGATGGGGAGTCCCCCTCTTTGGTTCCCAATATTTGTATTTTTATATGTTATATTTAGGGGGAAGCCCCACGTGGAGATCTCACCCCTGGGAGTCTCCTAAGGGTGATCTGCCATTGCCACCTATCCAACCCAGAAGAGCATCCATTATTGTACAACAATTTCGGTCTGACAATTTTTTCTTAAAAAAGGTTTCTGAACCAGAAAATTATCAAATTAAAAGGGAAAATGCATGGTTTGATAAGGCAGATGGGTAAAGTCATAAAATCATATCACACTAGTTATTCTTCTATAATTCCTTCACACTTTTATAATATGCATAAAAAGCTGAAAAGATGAATTTGGGAAAATGGGTTTATTATGCAGAACAGTGGCCTTGCACTGCTGCAAAAGAACTCAGGCCCTGTTCAGACTGGACATTAAGGCTGGCCTGGGGGTGGAGTTGGGACATTGTGTCCACATGATGCACGCCCCAACTCCACCCACCCCAGGGCGCCATAATGCCACACACAGCTCCACATGGTGTGCAGCATCATGGTTTTCCTCCAGTGCTGTGTCCATACAACACAGCACTGAAGGAGTGCCACCAAGTCATGGCAATGTGGCTATGACACCCTCTCCAGGGCACAAAAAGGGCACTTTTTGCGGCTCCTTTTTGTGCCCTGGAAAAGCCAGATCAGGGCCACAGTGTGAGGTTTCCATGGCCCCAATCTTGCTGACACAGGGGCTGCTCCATGCTGTCCCTTCTCAGCTCTCTGAACAGCCCCTCAGATTCTTAAATATACTTGCAAGGCTGGAAAAAAGTTCAATGGTTGCTAAAATTGAATAAAAAAGTCACTTAGGGAGGGTAGTCAATGACCCTAACCTACCTATGATTTCTCTTGTGTTTTTCAGTAAATTTAGGGAAATACTAGGTGTAATTCCATGGTCAGGAATGCTAATAGAGGAAAGAGTTCATGAAGGATGGGAGTTTCTCAAAACTGAGATACTGAAAGCCCAATTTCCAACAGTTCCAATGAGAAGCAAAAATGGGAAGTGTCTAAAGAACTGTCAATGAGCTAAAATGCAAAAGTGTATGTATAAGAAAAGGAAAAAGGAGGAAATCACCAAAGAAGAATTAAATAAAGTGCCTAGCATGCATATGGAGAAAGTCAGAAAAGCTAAAGCACAGAATGAGCTCAAGCTTGCTAGAGAAATTTTAAAAAAATAAAAGGGGATTTTTTGGGGGATTATATCCGTAGCATAAGGAAGAACAAAAAATTGATTGAGACATTGTGTGGAGAAGATAGTGAAATGCTGATAGGGAACAGAGAAAAGGCAGAACTACTCAATAACTCCATTATTTTAGCCTTCTCCCAAAAGCAGAATAGTGCTCAACTTGAGATGAAGCAGATAATGCAGATAGAGAAATGCAACACAGAATAAGTAAAGAGATAGTACAGGAATACCTCACTAGTACAAATGAATTCAAATCTCCAGTGCCAAATGAACTACATCCAAGGGTACTAAAAGAACTGGCAGAAGTAATTTCAAAACTGCTGTCAATAATAATAATAATAATACAGTAATAATAATAATAATAATAATAATAATAATAATAATAATTTCTTTCCCACCTCTCCTCAAGGCTTGAGGCAAGGTACAGCATGTTAAAATACAAAACACAATTTTAAAAACATAAACACATAGTTGATTTACAATACTATAAAATCATTAAAATGCACTCATAAGAGTTTGTATTCAAATTTTAAAAATCATGATTTAAAACTGACTCGACAGGCCTGCTGGAAGAGATATGTCTTTAACGCTGTTTTAAATGCAGTCAGAATTTCCAGTTGTCATTCCACAGTGTAGGGGCAGTAGATGTAAAAGTCCCCTGGGAGACCATAGGCAGTCTAGTTCTGGCCAGTTGGAGCAAATGAAGTGGCAAGCCTAGTTTTAACTATGATTGTTTGTGTACAAAAGCATTGTAAACTAGCCTTTGTGCCAGGACAAGTTTACAATGCCCTTGTTCATAAATGACCATAGTTAAAACTGGGCTTGCCACTTCATTTCCATCCGCAAAGGATTTTAAAATCAAATTGACATTCTCACACACCTAGAGCATATACAGTTCTGGACCCCCCCCCTCCCCCGCATAAGGAAAATTCCACGGATGCTCAAGCCCCATTAAAGATAATGGGGCTCGTGGCTGTGGTGGCATGTAGTGGCACATGGCAATGCACTATAGGTGTGTGCGCCATTACTTTTTCCGGTGCGTGACTGTGAGATAGGAAACCTCGGGCTAATGATCCACAACTGACTTATTGTAAAACAAGAAAGTTTATTGTAAGATGCAAAGCAGAAATAACCTCAAGCACGTCTTTGCAGAATCTGAAGCACAGGGGAAAATTCCCTCTTTTAAACCAACCCATGACTCAATCACCACGGCAACCAACCACCTTAACCTTGAAGAACCGTTACAGTTTATCCCACATTCCAAAACCCTTAGCAGGGCCCCACCACCAAGCCAAAGCTCACCCTTAATATTCCACCTTATCTTCCCAACACCCAACACTATACAATGTTTCAACACAGAAAACTATCTAGATCAATATATATATTAAATAACTGGATAGTTCTAATATTATACTTGATCTTAACTGGTTCAGACAGTAACGCTGCTTCTTCCAGTGCCTCTTCCAGCGTATGTCGTGGGCGCACTGTATATGTCTGTTCCTGATTTACCACTCCACCAAATGTACCTGAGGAAGAAGACTTAAGTCTACAAAAGCGCATGCTGCCAACTTCTTTCTTGAATTAGTCTCAAAGGTGCTGCAAGATCTCTCTACATACTTGTTCTACAGATTAACATGGCTATTTCTTTGAACTTAAAAACTAATTGGTATACACATTTCCACTCCCCATCCCTTGAAAAGCACTGTTTAACACTAGATGTTTCATGACCTCCTGGGTTTGATGGTTTAGAGTCACACTGCATGTAATTTGCTGACTGCACTCACCCACCAGAAAGCAACACAAGAATGACAAAGCTGGATAGAAATATGCTTTCTTCTAAATGACTGGTAATGTTTTAACTTAAAAAGTCATGAAAAGCTTCAATAAGATTTTCTTACACTGTTATCTTTTTCTTATGAGTTTATAACAGCCTAGATGGAAGCCCCTCCTCCCACCCATAAAAGTTTTTTGCAGGAAAAATATGTTTTAGTTTTATACATAATGTAGCATAGAGGCTTCTTTTCCCTAGGCTTTGCTAAAAAGAAACAGCATTCCATTTATTTAAGAAAAATATTATTTTACCTTATATTTCACATATAGAAGAGCTTAATGATGACACCCAGAAAATATTTCTAAACCCATAGCAAAGACATTAATTGCTCATAATAGCTGTTTGCTAAACAAACTGGAGAATTTGAGGAGAATCCAGAATTAATCCACATGGGAGTTTTATTTATTTGTTGAAATCAGTTTCCCTCTTATTCTCTGTGATGAAAAATGAGGTTCACTGGTAAGCAAATGCTGTGGTGGCGTAATTTTCATGGATTCCCAAGGTGTCTTTTATCCAGTCCAATATTACTACAGCTCATTTGCGGCACTGGCTAACTAATATCCTAAGTGAGCAATGCTGTGGTAAGTAATTTTGAGTGTGTATAGTGGAGACCTAACCATACTGTAAGGTGTCTGTTAATTGATTTCCTTTCTATAGTTGCATTTTAATTAAGACCTCTGGTTTGGCAGGATGTGGTCATAGAGAGAAACGTACAGGCATCCATTCAGCTGTACATGCTGCTTCATCACCTATTTTAGAATCACAGCAATAAGAAAATAAAAATGTGTGAATAAAACAGGATTTAAATAAAAACAAACAGCACAATAACTATAAGGTTATTATTTTATTACAGGCATGGGAATCATGTAGTTGTTCAGGTGCTGTTGGATGGCTGGTGGGGATACAGATAAGCCCTTGCGCACTTTTGTTGCCTAAGGGCACAATGAAAGCATAGAGACTAGCTTGCCATATTGCATATTGGTGCAAGCAGGAAATCAACCTGCTCCTGGACACATTAAACATGGTTTGAGCTGCCAGCCATGTTGTGACTAGTTCAAATTGCCAAAACAGAAACTTATTTTATATTTTTTGTTGGTTTTTCGGGCTATGTGGCCATGTTCTAGAAGAGTTTATTCCTGATGTTTCTCCAGCATTTGTGGCTGGCATATTCAAAGAATGCTGGTATGGTAGAGAGTTGGCTCTCTTTACCATACCAGCATTCTCTGAAGATGCCAGCCACAGATGCTGGCAAAACGTCAGGAATAAACTCTTCTAGAACATGGCCATGTAGCCCGAAAAACCAACAAAAAACTAGGCATGCTGTCCATGAAAGCTTTCAACTTTAAATTAGAAACTTATTTATTTCAGCAGCAAAACCCGTTGAGATTGCTGGCTTGATATTTTACAGAACATGTCCTATATCAACCTTCTGCCCGGGAAAAATTCCAAAACGTCTTCCATTTTGAGTATGGCTAAGAAGCATGAATTTATATTAGTGTTGTTAGCATTTATATGTTGTAATGTCCTACATTTCTCTTGAAAGTCCTACATTTTGTGATGCCTTGTCCTCTTTTGTGGTAATGACTTTTGGTCATCCTGTAAACTTTATGTTCTATGGGCGAGTATTGGGCAGCCCAGTTGGTGAGATCAACACTGACCAGGTAATCAGATGCAGAATAAAAATACTAAATGCTATTTCTGTGCTCCCAACATCCCTGCTTAGCCATTTCACTAATTTATTTGTATTTATTTATTTGCATCTACGTATAACAGTTTAAGTATTATCTCCAGCCCTTGATGTACGCCTGCCTTCCAAAATAATTTCTCCTCTCCCACATAACTTAGGCATGGGATAGACGGGCGTGATAGGGTGCCCTTGTCACGTGTGAGGGGCGACGCTTCCAGACGCCCCTCGCACATGATGAGGGCGTCAAAATGGCAGCGCCCTGTACAGATGGGTGCCGCCCTTTTTACGCAATGAACACTTAGTGTCCGCACGTCACAGCACCATAATGATGTCACGAGTACACCATTGGCGCACTACGGTGTCATTATGGCACTGCAAAAAGAACCCGCTTTTTGTGGCTTCTTTTTGCATCGTGAGGAAGCCACACAGTTTGTCCGCTGCAGCGTCCTCGTGCAGCAAAACAAGGCGCGGGCAGACCACCCTTTTTGGGCGCTTGTACTGGGCCTCAGGTTAAAGTCCATCTCATCACATTTTTTAGACTATTGGCAAAAATGTTTCTGCCAACTGGAGAGAGATACAACCCATCCCTTGCCAGAAGTCCCCCCTCATGGAATCGCAGTCCAAGAATCCAAATCGTTCTCAGTGGCACATTTGCGGAGCTAATTGTTGACATCCACTATTTCCTCTCTCTTCCTGGACCATGACCTTCAACTGGGTAAAGAGATGAGATGACAACCTGTGCATCCTGTAATTTCATCTTCCTACCCAAAGCCTCATAATACTGTCTAATATTCTGGCGGCTGTGCCTTGCAGTATCATTGGTTCCCACATAAACAAAAAGAAAGGGTAATGGTCAGAAAGTTTGACAGGTGTTGTCAGCCTCTCTGCCACATCACAGATTTTTGCCCCAAGGAGACAACACACCTCCCAAGACATCTAGTCAGGCCCACAAACTATTGCTTCTGTACCCCTCAGCAAGGAGTCCCCCACCATCACCACAGGCCTCCTCCAAGGAGCTCTTCCCTGCAGTGGTACTTCCAAGGACTCCTGCACTGTCCCTGAGGACTGTCACTGCTGCTCTTCCTGATAAGGAAAGCTTCAAATTGATTCTGCAGCTGTAAGCTCCCAGAATGGTCCCTGGTTTGCCTACTTCTGTATGTGACATTCCTCTATCTGTCTACCTCCTGTGTATAATAATACGTTTTTTTCATTTGTATTTTCCCGCTTCTCCCGATGGATCAAAGCAGGATTACAATCAGGGTATACAATACAACAATACAGATACAAATTCAATTACAAACAATTCCAGTAACAATTATTAAAAGCAAAGTATAAAAACAATCATCTGTCTAAAAACTTGCAATATGCAATCCTAATTAGCATCTTGAGGTAGGCTCCAGTTTGGGAATGATATTCTATTATATAGAGTCAGGGGGGTATGCTAATTGGAAGAGGTGGGTTTTCAGCGCCTTCTTGAAGATTATTCCTGTGCATAGGGACCATGGCTGTAAATGCTCTTTGGTGAGTAGTTGTTAGTCTCACCTTGGGATGCTCAAGTAGATAGTTCCCAGATGTTCTGAGAGTGCAGGGTGGATTGTGTAGGGAGAGGCATTCCCTCAAATAACTCAGGCCCAAGCCATGTAGTGCTTTAAAGGTAATAACCAACACTTTGTATTGGGCCTGGAAGTGAATTGGCAGCCGGTGAAGAGATTTTAATACAGGTGTTATGTGGTCTGACCTTGAGGTTCCAGCGACCAATCTGGCTACAGCATTTTGGACTAGCTGAAACTTCCAAACTTGGTACAAAGGTAGCCCCATGTAGAGCGCATTACAGAAATCTAAGCGAGAGGTTACCAGTGTGTGTACTACAGTACAGTTTCAAGGTTCTTTCGGTCCAGGCAGAGACGCAGTTGGTGTATCGGCTGAAGCTGGTACCAAGCACTCCTGGCTTGTATGCGAAGTGACCTCCTCCTCAGCAACTTTCTCTGTGTGTTCCCCATCTAAGACTGTGCACAGACTGATCTGGAAAGCCTCTGGCAACAGTTATAAAGAGCTAGACTGCTAGCTCCACCCCTCCCCAGTGACACACAGAAGTGACTCACAGAATCCCTACCCCCTCAGCAGAAGACATACTCTCTTACACTGATTGATTTAACTTTGATTACTTTACCTTTGTTAGTAAGCCTCAGATCGCACTGGCTCTCTCTTCCCCTGTGACAGCTAAAATGTGGTATCTTGAAGTCCAAAAAACATCTAGGGGTGGCCGTGTAGTCTAGCATATCCATATAGTGTCTAGCATGGTACGTCATAATAACAGTAGCAAAAATGTGTACAAAAAATACAGAAGCCATTTCTTTATAATCTTTATAATCTTCCCCGCAGCCTGAAAAGCAGCGGATCGGGGCCTCAGCGGCTGCCGCTCTGCACACTGAGGCCCCGATACACCGGGGAAAGGGGCGGGTGCAGACCGCCCCAAATGGGCGGTCTATAACCCGCCAAAGTTTACATAGCCCCAAAAAGCTGTGAAACTATCCTTAGATTTGCATCCTGGATAGAAGTGACCAGTGGAGCCCCAAAGTGTTCTGTCCTGGGCCCAGTGCTATTCAACATCTTTATCAATGACTTGAAGGACAAAATTGGGGGCATACTTATCAAATTTGCAGATGACACCAAACTAGGAGGAATAGCTAATACCCCAGAGGACAGGATTAAGATTCAAAATGACCTTAATAGATCAGAAATCTGGGCCAAAGCTAACAAAATGAATTTCAACATGGAGAAATGTATGGTACTGCACTTAGGGTGGAAAAATAAAATGAACAGATATAGGATGGGAGACACCTGGCTGAATGAGACTACATGTGAAAGAGATCTAGGAGTCCAAGTAGACCACAAGTTGAATATGAGTCAACAGTGCAATGCGGCAGCTAAGAAGGAAATGCAATTTTAGGCTGCATCAATAAAAGTATAGTGTCTAAGGGAAGTAATAGTGCCACTGTATTCTGCTTTGGTCAGGCCCCAACTGGAATATTGTTTCCAGTCCTGGGCACCACAATTTAAAAGGATGTTGAGAAACTGGAACGTGTCCAAAGGAGGGCAACTAAAATGGTGAAGGGTCTGGAAACCATGTCCTATGAGGAACGACTTAAGGAGCTGGGGATGTTTAACCTGGAGAAAAGAAGGTTAAGAGGTGATATGATAGCCCTGTTTAAATATTTGAAGGGATGTCATATTGAGGAGGGAGCAAGCTTGTTTTCTGCTCCTCTTTCAAACCCCCCCCCCCCGGTTTTTACCAATTCCCCCGGATTTTTGCCCTACAGATGACACACACACATGCACACATCACTACCACCACCAACAAAGAAGCTGCATATGTGTGTGTGCATATGTTTGTGTGTGTGTGAATATATGTGTGTATATGTGTCTATGTATAAATATGTGTGTGTATGTATATGTGTGTGTGTGTGTGTGTGTGGTGTGTGTATAGGGGGTGTGTTTGTGTATATATGTGTGTGTGTGTGTGTATTTGTGTATATATGTGTGTGTGAGAGAGAGAGAGTGAGAGAGAGAGAGAGAGAGCGGCCAGCCTCCCTCCGTTTCTTCTTCCTCCCCAACTACTCCAAGTTCTTCTTCGTCTCCTTCTTCTTGAGGAGGAGGAGGAGGGGAAGGGAAGGGAAGGGAAAGGAAAGAAAGGGGGGCTGGGCAGAGCAGAAGCAAAGTGTGCCTCTGAGGAATGACGAGAGCACGCCCACCTCCTGCTTCCAAAGCCGGCTACCCTCTCGCTGGCTCTTGTGTGTGTGTGTGTGTGTGTGTGTGTGTTTGTGTGTGTGGTGCGTGTTTTATGACTTCGCTGTTGTGTTGTATATACACCCTCAGCCGGGGGCTTGCTTGCCTGCCTGCCTGCCTGCCTGCCTGCCTGAGAAGCCTGGCTGAGCTGGGGCCCAGAGTTGCTGGCCTTGCACTGAGGAGGGAAGTGAACGGGGTCACAGAGAGCCGGTGCGAGGTATGGGAGACGCTTCAGGGGTTGGAGTTTCAGCTCTCCTCCATCCCCATTATCTAAGCCCAGAGGAGGAGGAGCTTTTCCAATTAAAATCCAGTAGAAAGAAGCTGCAGGCCTGCGGTGGAGGCAGGGGAGAGCTCAGTCGGCCCAGACCTGGGACGCTTCTTGAAAACCAGGCAGGGACATTCCCTAGGCCCCAAAACCGTGAAAGTCCTATGGAAAAGAGGGACGTGGCAATCCTAATCTAGACACTATATTTTTATTGATGCAACCTAAGATTGCACTGGCCTTTTTAGCTGTCGCATCACACTGTTGACTCATGTTCAACTTGTAGTCTACTTGGACTCCTAGATCCCTTTCACACATAGTCTCGTTCAGCCAGGTGTCCCCCATGCTATAGCTGTGCATTTCATTTTTCCTCCCTAAGTACAGTACCTTACATTTTTCACTGTTGAAATTCATTTTGTTAAATTTGGCCCAGCTTTCTTGTCTATTCAGGTCATTTTGAATTTTGATCCTGTCCTCTGGGGTATTTGCTACTCCTTCTAATTTGGTGTCATCTGCAAATTATGTTATCCAAGTAATTGATAGATGTTGAATAGCACTGGGCCCAGGACAGAGCCCTGTGGGACCCCACTGGTCACTTCTCTCCAGGATGAAAAGAAGCCATTGTTGAGCACCCTTTGGGTTCGGACGGTCAACCAATTAAAAATCCATGTAATAGTTACCTTGTCTAGCCCACATTTTACAAGCTTGTTTGCAAGAATGTCATAGGGAATATACTCTTCTCCAGCAGCACATCTCAAATGAATTAATTTTCTTCCTATCCACTTTCTTCACTGTCTAGCTCTCCCATCTGTACATGGTAAAAAGCAATAGAATACTAACTTTAGTATTCAGCTGTATATCTTTATAATTTAGGATATTGTCTAGTTCTTTTGTCTAGGCTCTTCTTCATCTTGAAGAGAAGTGATTAGTGGGGTGTCACAGGGTTCTGTCCTGGGTCCAGTGCAACGTCTTTTTCAGTGATTTGACTGAAAGAATAAAGGGCATGCTTATCAAATTTGCAGATGAACCCAAATTGGGAGGAGGTGCTAAGACCCTAGAGGAGAGGATCAAAATTCAAAATGACCTGAACAGCTTAGAAAGTTGGACCAAATCTAACAAAATCAATTTCAACAGGGAGAAATGTAAGATACCACTTAGGGTTGTTACCGAGTATTGTTTTATATAAAATTTTGGGTGCCATGCAGTCTGAAGCTATGACCCCTGACTGACCCCAGAGCAAGCCGCCATTAACCTAAGAGCGAGGAGACCACATAGCCAGCTGCCTTGACAAGGCCAGGTCTCAGGAAAAAGGTAGAATTAAACCTTTCAGAGGAAGTCTTTGGGAGTTGCAAAACCAGATTCGCAGGGACCAACACAAGGAAGACAATAGATGCGGCTTCCTTCTTAAATGAGCCAGTGATTAACTTAATGGCTCAGCCATCAAGGTATCTACTCTCCTGAAAAGTGTCAGACCTCTTGCATTGTGCAACTATTGTGTAGCTTTTGGCTTAGACAAAGCCCAAGCAATCAAAGCCTTTGTCTCGCAGGCAGACATCGCCTGAGGATATGTTTAGCTCTATATAAGGTCCAAGTTTTCAGCCCTTCAGTGGGCTTGTTGAGCATTCCGAGCCTGAGATTCCAAGAGCATCTTGCTCTGCTGAAATCACTTGAGCGAAGCCAAGCTCACTGTCACCGGGCCTCTGTTAGCTTTGCCCGCCGGAACTCAGCTCTTAAGCCACCGCGGCCACTCTTTCCTTTCCCCGTTCCCACGGCCGTGATCCACTATCCATCCTACATCTCATCCGGTTCCTTGGAGAAGACGTCTAAGGCAAATATTCCCAACGGTGCCTCTCTCTTCCTTCCTTTACTCCCCGAACTCTCCCCTCCCTTGCTATAGCATTGAATGTGTGTGTGTGTGTGTGTGTGTGATCCCTTTTGTTGTGTGATTTTAATAAATGTTCAAAGCTTAATTGCACCTCATTGGTATCAAAGTCTCTTTCTCTTGGGGGTGGACTAGGCGACCTCTGGTATACACATAGGGACACGATCCTGTGCGCGTGTTGTTAAGACATGCCTCTTGTATTTGAGCTAATTAAAATTCCCCTAATTTGATCCTTCCTAACAGAGTGAAAAAATGAAATGCACAGATATAGGATGTGGGACACCTGCCTTAAAGAGACTACATGTGAAAGCAATCTTAGAGTCATAGAACACATAGCAGAACACTCAGCAATGTGATGCAACAGCTAAAAAAGCCAATGCAGTTCTGGGCTGCATCCAAAGAAATATAGTGTCAATATGGACAGAAGTAATAGTACCACTCTATTCTGGTTTGGTCATGCCTCACCTGGAATAGTGTGTCCAGTTCTGGGTGCCACAATTCAAAAAGGATGTTTGACAAGCTGGAGCATGTCCAGAGGCGGTTAACCAAAATGATGAAAGGTCTGGAAATCATGCCTTATGAGAAGCGGCTTAGGGAGCCTGGAGAAGAGAAGGTGAAGAGCCGACATGATACCCCTGTTTAAATATTTAAATGAATGTCACATTGAGGATGGAGCAAGCTTGTTTTTTGCTGCTCCAGAGACTAGAACAGTGATGGCAAAACTTTTTGGGGCCAAGTGACCCACAAAAAGTTTTTCTGGCACCGGGTGTTACACGGTGCTTGGGGTGGGACCTCCGCCCTCCACAGGTTGGAGGCCAAGAAAGGTCTGGGAGGAGGAGGAACAGATGTGTGCCTGTTCCTCCTTCTCCCCCCGCACCTTTCCCAGTCTCCAGCTGTTGTCAGAGAAGCAGCTGGAGGCTGGGAAAGGTCTGGGAGGAGGAGGAATAGGCCCATGCCTGTTCCTCCTTCTCCCCCCCCCCCCCCATGCCTTTCCAGGCTTCCAGCCGCCTCCAGAGAGGTAGCTGAAGAACAGAAAAATCTGGGAACGGGAGGAACAGACGCACACGCATGTTCCACCTTCTCTCTGCCAGGTGCCAGGCCAAATGGCCTCACATGCCATCTCTGGCAAACATACCATAGGTTCACCATCACGAGACTAGGACATGGAACATAATAATATTTATTTTATTGAAATTTATTTCAATGTATACATAGAATAATCATGGTGTTGAAAATTTACAAAATATCAGCTAATTTCTTGCATAATCAGTACATGGTAATACATAATTCTTTTACTACTTGGTTCCCTCTTGTTGCAAACAATTCCTTGCTCAATTTTCAAATATCTAATATAAAGATTTTAATGTTTTATTGAATATCTGCCAATCCATTAATAACCATGATAATTTGTATGTCTATACTTTATGCTACTATCAATCCATTTCTTTTCATATATTTGTCTTCTTTAATAGGTATCTTGTCATATCAAAAATCCTTTATGCTTTTATCATTCTGTAATTCCTAATGGTGTCGCTTCTTATATCAATTCTTCTTTTATATTGCATTTCTTAAACCAATACTTTTCTATTGGCTCCCAATCTTTTAATCACTTTTCCTTAGGCATGTTGTTCATCAGTATTGTTAATTTGTCTGCCTCTTTTACTTCCATAACTTTGTGAAACCAATCATCTAGTGTAAGTATGATTTTTTTCTTTTCCAATTTCTTCCCAAAAGTACTCTAGCAGCCGTAATTAAATACAAAATAATTCTCCAAAATTTGTTTTCTATTGATGCCCCCAAAAAGGATGTCGTATTCAAAAGATATAGCTTTAGGACAAAGGGATAAGTTATTTTCAGTACATATTTCTTGTATTTTACTATGTATTTTACGCCAAAATCTCTTAATTTTTGAATAGTACCACCACATATGAAAGTAAACTCCTGTATCTTTTTGACATTTCCAACACATGTTATTCCTTAATTTGTATATTTTTGCAATCTTAATATCATCTATTGGAAACTTTTAAATAGTTTTCCCTGAGGTCCTGTGATTAAGACAATTAGTTTTCTTCCAAGCATTTCCCCAGTCTTCTAAAGCTATAATATATCCTATTTCCTGTTCAAGTTCCCTATTTAAAAGTAGTTTGTATATTTTTGAAATCTTACCTTTATCCCTTTCCCAGAGCAATTTATCCAACTCATCTGATTCCTTTTCAAATTCCATATTTTTTTATATCCTCTTTAATTTTTTGTTCAATTTGCATATAACCAAACTAATTTATTTTTACACCCCTTTTCAATAAGTCTTCCAATGTAAACATTTCCACTTTACCATCAGGTTTTATTTTCACAAGGTCTTTATATCTTGAGTCCGACCAGAGAGAGGAGAAGGAGAGGAGCAGCTGGGCGGCCATATTGAGACCGTGTGCTTGTTGCTGAAGGGGCGGAGCTTCTGTGAGTCACATCTGTGAGTCACAAGGGGGCGGAGCTAGCAGACTAGCTTTATATACCACCTTCCAGAGCCTTCCAGAACAGACCGGCCAGAGAGAGGAGAAGGAGAGGAGCAGCTGGGCAGCCATATTGAACATCTTTATCAATGACCTGGATGACAGAATTGGGAGCATACTTATCAAATTTGCAGATGACACCAAATTAGGGGGAATAGCTAATACCCCAGAGGACAGGATCAAGATTCAAAATGACCTGAATAGACTAGAAAGCTGGGCCAAAGCTAACAAAATGAAATTCAACACGGAGAAATGTAAGGTATTGCACTTAGGGCGGAAAAATAAAATGCACAGATATAGGATGGGTGACACCTGGCTGAATGAAACTACGTGTGAAAGGGATCTAGGAGTCCAAGTAAACCAGAAGTTGAACATGACTGAACAGTGTGATGCGGCAGCTAAAAAGGCCAATGCTATTTTAGGCTGCATCAATAGAAGTATAGTGTCTAGATCAAGAGAAATAATAGTGCCACTGTATTCTGCTTTGGTCAGGCCCCACCTAGAATATTGTGTCCAGTTCTGGGCGGCACAATTCAGAAAGGACATTGAGAAACTGGAGCGTGTCCAAAGGAGGGCGACAAAAATGGTGAAGGGTCTGGAAACCATGCCCTATGAGGAACGACTTAGGGAGCTGGGGATGTTTAGCCTGGAGAAAAGAAGGTTAAGAGGTGATATGATAGCCCTGTTTAAATATTTGAAAGGGTGTCATATTGAAGAGGGAGCAAGCTTGTTTTCTGCTGCTCCAGAGAACAGGACCCGGAACAATGGATGCAAGCTCCAGGAAAAGAGATTCCACCTGAACATTAGGAGGAACTTCCTGACAGTAAGGGCTGTTCGACAGTGGAATGCACTCCCTCGGAGGGTGATAGAGTCTCCTTCCTTGGAGGTCTTTAAACAGAGGCTGGATGGCCATCTGTCAGGGATGCTTTGATTTGGATTTCCTGCATGGCAGGGGGTTGGACTGGATGGCCCTAGTGGTCTCTTCCAACTCTACGATTCTATCATTCTATATCTGATCCAGTCTTTTTCCTCTTCCCAACGTCCAAAGAAGGCCTCCTGGATCGAGACCCATTCGGGTAAACCAAAATAAAACGTACTTTTCCATGTTTTCAACAATGTTTTCCTGAGTATATGATTGTTAAAGTCTCTATTCACTGTTTCTTTGCTGGTACATAGGTACGCGTGTCAACCAAATCTTACACTCGATGCTTCCAAGTTTATTTGGAATGTTTATTTGTTAAGGTTACCCATTCTTGTATCCATATGATGCTACAAGCTCTATAATAGATTTTAAAATCTGGTAAAGCGCTGCCACCCAAGGCTCTATCTTTTAGAATTTTCTCTGGTATTCTTGCTTTTTCCCCTCATCAAACAAATTTGGAGACTGTATTTTCCCATTCTTTAAATACTTTCTCATTTATAATAATTGGGAGTTTTATAAAGAAAAACATGAGTTTCGTTAACATGCTCATTTTAATGGCAGCAATCCTGCTCATTAATGATAATTTTTCCATTGAGCTAAATCATTACTTATTTGTTTCCAAGTCTTTTTTATAGTTATCTTCAAACAAGTTTAAATTCCTTTCTGAAAGCCAGATACCAAGGTATTTGACTTTCTTTTCTATTTTTATACCTGTTATTAGGCTTAATTCCTTTTTTTCTTTTTCCTTTATATTTTTTGTCATGATTTGTGTTTTGCTTTTATTTATTTTGAAACCAGAGACCTTACCAAACTCATTCAGCTCTTCTAATAGTTAATTTAGGGTTTTTTTTAATCCTCTAGGATAACCGTATATACTCTCAGTTTTTGTTCATGTCCCTTAATTCTTGTCCCTCTAATCTTATTATTAGATCTTATTGAGTTATTCAGAATTTCCAATACCGTTATGAACAAAAGTGGGGATAGCGGGCACCCCTGTCTAGTGCCTTTATCCAGTATAACACTAGCTGTTTTTTTCTCCATTTACTATAATTTGTATTTTCTGTTGTTTATATATTTGTTCAATATTTGCTAAAAAGTAATTTCCAAAATTCATTCATCTTAAGACTTCTAACATAAATTTCCAGTTTATATTATCAAATGCCTTATCAGCATAGAGGAATATTAGTGGTAATTTTTTCTCATTGTGTGTATTGTAGTGTTCAATAATATTCAATAGTGATCTTATATTGCATCTGATTTGTCTTTCCAGCAAGAAGCCATTCTGATCTTTATGAATGATTTCTGCTAATACTTTTTTAAATCTATTTCTTAATATCCATGTGTAAATTTTGTAATCTTTATTGAGTAGGTCTATAGTTTGTCACATCAGTTATATAAGCTAGCCTGAAGGAAGAGACTCCTCCCTCCATAACTGTCATTTTCTGGCCTGCAAGGGAGTGAACAGGCAGACCCAGCTCCATCAGGGCTAGCCTAAAGAAAGAGGCTCCCCCCTCCATAAGTGTCATCTTCTGGCCTGAGAAGGAGTGACCAGGCAGGCCCAGCTCCATCAGGGCTAGCCTGAAGAAAGAGGCTCCTCCCTCCATAACTGTCATCTTCTGGCCTGAGAGGGAGTGACCAGGCAGGCCCAGCTCCATCAGGGCTAGCCTGAAGAAGAAAAACCCTCCCTCCAGTCCATCTGCCTTGGTCCAGGCCTCAGAGGGAGAGAAGAACAACTGGACCTCACCCCCTTTCCCACCACCACTCCCTTCTCCTTTTGTGTCATGTCTTTTAGATTGTAAGCCTGAGGGCAGGGAACCGTCTAATTAAAAATAATAATTGTAAGCCGCTCTGATAGCCTTTAGGACTGAAGGGCGAGGTATAAATACCATCAATAAATAAATATCCTTCTCTTCTTTAGATATTAGAGCCACATCTGCATAGTTCCAAGAATCCAGTTTCCCTTCTACTGCCATTTTATTAAAGGTGTTAAATATTATTTCAATAATTTCTGTTTTGAATACTTTATAAAATCTTACTGTGTAGCCATCTGGGCCCGGAGATTTTCCATTTTTTAATGAAATAATTGCTTCATTTTTTTAATAAAATAATTTTTAAATGAAATTTCTTCTTCTGTAAAGGGTTTGTCTAATATATCTCTCTGATTTTCATTAAGTTTACTTATATTTCTATTCCTTTTATCTAAATATTCTTTCACTTTCAGTTGTTTATCTAACTTGTCTTCTTTTTCTTTAAATAGATCTTGATAGTAATCTTGGAATGTCTTTTTAATTTCCTTTTGCCTTATTATTATTTTCCTTTAAAGTTTATTTCCATAATCATTTTTAAATGTTTTTCTTTGTTAACTTTATAAGCCAGCCAATGGCCTGTTTTATTCTCATGTTGAAAATACTTTTGTTTGGCCACTTTAATCTTTTTTGCTATTTTTTTCTGTATTTTTCTCATGTATTTTATTTTTTTGTGTTTTGTATTTATTTTTTCATTTTATATTATTTGGATTCTTATCTAATTTTTCTTCTGTTCTTTTTAATACTGCTCTTATTTTTTCTTATTTTTCTTGTTTGTTTGTTTTTTTTTGCCTCCGCTGCCTTTTTTATCAATATCTCCCTGATATTACACGTGTCTCAAAATCTTTTACTTCTTGAGTGCAATTTTCTTTTAGAAATAATTTAATTTCTTTTTTCAATTCATTCACTAATTTCTCCTCATTAAGTAAATCCTCATTCAATCTCCACATCCATTCTATCTTCCTTCCATCTAATTCTAATTTCATCTCTATCATGTTATGATCTGATGATTCTCTTGGAGCAATATCAATTTTTTATTGTGGTAAATAGTTTTTTCATTGTTAAGAACATATCAATCCTTGAGACTGACTTACAGGAGTCTGAAAAATATGTAAATCCTTCTTTTTCATTATATAGATATGGCCAGTTAAATTATATTCCTTTATCAGTTCAAAATAGCTAACAGGGAGTTTTCCTTGGTTATTTTTTATCTTTTTCTTTGATTTTCTATATCTCTTTGGCATATATACCCCATTTAAATCCCCTGCAATGATCATCGTGTCTCCAGCTACCTTATTTAAATCCTGACCCAGTTTTTTTAAAAAATATATCCTTTTTTTCTAATGGAGCGTACACACAAATATTGTCTAATTTTTGATTCTGCAAACTAATTTGAATCCAATATATCTTCCTGCCTCATCTTTAAACAACTCTTTAACTTCATATCTTTTATTTATGTATATTGCTACACCTCATAATATCTCAAATCGCAATATATCTAAAAGAATTCTTTTGCCAATCTAGAATTAATTCTAAATATTTTTTCAGTTTGCAAGTCCAGTACTTCTTCAGACATTTATATATCTGCTAAATCTATATATTCTGCTCTATCTATATATTCTGCTAAATCTGGAATTATACAGTTGAATAGCTGCTCCTTCTCTAATTCTGGAAGACCTCATAATTTTATGCATCTTTCTCTATATCTTAATTCCTGGGTCAAAATGATCATATTGACATTTGTTGTTTGTTTATTATGCTACTTGTTTTCTTGTCCAACTCCTTTGTTTGGACAGCTAACTGATCTACTTCAGTTCTTAGATCTTTGAATTCTCCTGTTTTTCTGTCAATTTTACTCACTAAGCTCTCTATTTCTTTATGTATATTAGATCTAATTTCTTCTCTACAATCCTTCAGTTCTTCTTTTATTTCCTTCTTAAATGGTTTTTTTAATTCTCTTAGCTCTTCTAATATGATTACACTAACATCTTGCTTACTTGTGTCTGATTTCTAGATCTTATGCCTGAAGACATATAGACATAATATAGCCAAATAAAATTCTTACTTTTGCTTTTCTCAATAAATCAAACTAGCAAGTTTTCCTTTTATCCAAGCACAAGAACACACTTTAAGTAACAAACCTATGAGTTTCAGCTCAAAACGCTTTCTCAGTGTGCTCAAGTTGTATATTAAATGAAATAAATGAAAAAGTATTTTTGTATCTATATCAGGGAGTCCTAAAAAAAATTCTCTATTTTTTTTTGCTTCCACACTTATTCCTTATATTAATGACAATTAAATTCCCACTTATTCAATTATGCAATTTGCAAGATACCACATATATTCAGCTACAGAGAACATAAAGACAGAGCAGAAAAGCAATGCGTAGTTAAAGCTTAGTCCTTTAAGGTTGTCTTCTCCTTGATTTTCTCTTTATTTTGACAGGTTTAAGTTTATCGCAGGATAAATAATGTTCTTGTTTTGATACAAACTCAAGCTATCTTGTTAGCTTTCCTGGATGTTAAAAGGGGGTTATCTGCAAGCTAGAACCATAAAGTTACCTCCTTTGGCACTGGTTGCTCTACAGTTTCCCAACCCTACTGTTATCCTGCCCCTTGCTCTCAAGTGAGGAGTTGGGCTGGAGGGGAGTTTGAAACCCCTGGCAAGCCCCAACCGTTCCTTCATCTTCAACGATGTTGGAAACATCCCCTCTCCTACTTCCATCCTCACAGACCTCAAGACAGGAGAGGGAACGCCACCGAAGGAGTGACTTTGTAAAACGGGAGTTCCCGTTTCACTTCACCAAAACACTTGCTCCCAACCCCAGACAACGGGGTCCTGACTTGGCGTATGAGGGCAGATGGTAAGCGGGCTTTTATAAGCCCTGGACAAGCCTGGCATCCTCACTCCCTCCTCTGCCACCCCTGGTAGCTGCTGATAGTCTATAAAATACATTATAATTTTCTTCTGGAATTCTTTGGCTCACTCCATTATCCACTGGATGCTTGTAATGTGGTACTTGTGCCTTTCCTTTCCTAAACCTTGCTTGGACATCTCTCTCCATATATGTTTTGAGTCTATGCTGTAAAATTTTGAGCATAATTTTGCTTGCATGGGAAATTAACGCTATGGTCCTATAATTGCTGCAGTCTTTTTCTCTTCTTTTTTGTGGGTGGGAATTTATATTGATCGTCTCCAATCTGTTGGCCACTGTCTTGTTTTCCATATTTGTTGGCATATTTTGGTTAACACTGGAATTTATTCTGTTTGTGTGGTGTGTTTAATTGGGATATTGTTTGTCCCTGGTGATTTATTCTTTCCAGTTTCTATGAGTGCTGCTTCCACATCACTTTCCCAAATGTGAGGTTCATTTTCATATAATTCTTTATTCCATGTATCATTCACTTTTTCATCTCCTTTATACAGTGGACCCTTGTTATATGCTGGAATTTGGTTCCAAGATCCCCCGTGTATAACAAAATCCATGGGTGCTCAAGTCCAATTAAATATAATGGCATAGGAGCCCTGGTGGTGCAGTGGTTAAATGCCTGTACTGCAAACATTCACTCAAAACCACAAGGTTGCAAGTTCAAGACCAGCAAAAGGGCCCAAGCTCGACTCAGGCTTGCATCCTTCCGAGGTCGCTAAAATGGGTACCCAGACTGTTGGGGGCAAATTAGCTTACTTGCTAATTAGCTTACTTGCTGTTCACCACTATGATCTTTGGAATAGCGGTATATAAATAAAACAAATTATTATTATTATTATTATTATAGCAAAATGGTGACTCTTATAAAAATGGGAAAATCAAGGTTTGATATTTGAAATGTATTATTTTTTGAACATTTTCAAACTGTGGATGCTTGAATCCGTGTATAAAAAATCTGTGTATAAGTCACAGCTCTTCTTTGTATTGCTTCCATCCTCATTTTGTTTCACCTTGATCATTTAGTATGTTTATCCTGATTGTAGAGCATCCCTACTCTTAGTTTGAATTTCTCTTTGAATTTGCAGATATTGTGAAAGAAGTCTCATTCTTCCTTTTTTATTGTTGTCTTCTATTTCTCTGCATTGTTTATCATAGTAATTCTCTTTATCCTTGCACACTAGTTGCTGAATAGCTGCGTTCATAGTTCTTCTGGTTCTATTGCTATCTCCCTTTTCTTTCACTTCTCATCTCTCCTTTACTGCTTGAAGTCTTTCTTCTGTTATCCACTGTTTCTTCTCTTTCTTTTTGGCCACAGATAGTGTCTTTCTGCATTCGTCTTTCATTATGTCCCTGGCTTCTGTTCATAGCTCTTCTGGTTCCAAGTCAAGTGTACTTGATAAAGCAAATCTGTTTCTCATATTATCTGTAAATTCTGTTGAGGGGTTCTTCAGGTCATATTTTGGTATGAAGCTGGAGACCAGGTTCAAATCCCTGCTCAACCATGGAAAACAATTTGGTGACTACACTCTCTCAGCCTCAGAGGAAGGCCATGGCAAAAACCCTCTGAGCAAATCTTGCCAGTAATATTCCATGACAGGTTTACCTTAGGGTTGCCATAAGTCAGAAATGACTTGAAGACACACAACAACAAAATAATCACAATGATAATTAGATCATTAAAATATTGTTTTTAAATTGGCATAAGAATTGTGTACACCAGAAACTTCAAAAACAACCATCTGTGAAATGAATTCAAAACTCTCTCAAGCAAGGAACACTGAACTGCATAAGTCTAGTTTTATGATCCATCTTTGTCACTCAGTCTGCGTTTTAGTGGTTTAACAGTGCTTCAAAATCTAGATATCCGTGTGAGAAATGCATCTACAGTCAGCCCTTCTTATACACAGATTTTTTTATACATGGTTTGAAAATATTCAAAAAAAGTATAAATTTTAAAGATCAAACCTTGATTTTCCATTTTTATATAGGACACCATTTTGTTATGTCATTATATTTAATGGGACTTGAGCATACATGGATTTTGTTATACAAGGGGTATCTTGGAACCAAACCCCAGTGTATAAAAAGGGTCCACTATACTTTACCATAAATAGAATGCAGCACACAAAGAACTTTGCTGAAAGTATACTGGTATGGCCAAACAAGCTGTAAATTGGTCAAGATTGAATTACTAGGGTCAACATCCAATTACAGAAGTTAGTAATGTTAAAAATTATTTTAAGTTTCTATCCTACCTTCCCTTCAATGAGTTCAAGGTGGCCTACTAAGGTGGTCCCTCCAATGAGTTCAAGGTTATCTTAAAATCATAGAATTAAAGCATAATAGAACTTGAAGGGGCCCCATAGGCCATTGAGTCCAGCCACCTGGTCATTGCAGGAAAACCAGCTAGCACATCCTTACCAGGTAGCTTCTGTTTGAAGACCTCCAGAGAAAGAGACCTCACCTCCTTTCTAGGTCATTGGTTACATTGTCAAACAGTTGTAACTGTCAAGAATTTTCTTTTAATGTTCAATTATAATCTTTATATATTTGGTATATATGGTACTTTATATATATGGTACTTTAAGACCATTAGACCTGCTCCTACCCTCTGGGGCAGCAGAGAACAAACCTGCACCCTCTTCCCTGTGATAGCCCTTTACGTATTTAACGAGTACAATCATGTCATCTCTCAGTCTTGTTTTAAACAGCTGAACGTGCCTAACTCACTCAACCTTTCCTCATATGCTTTGTTCTCAATACATTTGATCAACCTCATTGCCCTTCTCTGAACCTGCTTCAACTTGTCTATACCCTTCTTAACCTAAGGTGCCTAGAACTGAATGCAGAACTCCAGATTAGCCTTGATGAGCATGGATTATAGTGGCACTATTATTTCCTTTATCTTGGTAACTACAGTTCTATTATTGCAGGGTAAAATATTATTTACCTTCTTTGCTGCTGCATCACATTACTGGGTCATGTTCAATTTATCATCAACAATAATCTCAAGGTCCTCTTAATAGGTACTGATCCCGTTTTTATGGAAGAAGAATTAATATCAGCATTCCCTCTGGTTTTAAGACCCTATCAGAGTGGTTGTTTACATAAAGTGTATAACCTTGCACATTGACTTTTCCTTTTAAGTTCTTGCCCCTTCATTTGCAAATGAGTTGAGCAGATGTCAAGTTTTGCAGCTCATAAAAGCCTTGATTCAAGCATCAAGAAATCAAAATCCTGTATGTTTAATGAATAGCGATGAGCCTTCATTATATCCCTAGTCACAGGGCAAGCATCCAACAACATAGCTACTACAATACCAAGGCTTCTTTCCCCCTGGCTTGCTTTTTCTAAACCTTAACTGTAGGGGGTGCTTAAAAAGACAATTTTGAACTATGGTCTGTCTGGCTAAATACTTGTTCTAATTTTGTGATTCTTGCTGAACTTAGATATTAAAAGAGATGGTTACTGCAGCATTCTACATCTCTGTGCCATTTTTTAAAAATTCTTGACAATTCACAATTCGATGCAATTTTTTAAAAAAAATAAATAAATCTAGGGTTTTTTTAATTTAAAGTCTTCTTTCTGATCATAGCAATACTTTAAAACATACAGCAATTTGTGTTGCTTTTGCTTTAATTTTGTTTTGTATGCAATAGAAATATTATTCTGAAAAAGTATACAAATGCTTAAGAAAGTTTGTCTTACTTTTTTACCGAAAGTTAATCAAGTTTTCAAAATATAATTAAAGATGCAAAATAGTGTATTTTTTATGCTCTGATTTTTTCCTTTAAAAAAGGAGTTGAAAAGATATCTTCTATTATCAGTTATTACACATAGTGGAGAACTGTATGAGCTTACAGTTTTGAACCTCCTGTGTTTTTCCTCATATTTTCAATCAAATTATTACATACTGGAAATATGCATAAGGGAAATTATTCTACACAGTTTATGGTGCACCATTCCTTGTAACTGTAATTGAAGCACCTTTTCCACTTATGAAAGTAATAATGTTATTTGCTTTTATTGCTTTTCTAGATGTGATTATTTATTTAGTGTGTTTTTGTTTCATTAAATTATGTTTACTATAGGAACGTCATAAAAATGTATAAAAGCAACAAATAAGCCAGTGCTACCCACTGACCTGTGTTGGAGGAATTGAGTGTTATCTTTCATATCCAAAGTTAATACAATAAAATAGGAATAAATAGATAATCTACCCAATAAAACAATGCAGTTTCTATATAACATAGTAATATACCTGGTCAGTGTGATTTTATAAATCTTAGCTCTAAAATTTACTTGAGCTAGGTGTTAAAGGACATTTTTTAAGATGGTAGTTGTGGATGGAATTGGAATCTGAAATGTAACAAAACAAGAGAAGAATTTATCTGTTGCCTACTTTTCTGCAAAAGTAATCCACAAAAGATAATTGAATCCAGCCTTTCAAATCTTAACTTTTGCAGTCCAGCTAATCAGCTGTTGCAAGGCCTTTTTCATTGTGAAATTGTAAGCAGAATGCATAATTTACATGACTGACTGTTCTTCCATACAGAAGAAATTCATCACAGAGAAAGACAGTATGTCAAGCAGAAGGCTTCCCACCCAACCTTTCCTTTGACATGCAATATTTCCGTCTGCAGGAACTCTTTCCAGGGGACCAGGATAATAATAGATTCAACCGTGTGAATGCTCCCCTCTTAACTAAAGTGGAACATTTCACAGTCTGAAAACACAATGTTACCAGCTCTGAGAAACCTATGTCCAATATATTGGACATTACAATACACATTAAAAAGGCTGTTGATTTTTTTTAAAAAACTAAAGAAAATACACAATGCCCGGTAGTCACCCAATGTGGTCTGAGCTGTTAGCATTTCACCCTGTTGTTCTGTGCCTTCAAGTTATTTGTGACTTACGTTGACTCTAAGGTGAACCTATCACAGGGTTTTCTTGGCATGAGGGAGTTCACTTTTGCCTTCGTGAGACAGGTTGCCATGACCTTTCCCCTTTATTAATGGAGGGCAAGTGAGCTCAGTTTTATCTTTTCTTAAAGGTCATGAGCTTTGTTAACTTTGGAAAATTTTGAATCCCCTCCAAATCTGTGCCAAAGTATTGCAATTCTTTTGCTACATTTACTCCAAACCTGCAACAAACATTTGCATAGAATGCATTCTGCAATATACCCAGAAGGGAGAAATTGGTGTCCCAAACCAAGGTTCCTAGTAAACCCCCAAATTCCAATATTGTCTGATGCATTCCAAACCTATACCAAAGTTTTGCAATTAGTTTACAATGTTTTGTAGCAAAACTCCTGTTTTGCAACATCCTTGAAACAGATACAGAAATACAGTGGGCCCTCCTTATCCACAGATTTTTTTATCCACAGATTCAAGCGGCCACGGCTTGAAAATATTCAAAAAAAGTATAAATTCTAAGTATCAAACCTTGATTTTGCCATTTTATATAAGGGACACCATTTTGCTATGTCATTGTATTTAATGGGACGTGAGCATCCATGGATTTTGTTATTCACAGGGGTACCTGGATCCAAACTCTAGCCAATAACAAGGGCCCACTGTATCAACTTGGAGTTCATGGTAAACATCCGAGAAGCGAACATTGTTTAATTTGCTCCAAACCTATTTTGCAATGTTTTACAACAAAACTCTCACATTTTGGAAGAGCTCCAGAAGGGAGATAAGGGTGTCTTCTGCTTAACTTTCCACCATTGTCTGGTTTCCTCCACACCTGTGCCAAAGTTTTGCTATTGTTTTGGAAGTAAAACCCTGAGTTTTCCAATGCCTCCAAAACTGAGATACAAAAATAGCAACTCACAGTAAACAGTAAACAGTAAACCACAGGATTCCAACATTGTCCAGTTCACTCCAAACCTATGTTAAAGTTTTACAATGGAAACCTTGTGTTGTAATACTCTCAAAGTGAGTAATCACAAAAGGATTAATTATTACTGCACAAATCCCACTAGTCTCTGGTTAGATCCAAATCTGAGACACCATTTTGCAATCACTGTATCTTTTAGTAATAAAAAGCAAACAAACAAAAAAGTCCATCACTGAGGACCCAAATCTTTGAAAACTACATTTTCCCACTTCCTTTCCTATCAAGGAAAAAATTGTCCCATTAGTCTGACATCTATACCAGGAAAGATTCTACAGCAGATCATTAAACAGAGAGTCTATGAAATTCTAGAAGGCAATTCCATAACCACACAAAGTCAACATGGGTTTCAGAGAAACAAGTCATGCCAGACAAATCTGATCTCATTTTTTGACAGAATTAACAGCTCAGTAGATGAAGGGAATGCTGTGGATATAGTATATCTTTATTTCAGTAAGGCCTTTGACAAGGTTCCCCATGACCTTCTTGCAAACAAGCTTGTAAAATGTGGCCAGATTGGGGCAACAGTGTGTAGCTACTGCGGCCCCGATCCAGCTTGGATTTCCTTCCAAACCTTGTGCCCCCAGAGGCACCCCTGCATCATGCTGTTGGTTCCCTGTGCCTGGTCATTGATGCCCTGGACTGCAAAGGGACCATGTGGTAAGGTTTATTTATTATGCTCTTGTTATTGTTTTGTGTGTTGTTATATTGTTGTCTATTGCTTACTAATTATTCTTGTTTGCTAATAGAAAGACTGTCAAATCACTGAATAATTTAGTTGAACTGATTTACTTTTCTAAATTTGTTTTGTAGACAAAAATTGCTGAGGACAATTTAACCTATGCCGAACTGGAACTCATCAAACCTCACCAGGAAGCAAAAGGCATTCCCACTATGACTGTCTATGCTCAAATTCTCTTTGAGGAAAACAAGATATAAATATATTATCAAAAACATATTTAATTCTTGCCATGCACTTTATTTATAAAGTATTATGCAAATATGCTTTTTATACTTCCATTCCTAGCAAAACCATCTTCCTTATTTCACAGCTTTTTTACCCACCTTTGCTCTGATGTGAAATGTAATTTTGATGCTGTTTTATTTTTGCCATCAGTTACAAGGGGAGCCCATCCTAAGAAACAGCTCCTGCTTCTCAGCTTAGCTAACTCAGAAACACAGTATTGTATTTTCCATACATATTTTGCCAGTCTTTGACATTCATTATTCCGAGGGGAAGATCTTTCAGCAAAGATGTGTTATCACTTGAGAGCTGTTGTCACTGGGTCTGGTGTCACCCAATGCGGACGGAAAGGGCTTCCAAAGCAGAAGGGTTGGGGCTTCCGGGTTCAGCCTTGCCAATTGTGCATGCACACACCCCAACTCTCCTTGCTGAAGCTCGGCTTTCCTCTGAGGAAAAAATTTTAGTTGAAAAAAAGAAAAAAATTAGTCGAAAATGAGTGAAGATTAGTAGTGGTGAAGAAAAAGGAGGAACAATGTCAGAACAAATAGTAGTGATCTTGGTGATGAAATAAATAGCAAAATTATTAGAAGAAAATAATGAAGAAACAGGAGAAGGAGAAGGTTTTAGCAAAGTGTTAAAAGTGAACAAATGCTATGGGCACCTGATTTATAATAGTTCTGTTTTGCCACGGACAGGACGCGCAAAAAAAGACGACAAAACAAATTTATAATGAATAAAATCAGCCCACTCCCTGGACCTTTTCCACAGGTCGAGAACAGGAACAGAGAAACTAAATGATGGGAGTAAGCCAGGGCTGAGGCCTAGTCATAAAAGAAGACGTGCGTACCCCAAGATTCAGAGAAGGAAGAGAAGAAACCAAGGTCTGACTGAGATGGTCAGGATTAACAGACTGGAGGTCGTGAAAATAGCATTGCATGATATGATGAGAAGGTGGAGTATAAGCAAGAGTAAAATAAATTAAACAGTGATCAGATAATGGGAAATCATTTACCAGGTAGTCAGAGATAATACACTTCACAGCAAGAACTAGGCCAAGACAGTGACCAAGTGAATGAGTCACAGAATTAGAATGAGGTTGAAGGCCAAAAGAAGCTAGGAGGGAGCTAAAGCATAAGGTTGTCAGGTTCTTGGAATCATCCAAGTGGATATTGAAGTTGCCTAAAATCAAAGAAGGGACTGCATCTGAAGTTACACTGACTAAATCCAGTTTTCAGTGAGTGAACTAACCTCTGAGTGACTCCAGAAGCTATAAAAATGTAGTCAAGTAAATTTCTGAAATCAATAAAGGATAATTAGAATTAAGTCCAGGCAACAAAGATTTTCAAACTGCAGAAGCTCCTCCTCCACAGCTGGTGATTCTGGAAGGGGTGAGAGGCTGGCTTTCAAGCCACTGAAGCTCCTCTGCTGCTGGTGACTCTGGAAGGAGTGGGAAGCTGGCTTTGAAGCCTTAGACACTCCTCCCCCACAGCTGGTAACTCAGGAAGGGGTGGCAGGCTGGATTTTGAAGATGATACAGGCATTAGTACACACCTATCCTAACCACATAGGTGTTTGTTCAGCATGGCTTAAATTTAATTCTAAAGTGGTTGGATCAGCTCACAAGCATGAGATCATATCCCAAGAGAAACTCATTAGTACATATTTGACCTTTATAAAATATAGTAAAGAATGTCAATGCTAACATTTTTATTTCGTATATATCTTCATTTATGTCTCATTTAATGTAACATGTGTCTTCTCTGAGCTTAATAAATAAAAAATACCATGTCTAAAAATGCTTACTTATTACATTGCATCCAAAAGAAGGATTTTAAAATTGTATTTAATTTTTAAATAGTACACAATTCCTGTTTCCATAACTATAGAATCATAGAATCGTAGAGTTGGAAGAGACCACTAGGGCCATCCAGTCCAACCCCCTGCCATGCAGGAAATCCAAATCAAAGCATCCCTGACAGATGGCCATCCAGCCTCTGTTTAAAGACCTCCAAGGAAGGAGACTCTATCACCCTCCGAGGGAGTGCATTCTACTGTCGAACAGCCCTTACTGTCAGGAAGTTCCTCCTAATGTTCAGGTGGAATCTCTTTTCCTGGAGCTTGCATCCATTGTTCTGGGTCTGGTTCTCTGGAGCAGCAGAAAACAAGCTTGCTCCCTCTTCAATATGACATCCTTTCAAATATTTAAACAGGGCTATCATTATCACCTCTTAACCTTCTTTTCTCCAGGCTAAACATCCCCAGCTCCCTAAGTCGTTCCTCATAGGGCATGGTTTCCAGACCCTTCACCATTTTTGTCGCCCTCCTTTGGACACGCTCCAGTTTCTCAATGTCCTTTCTGAATTGTGGCGCCCAGAACTGGACACAATATTCTAGGTGGGGCCTGACCAAAGCAGAATACAGTGGCACTATTATTTCTCTTGATGTAGACACTTTACTTCTATTGATGCAGCCTAAAATAGCATTGGCCTTTTTAGCTGCCGCATCACACTGTTCAGTCATGTTCAACTTCTGGTTTACTTGGACTCCTAGATCCCTTTCACACGTAGTTTCATTCAGCCAGGTGTCACCCATCCTATATCTGTGCATTTTATTTTTCCGCCCTAAGTGCAATAACTTACATTTCTCCGTGTTGAATTTCATCTTGCTTATTTCCCATGCTCTGTGCATTAGTGTAGAGACATCGCAGACCATGGGTCCCTTTTACTTGCTGCCTGTGCAAGTTTTTTTGCCTCCCACTGTTGGGTCCTTGCACTTTTTTTCTTGTTTCCTCTATGTCAGTTTGACTATTTTCACCATCCCTTTCGCCTTCCTTAATATTGTCTCCCTTCCCCTCGGAACTCAGTTTAAAGCCCTCCTGATCAAGTTCTTGAGACTGTTGGCAAAAACATTTCTTCCAACTTGTGTGAGATGCAACCCATCTCTTGCAAGAAGTCCCTCCTCATGGAACCGCAGCCCATGATCAAAGAATCCAAATCCTTCTCGGTGGCACCATCTGCAGAGCCAGTTGTTCACATCTGCTATTTTCCTCTCCCTTCCTGGACCATGCCCTTCAACTGGCAGAAGAGACGAGATGACAACCTGTACATCCATTCCTTTCAGCTTCCTACCAAGCACCTCATAATCCCTTTTGATGTTCTGCATGCTGTGTCTTGCAGTATCATTGGTTCCCACGTGGACCAAAAGGAAGGGGTATTGGTCAGTAGGCTTGACAAGTCTTGCCAGCCTCTCTGTCACATCACGGATCTTTGCACCTGGAAAACAACACACCTCTCGAGACATCTTGTCAGGCCTACAAATCACTGCTTCTGTACCCCTCAGCAAGGAGTCCCCCACTACGACCACATGCCTCCTCCGAGGCTTAGCAGCAACTGTTCCCTCGGGTGGGACTCTCAGGCTCCCCTGCTCTGTCCCTGAAGTCTGTCCATGCTGCTCTTCTTCATCCTCATTGATAAGGGAAAGAGCTTCGAATCGATTCTCTAGCTGCAAGCTCCCAGAACAATCTCTTCTTGGCTTACTTCTCTTTGTGACATTCCTCCAGCTGTCTACCTCCTGTGTATGGCAAGTGACCTCCTCCACCCTAGCATCTTCCTCTGCGTGGTACTCATCCAAGATCGTTAGATCTGTTGTGTCCAGGAAATCCTCTTGTTCCCTAGTATGCTAAAGTGTAGCTACTCTGGACTCCAGCTGCTGCACTTTCTCCTCCAAGAATGCTACCAACTTGCACTTGGTGCATGTGAAGTTCTCCACTTCTGTAGGCAAGAAGAGAAACATCCCACAAGAGTTGCAGGTGACTGCAGCAGATCC
>NC_056524.1:145195649-145274650 GCF_019175285.1 Sceloporus undulatus | reverse complement strand
CTCGTTGTCCATACTGCAAAGTCTTTAGTAATGACTATAACAGTCAATCTACTGGGAATACTACTTTAAAGGAATGTCCTGGCTGCTATCTTATACTTAAAGGCAAGGTTCTGTTTCAATATCTGATTCTAACCTGATACCACTTGAGTAGAGTTGTTGAGTTAAAGAAAACTAAAATTCCTGCTCCTCTCCTTCTCCTCTCTCTGGCTGGACTGTTCTGGAAGGCTCTGGAAGGTGGCATATAAAGCTAGTCTGCTAGCTCCGCCCCCTTGTGACTCACAGATGTGACTCACAGAAGCTCCGCCCCTTCAGCAACAAGCACACGGTCTCAATATGGCTGCCCAGCTGCTCCTCTCCTTCTCCTCTCTCTGGCCGGACAGAATGACAGAGAACACACAAGATTTACTTTCTGAGGATAAATAAAGCCTACTGGCCATCCAACTGTGTCTTGTTCAAGGTGGATTGGGGCTGCAGTTGTGTTTGTGTTTGTATGGCCCCAATGCATCTTCGGCTTGAAGCTGCCCTTTTTACCAATCTGTTCTGGCCCCCATTTAAATCAGATTATCCATTTCTGCTATGTCTAGCAATTTTTCTATCCACTCCCCCTCTGTAGGGGGAAATTGATGTTTTTCAGTACTGAGCCAGAAGAATTCTCGTAGCTATTACCATATACCAACATAGTCTATTGTTTTTCTTCTCAATTTTTGTTTCAAAATTAAGTATTACAAGTAGAAATAATTCTGACTTCAAAGTAATTTTCTTATGTAAAATAATCTGCATTTTTCTTTAACCATAAATCAATTTTAAAAAATTCCACTGCAATCCCACCACATATGACAGAATGTCAGAGGGTGTTTTGTTTGTTTGCTTGTTTGTTTGTTTTTATCACAATTCCAATATATGTCATTGGTATCCTTATATATCCAAGCTTGTCTACATTCTGAGAGATATCAGATGCATATCATTTTGCAGAAGTTTTCTTTTAAATTATAGTATCTTCTATAGACAATAACAGAATTCATAATACGGGTCTTCCTTGCTCTTCAAAAGACAGTCTATCTTGCCATATTTTGTTGTTTGTTGGTTAGTTTTGTGTGCAATAGATAAATTGACACAATGTACCAAATCAATTTTGTTATCCATATCATCTTCAGGTTTAAATGATTTGGCTAGAAATCCAACTATTCTTGTTCTTCTATTCTCTTTGACAATTTCTTGTAGTCTTATAAATTATTCATTTCTAAATTTCTATATTTCATGCAGTATATTTAATCAGAACATATAATTAATTTTTATTGAATTTTATTGAATTTTAAAGTAACATAAACAAAACAAAAACGTATTGTATATTCAAACATTATTTGTACTGTTATCTATACTATTTGTATACTATTTGTAATCCATACATAATTGTGCTGGCTTCCAGTTTTACTCTTATTCAAAGCAAATCCTGCTAGGTATTCCATTATTTTCAATACATTGTGTATCTGCATATGCAAACATGTTCAATACAATATATTTTTTAAATTAAGGTTAATTTTACCTATCCAATTTTCCATAATTTTGAAGCTTCTTCCTATTTTCCCTCATATTGTTGGTTAGTTTTCCCATTGACATACATGGTCAGGTTGTCCATAACTGCTAATTCACTTAGTTTCACTATCCATTCATCTCTTGTCGATACCGTGTCAGTCCTCCAATGTCTTGCATCTACAATTTGAGCGGCTGTGATCATGTATAAGAGCACACTTATTTCCTCATTGTTCAATTTATCTTCAATGACATCTGTTATGTTTAGTAAAAACAATTCTGGTTTTAGTGGAATATTTTTCTGCAGTATTTCTTTTACATCTTTGTGTAAATTTTAGGTTATTCTTCTACATCTTTTCCCAGCTCGCTAAGGGGATTGTATGTCCAATATTTATCATCCATGTGACCATATTAACTTTTATGGTTTCTTCACTTCTTTCTGTCTCGAATAGTATTTTATAAATCTTCTTAATCAGTTGTTTGTTTACTTCTTTTAAAATTTTATCAAAATCTTTTGTTTCGCTTTCTATTCCCGTTGTTTCCATATCTTTTTTGAAATCTTGTTGGATTTGCAGGTATTGCAACCGCTTTATTTGCTGGATGTCTCGTTGAATCACTTCTCTTGATTTAATGTCATACCCTTCCTGAGATTTTATTATGACGTCGTCATATCTAACCCAATTTGTTTAAAGTCAATATTTTGTTTTATGGAAAGCTTCCTGTGTGGATGTCCATTTAGGGATCTTGTTATAAAACAAAGTTTTATATTTATTCCACATGCCTAATAATTATTTCCTTATGCCATGCCATATTTTTTAAATAATTTAGTATTGCCATAGCATAAGTATGCATGCCATCCATATTTCAGTTTTGTGCTTTCTAAGTCCAGAATTTTTGTATTATCCAAAAGAATCCAATCTTTTATCTGTCAGAATCCACCTTCAGTCAGTCATTCAAGGTGCATTCTGCCATGAGGTTTGTAGAGATAGATAGATAGATAGATAGATAGATAGATAGATAGATAGATAGATAGATATCCGCAGAGTGGGGGTCAGGAAATAGATTCTCACACACAAATAGGGAAGAGATAGATGCGCATATAGAGAGAGGAAGTAGAGATATAGATAGACAGTCATTTTGGGAATAGGGGCTGTCACCATGAGGAATGGGCCGGATGGTCACGTATTGCAGATAGGCAGTTTTATGAGGGGTTGTTGGGTAACTGATACCAAAGATGCATACAGTCTTAGATCTCTCCTTGGTAGAGGATCTAGGAACCAAATGGTCAACACCCCCCCTCCTTTCCCCCTTAAGAACAAAGGGAGAACTTCTACATCAAAGGCTGAGCCAAAGGGAAACCAACTCAAAGGGAGGGGTCTGGGGAATTGTAAAGTGTTGTCTCTATTTGGAGTTCCTCATATTCAGCAAAGACGTGGCCAGGAATGCTTCTACTTTATCTTTATAATAAACTTTCTGGTTTACCTGAAGTTTGTTGTGGATTTTTGGTCAGAGCAATCCCAAGTCTCACGTTTGCTGAATCTGCCATCTTCATGACGTCCAAGGAATCCCTGCCACTGGAAGAGATGCCAGTTGGCTGAGAAGAAATCTCAGAGGGGGAGGAAACCCTAGAGGTCGGTGAGCAGTGGAGAGCCAAGCCCAAACAAAGGGGCGATGGAGCAGGTCTGCCAGAGGATCTGTGGTTCCCACCTCCGGAGGACGAGAAGAAATGCCACAGAGCAGGCAGAGTAACGGCTTGGGACCAAGCCATGGGAGAGGCCATGCTGTGGGTGCCAAGGGAGGAGAACCTGGCAGATGAGGTGGCCAGCCTTAAGTAGGATCTGAGAGAACTGAAATCCCTGATGTCTCACCTGACTACCAGAGAGTTGGAGACAAGGGAAGGGAGACCGAATGAGGTGCAGCTGGAGGTGACTTACTCCACTCCCAAACCAGCGACGGAGTCATTAGGCGAGGGTCTGGAGGAGGAGAGTGTTGAGGAGGCAGAGGCGACCTTGCGACCCCCCTCATGTCAAGGCAGAATGAACGCGGCCCCCAGAAGGGGGAGAGGGGAAGCCGAGGCATTGAGGGAGCTCCTGGCGAGTAAACTGGAAGTCAAATTTAATGGGGATCCTGAGCAGCTCCCGTTCTTCTTGGCCCAGGTGGCGAGGCATATGAGGACCCGAGGAGACTACCTCCCGGACGAAGGCAAGAAGGTGCGTTGCGTGGCTGGCAGGCTGGAAGGCCAGGCGGCCCAGTGGCTGGTGCAGCTATACGACTGCAGGGCACCTGAGCTTCAGAACCTGACGGTCTTTATGTCGGCGTTGAGGGCCCGATTTGAAGACCCCTTCCAAGTGGACCGCGCCAAAACTAAATTAATGACTCTCCAGCAAGGCAAGCGGTCAGTGGCCGAGTATGTGTTGGAGTTTAGGAGTGTGGCTGCACAGATCCCAGACTACCCAGAAGCCATGATGGTGCGACAGTTCCAGGATGGGCTCAATTTGGACCTACTCGAGTGGGTGCTGATGCAAGGCAACCCAGAGGGGCTGCAGGAGTGGATGCGGTGGGCTGGGGAGGCTGAAACCACCAAGGAGCGGGTGTGACTAGCCAAACAGCGGGCCGCTCTCCAACAGGGTAAGACCCTGGTAAAACCATCTGACAAGGCAACCCTCAAGGCGCCGCTGAGCTCCGGAGGAGGAGAGAGGCTGCTGGGCAAGCCACTCACCCGGGGACTGGAACTCAACGCTTTGAGGAGCACCCGAAGGATGTAGACCAGGACAGGAGCATCCCAGATGTGGTGAGTGGGGGAGTGCCCATTTACTTCTTGGAGGCAAAACTGGGGCACAAGTGCAAAGGAACTATGGGAACTTTGCTGGCAGCCCTAGATTCAGCCTTTCATAGTGCAGGTGGATGCATCTGAGGCCGCAGTGGGGGCAGTGTTGTTGCAGAGGGACAAGGAGGGCCATCTCAGACCATGTGCTTACTCGTCCAAGAAATGTGATTCGATGCAAATTAATTGGCCATGCTGGGAGAAGGAATCTTATGCCATTAAGTGGGCTTTAGAAACTTGGAGGCAATTTCTGGAGGGGGCCTCCCACCCATTCGAAGTGTGGACGGATCACCGGAACTTAGAGGCCTTGCAGACCCTCAGGCAGTTAAGCCCAAAACAGCATTGATGGGCTAAAGAATTTTTTAAATTCAATTTTGTCATAAAATTCATCCCAGGGAGGGAGAATGTTTTGGCTGATGGCCTTTCACGGATGTACAGGCCTGGGGAAAAGACGGAGTTGGAGAAACAGGCACTGTTCACAACACAACAACTGGGGTTAGGGGTGACCACATGAAGCCAAACAAAAAGGGAACAAGAGCTAGCATCCCAAGGCTTAGACCCTGTTACTAGAGATCATCCACGCCTACGATGGGGATCAAGAATTTAATAACTTGAGGAGTGAATTACAGCAGACGGAACACAGATTGTGGGGCAAGGACAATAAAATATATGTGCCAGAGGGCTTAAGGACCAAGATAATGGCAGCCTGCCATGATGTCAAAGTGGTGGGACATTGGGGGTTTGTGAAAACCTGCCTCACCATGCGAAGCAAATACTGGTGGCCGGGGGTGCGAAAGGAAGTGGAGAACTATGTACAAAGCTGTGTGGTTTGCGCCAGAGCCAAGCCTAACACTGGGAAGCCTAGTGGGTTTTTGAGGCCTTTGGAAACTCCCAATCGACCATGGCAACACATAGGTATGGATTTCATCACAGACTTACCCGACAGCAAGGGTAGAGACACCATCTGGGTGATCGCAGACTTGTTCTCCAAGCAAGTGCATTACATGGGGTGTAAGGGGGTACCCAGTGCTCCACGGTTGGCAGACTTTTTAATAGAAAACGTGTACAGATTACATTGTTTGCCCGATAAGATAGTCTCCGATCGGGGGGGAACGTTCATTTCTCAATTCTGGAGGTGTTTGCAGGACAAATTGGGGGTGCAATTAGCGCTGAGCACAGCTTTTCACCCAGCTACAGACGGTCAGGTGGAACACACGAACCAATGCGTGGAACGATATTTAAGATGCTATGTAAACCACCTTCAGGACAATTGGATGGACCTGTTGCCTCATGCAGAGGTAGCGTTTAACATGGCGATACACTCAAGTACGGGAGTGTCACCATTTCAGGCTGTGTACAGCTATGAGCCAAAGGTCATCCCTCAGCTAACCCCAGCCCCAGAGGATCCAGTATCAGTGGGGAAATGGAGCCAGATATTAAGAGATAATTGGGGAAAGATTGAGGATGCTCTAAAGCAAGCTAAATTGGATTACAAAAGGTTCGCAGACCAACACCAAAAACCAAGTTGGGACATTAAAGTGGGGGACAAAGTATTCCTATCTACAAAAAACTTGAAGTGCTGACTACCTTGTAAAAAACTGGGACCTAAATTTGTGGGGCCTTTTGAGGTCAAGAGGCTGATCACGGAAGTGACGGCCAAATTAAACCTCCCAAAAATGTACAGACATTTACACAATGTTTTCCATTTCAGTTTGTTGAAATGAGCGACTTCGAGGAGTGATGAAGACATGGAGAAGATGGAACCATTGCCACTGCTGATTGGAGGAGAAGAGCATTTTGAAATTATAAAAATCTTGGACTCTAGAATGATGCGGGGGCAGTTAGAGTATTTGGTGCAGTGGAAACATTTCCCTGTTGACATGGCTGAATGGGTGAATGTGAAAGATGTAAATGCTGATAAGTTGGTTAAGGAGTTTCATTCGGCTTATCCTGACAAGCCAAAAGGGGGGAGATAAGGTTTGGGGAGGCAGACTGTCAGAATCCACCTTCAGTCAGGGCACATGTGTTATAATAAATTTAAGGTCTGGAAGTCCTCCTTTTTCTTTTCGATCCTGCATTACTACTAGTTTTATTCTTGCTTTCCTTCCATTCCAGATGAAGTTGGATATATCTTTTTTCCAGATTTTGAATATATGTTTATTAGAAATAATAAGGATTGTCTGGAATAGATAGAGCATTCTTGGTAGGATATTCATTTGAATGGTAGCAATCCTGCCCAGAAGGGATAGCTGTTGATTGTCCCATTTTGCCAAATCTTTTATTTCTTTCCATGTACTATCATAATTGTTTTTAAATAAGTCTGAGTTCTTTTTTGTTATTATTATTCCTAAGTATTTTATTTTATCTAAGATTTGAAATTCTGACCTATTTTTAAGATCTTCTTCTTCTTGTATTGTGAGATTTTTAGTTATAATGCCATTCTTATTTCGATTGACTTTGATCCCTGCAACGGAACCAAATTGCTCTAGTATTCCCATTAATCTTCCGATATGTTTTATTGGACTTTCTAAAAAGATTACTAAATCATCTGCAAAGGCGCGGAGTTTGAAAATATGGTTTTGAGTTTCTAGTCCCTGTATTAAATTATCTCTCCTTATTTTGTTATTTAATTCCCTTCTTTCTTTTTTTCCCTTTCTTTGTCACTCCCTTTTTCTTTCTTTCTCCCCCCCCCGGGGGGGGGGGGTCTGGTGTTAGACTAAACAAAGCAACACAGTTGTATATTCAAATCCTCTTATCTAATCTTTTTAGCATCTTCAAGGTCAGTCTTCTTTCCCTTTCTCTTCTCTACTCCTCTTCCCCCTCCCTTAGTTCTAATTTTTCCCCTGTCTTAACTAAGCCTCTTTCCTTTCCCAAAAATTGCCTTTACATTGCTTATTTTAATCCAAATTAATTTGTATAGTTTAAATAGGCTACTCTTTAGTAGACAAGATTTACAATAAACCAATAATTATTCTGGCTATTCAAATAATAATAATAATAATAATAATACAATTAATAATTATATATGTTCCATGAGCTAAACAAAATATTAAGTTAGTACTTAATAGTTTCTTATATTCCATTCATCCTGACCTTTTTCCGGGCTTGAAAAGCACATCTCATCTTGTATCATGGCTATCTCTCAGTGGATGCGGAATCAGCACTTGAAGCTCATCATGTCCAAGATGGAGCTTCTTGTTTTTCCACCTAAGCCCTCCCTCCAATACTCCTTTTCCATTGTCGTTGACGACATCTCTATTCAACCGGTCCAGGAAGCCCGCAGCCTTGGTTTTATTTTTTATTCTTCTCTGTTGTGTCCAGGCCACAGCCAAGATCTGTAGATTCTTTCTCTACAACATTGCTAAAATCCATGTTGAGTCATTGGGGCACAAATAGGTGTCCTTCCATATATTTAGGCTTTTACTTTCCTTTGTAGCAAGACTGTGTATTGGCAGTAAAAAATAAGCTATTTTGGTTATAGATATGCATGGTCCCCATGCATCCACTAGGACAGTTGCTAGAGCATATTCCTGTTCCAGCGTGGGGTTTTTGGTCCCTGAAGGAAGGTTGTGGTTCTCTCAGTGGCAGTACTGAAAAGACAGAATGATCTACAGGAAGACAATGAAATCAAATGCCCAGTGAGCAGACTGTAGTATTCACCATGAGGGCGGGAGCCAAAGGCCATGCTTATATATCAGTATAAAAAATAACATTAATTGGAATGCTTCACCATTTCCTGAACAACTCACAATTAGGTTAGATAAGAAACTAGGAGTATGTAAGAGGTATAAATTATTTTGAACATGCCCAGCACTTTGACATTTAAAAGTTCACAGTAATTGAGGTATTGAATGAAAATTGCTCCTGTTATTTAAAAGATCATTATCTTCTTCAGTTAGATAGATGGAGACCGTTTTCCACTCTAGTGAGCCCTTCTGTTTGGGACAATTAGTCAGGCTTGAGTACATTTCCATAGACCTGTGACTCCCACTTATCACATTTCTGGCCATGACACACAGAAAGGTTGCATGCACAGACTCAAAACAGTCAATCTGTATTCAGCTCACAGACACCAAAACCCTTCACAAGACGGAAATTCCAAGGCCAGATGCTAAACAGCCCTCACATAGCTCTTGAACAATAGATGCCAGTTTGTAACTAACAGAAAAGTGGAAAGCAGGATGAGGCAAATCAATGACCCTTAGGCTTTAAGGTGAGTCTGGAAGAGTGAAAGGGAATCATTGGAAGGATCCTGAAGCCTTCTGCTCTAGAGAGTGTTACGTTATTAGCTTGAGCAGAGGTAGGCTAAACACTGTCCATGGGTGGCATGCGACTCTCCCCTGAATCCAATATTTCATACAGATAGCATTCTTAGAGACCAAATGTGTATAAAAACAAAAATAATTCTTTATTTACAGAAATTAAACATAACAAGGCAGAATATTTATTACATTTAAAACACCACACCCCTCTTTAACTCATACCCTTAAAAAGCACATTTTTAAACCTGACTGACTCTTAATAATACATTTTCCACACCCTCTCACACAAATCACCCAGATGCCTCACTAATCCCATGTCAACACAAATACCAGCTGTCATTCCCCAACCTTATTTTTAATATGTTTTATTCATAAAACGCATAAACATCGACAAACCAAAACAATAGAAATAACAAACAAATTCATTCACTAACCTTTTGCAAATCTCCCTAAACTTTTCACCAATTTACTAGAACATTCAATTTCCCCCCTTACAGCCCCTTACCATATGCTCTATTATAAAAAATAATAAATTACACAGTTTTCTGTGGGCTTTCTGTGCTATGTGACCACATTCTGGAAGACTTTGTTTCACCTGCATCTGTGGCTGACAACTTCAGAGGATGGTGGCATGGAAGTGTGTGGGATATATATACTTGTGTGACCCTAAATTGGGAGGCAGTAATTTACATGTTAATCTATGTGTTTACCTGTTGTTGAATGGCACAGCTTCAAAGTGTTGTATGCAGGTGAAACATCAGGAATAAAATCTTCCAGAAAGCAACCATGTAGCCCAGAAAACCCACAGAAAACTAAGAATGCCTGCTATGAAAGCCTTCAACTTCAAATTAAACAGTGTTTGACATAAGTCCATGACATCACAGAAGCAACTTTATGACTTTAGGCACCAACTGTTCAGCATCACATATGGAAATGACAGAAACCAATGCCAACAGTTTGTTCACTTGCAAACATATTCTTCAGGGAAACAAAGAGATATGGACATCACCAAGTGGACAATACAGAAATCAAACAGATTGTATAGACTATTCTATAGGTCCTTGGGGTTAAATGAGTCTGTGTGGGAGAAACTGCCAGATACCGAGAAGGAACAACTCACAAAGCAAACAAACTTAAATCCTCCTGACTTTGTGACAAAACAATGCCTTTTAACAGCTCATGCTGTTATTTCAATTTATGAGTGTTTAGGGAAAATTGTGCATCAGGCAGAGCTTCTCAAACATTCTTTTGAGAGTTTCATGCAGAAGCAATCAGTGGTAAAAGAGAGTTTGGATCACACCAATAGAGAAACATCTAGTAAAGTGGGGGATCCCACTATAAACGACCCTAGGGGCAGTCTACCAGTAACTCCTAAGGAGATGGGGAAAAGAAACCATAGCAGGGTTCTACAAGCAAATCAAGTTATGTTGCAAATTGCTTACAACAGAATAAACAACGGTAGATGGAGGTCCAATAGAGCCATTAGATCTTCGCTGAGCCAACTTCTACAGGTATCCCCCTACGATATTGATATCCTTGCTGTGGAATGGCTTCCTAGTATATCAGCTCATAAGCGAATTCTTTTAACTTTCAAACAATCTACAATTCCTCTCATGTTGCTGAAAATGAAAGCCTTTTTATTCAACTTCCAAATAATTCCAGCACGGGTTTTTTGAAATCAAACTATATCTCTTCTATTCCCTTATAAGCATAGTAGTGGGGGGCCTACAGAGCAAAGTAATGCCTGCTTGATAACTCCTAAAGGCATCCCTAAAGGAACCCTGTGTAAGACTGCATCGAAGTCTAGTTCAGTTAAAACTTCCAACATTACGGCAGAGAGGCAATCCACAGAAAAGCAGATCACAGACTCGAGCGACCTAATAATTAACATAGAACAATATGACATCGCTTCCAGAGTGAACAATCTCAAAAATATGCTGCTTACTACCAAGGATCTGGCCATACCACTGTTGAATTCAATAACTACCACTGAGGTCCTCAATGCTGAGAGGGCTTCAGATATGAGTCCTATTGATGCTCTCCTATTAATGAATGAAAAGGATCTTACAACTACAACTCCAGTACAACCCTTGGAACTTCTCTGCATGAAGCATCCAACAATCAAAAAGCTCCAGCCCAAACAGAATTTTTGAACATTGGTGATGACATGGACTTGACTACATCAGCTTGACAACTAAGCCTACTATGTTGGAATATTATGGGTTGGGAAAATAAGTTCCATGACGCAGATTTTGCAAACTACCTACAAAACTTTAAAATGCTTTGTTTAAAAGAGACATGGGCCCTCGAAACTAATTTGCCATCTCTTCATGGATTTCAAGCATTTTTTGTTCCTGTGGTTAAAATGTGTACAAGAGGCCGTGGTAGTGGTGGTCTCACAATATTCATCTCAGTTGATATGCATGCTGAGATTCAACCAATAACTAGTGCTTTTCCACAATGTATACAAGTGCTTGTTATCAAGAGTATGCATTTTGGTTCCTTAATCTGTATAAATATTTCTTTTCCTCCTAACTTAGCAAAGAACGTAGGTCCTAATAGTATTTGGGATAGTTTATCTGAAACCCTGTCCTCTTTGGAGAGTCAATATCCCTCTACAAGGTTTTTACATCGTGGAGATTTTAACGCTAGAATTGGAAATGACTCAAGGCAGGTGGAGATCACGGATCGACCACTTATGCTGTACCTGTCCCTAGGGTTTCTCAAGATATAATCACCAACAAATACGGCTTAAAGCTTATAGAAGTTCTTTCTTTGCATGGCTTGCAGTGCCTTAATGGAACCCATTATGATCTGACATCAGGCCCTTATACTTATGTCACTAACAGGGGAGTAAGTACAATAGACTATATAATAGTATCTGCAGACCTGGTATATTTGTAGATTTGAAGTTATTAATCATGCCGAAAGTGATCATTTCCCATTGTCATTGTCATTTAATTCTGGGTCGTTTTGCCCCCCGTGTATTCTCCAAAATGTAAATGGAATTCATATGGGAGAACAGAGAATACGGTGGTCAGTTAACTTGGGCACCTCAATTCATCAGTTGTTGGAGAATATTACTTTTAAGTCCCTACAATCAACTATTTTAAACTCCAATTCAGATATTTTACACATTTTCCAAACCATTATTCAAAAGCTTAGGCCCAAGTTAGTGAGTAATAAACAATTTAACCCCAACAAGGTAGTAACTAACAGATGGTTTGATTTGGAATGTCGAAGTGCTCGGAAAGCATTGATGGATTGCTCTTGATAGGTACTTAGAAATAATGATAATATCTCCCCTGATATAGCTCAGATTCTATGCAGTCATCCTACAAGGCAACTTTAAAGCAGAAAAAAGATATATATAATAGAACACAATGGAAACAATTAGCGCAAGCTGTTACAGAAAAGAATGAGAAACAGTTTTGGGATATTACTGCCTCTGGCATGAACAGGATCAGACCGGTTATTGTTGGGCACATCACATCACAACAATGGTATAGCCATTTTAGTAAACTCTATGGAGCTACAAATGCAAAGCATCACTCCTCTATTGCATTAAAAACTACCTGTTTGCCTTACTGGCCCCTGGTTTCAGAGTCTAAGATAAAAAAGTTGATTGCAGCTCTTGCATTGCATAAAGCCTCAGGAGAAAATATGATGCCCCCAGAAATATATAAAAACTTCTCTGAATGGTGGACTCCAATATTGGCTAAGGTGTTTACCCAAATCAATAATACAGGGATAACTCCAGTAGGCTGGAAACAGAGCGTAGTAGTCCCCATATACAAGAAGGGAGATAAGCAAGATCCCAATAATTATCGGCCTATAAGCCTTCTGAATGTTGATTCCAAGCTATATAGCAAATACTTATTAAGTAGATTGGAGGAATGGGAATCTAGTAATCTGATCATTCACCCTGAACAAGCCAGATTCAGGGAAGGCCAGAGTACTATTGACCATTGTGTGACTCTTTATTGTTTAGCGCAACAAGGAATCGAGGGTCCCACAAAACACCTATTTGCTGCTTTTATTGATTTAGCAGCGGCTTTTGATTCAATTGACAGAAACTTGCTATGGCATAAACTGGCCAATATTAATATAGATAACCGCTTATTGTTTCTGATCAAGGAACTTTATACCAATACAACAGCAAGGATAAGAGTTGGTATCTCTGGTTCACTAACCGATCCTATCCCCACAAATAAAGGAGTCAAACAAGGATGCCTTTTGGCACCATCACTTTTTAATTTATATCTGAATGACATCATTCCAGCACTTTCTGGCCCAGAATTTTTTCCACCTACACTTGGGTCAAAAAAGATCTCTATTCTGTTATATGCTGATGATATGGTTTTAATTTCACTCACACGTATAGGTCTGAGAAGGTTACTCTCCAAACTTGAGGTGTTTTGTTCTAAAGAAAAGCTTGTTATCTATTATAATAAAACAAAGGTGATGGTGTTTGGGAAAAGACACTCTGATTTTCGTTGCTCTATTAATGGTCATCAGATTGAACAATGCCGAGAATTTAAGTATCTTGGCATCTACTTTACAGAAAACCTCTCCTGGAAGTCCCACATAGCAGCTAGTAGAGCAGTGGCTGTGAGATCTATTGGAGCAATCCCTAGATTCTACAACCAGGCAGGGGGTCATCTGGTCGCACCAGCTTTAAAAATATTTCAGAGTAAAGTTATAGCTCAGATTCTTTATGGCGCTGCTGTGTGGGGATGGGATGATTCCCAATTGGTGAAACTGGAGGCCATCCAGAATACATTTTTCAAGAAATTGCTCTTACTTTCACCTGGCACGCCTGCAGCTTTGGTTTGGGCTGAGGTTGGCCTCCCTTCCATCAAAGCTCATATTCATTTTACTTTATTTAAGTACTGGAGATCTGTAATAGATTCTCCAGTTAAGGTTTTTCCTAAGTTGTGTTTCCAACATTTACCAAGCTGCAATCTCTGGAGTTTAAGATACCATAGGTTGCTTGAATCATATCCTGCTCTAACTGAAAATCCTTCTACCTGGAATTCAAGAGAGAAGCTTCATGAATACATTTTTTAACCATGATGTGTATCTGGATAGACTGGCTATTAACAATTTGAAATTTTTCAAATGGTTTAGATTATATAAATTGGATCATCAGATGGCTGTTTACCTAGGGAAGCTTACATTCCCAAAGCTTAGGCAGGCTTTTACAGCTCTTCGTTTTCAAACAATACCTTCAGCCATGATCGATGGCAGATATTCTCACACACCTAAGGATTCCCGTTTATGTATTTGTGGAGCTCCAGAAATCGAGGATTTGCCTCATTATCTGCTTTTTTGCTCACTATATACTGACCCAAGAACTAAATTTATGGGATCTATTCTGTCCAATTTACAGTCTAATACCATTTCTGAAAAGATTTTTTATCTCTTGTCTGATATTGATTCTAAGGTAACTTATAAGGTTTCACTGTTTGCCTCAGCAGCAATCAAAATTCGAGCAAGGGTAATAGCAGACATTGCAGTTGATTGTCATGGGGATGATCTTATCTAAACTTTGAAGTTGTTTTAATGTTGTTTTATTTAATTGTCTAGAATTTTATTATGTTTAGTGTATAAAATTTGGATGTTAGTTATTTGATGGAGCATTTTATAATTCTGAATTTCTGTCATTGGTTTTATATTTTAATCATGCAAATGGCCTTTGGCTTAAGCATTAATAAAATTGAAAAAAATGACTATTCTATAGTCTATTGATTATATAGACTATAGACTATATAGACTTTAGAAGGAAAAGATGGAGAAGTTCCATTCACTCTGCAAAAAGAAAATCAGGAGTAGGTTATACTAAAGATCATGAACTACTAGGATCAAAAATTAGAATAAAGATAAAGAAGTACATTAAATCCATCACTGTGCCAAAATACAACCTAAAGAGTATCACTGTAGAATCTAAAGACCATTTAAAGAATAGATTTATACTAATAACCCTAACTGATAGGGAGCCAGAGGTACTTTGGACCAAAACCAGGGACATTGTCACGGAGGAATCCAAAAGAACACTATCGCTAACTAAAATGAAACCAAAGTCTCATAAGATGACAGATGAAACAGGATGAGAATCCTGTATGGAGCTGTTTTGCAATTTCTGTGTAGGAATGAAGAGAACTATTATGTTAATCAGTGTAAAGCAATAGAAAAGTCAACAAAAAGGGCAGAAATTCTGAGAAATTAAAAGGAAATTCAAACCAAGTATAGGGATACTGTGTATGTGACAGGGACATTATGTGATTAGGACAATATAAAAAAGCAATGGAAGCAGCTGGTGGATTTCATTATGAAAGCTATAAATTTATTTTCTCATACTTACTTAGCATATCACAGCAACAATTTTTTTCAGAATCCTTAAAGAGTTAACATAATTTTCTTATTTTGAAACCACTAGACCACCAAGGACCTGTTGATTCTTTTTCCTCCTACTTATCTACTGACTAGCAGTAAATCTTTCCCTTCTCATTGCCAGCCATGAGCTTGGGATAATTTCCTATGAGGGAAAAAGGCAGACAGAAAGTCTTTAGGAATAAAATGAGCACAGATTCATAGAATCATAGAGTTGGAAGAAACCACAAGGGCCATCCAGTCCACCCCCTACATGTAGCAAATCACATGCAAAGCATCCCCAACAGATGATTGGTGGCAAACCACTGCTGACTCTTCAATTTAATGTGTATTTTTTTCCATATAATCTTTATTATGCAAATTTTACAAATACAATACATTAAAAACCACAATAAAGCTACTAAAAAAAGAAAATAAGATGTACATTCTGTTCCTTAGCCGTTGTAGATTACGTTCCAATTTCCTTAATTCATTGGATTTGTAAATAGAAAGGTGCTTTAGCTTTTAAGCTAATGAAAAAACACGACTATATTGCTATGTATTAAACATCATGTACAAAGAAAAAGAGAAGCTCTAGTCACTAAAAAGCATATACTGAATAAGAAATTAATCTCCTTTTTGTCCTAACCATCCATAAGGGAAAACTGTACTTAATCATTTAATTAATACATATTAAATTTTTGAAGCCTCAACTCTTGTTCTGAATGAAATGCTTTGTCGGAGGTGTCGTTAAATCATTTACAGACCTGCAGTGATAGGAGAGAGTTTGTGAAGATATTAGAAGGAAAAATGAAATTACAACACCAAATTAACTCCAGGAAACTTTCAGGTGTTAAACATCTAGTAAGCTTGTTTTTAAATTCCATTTCAATTCCCAAGTTTTCAAAACTTTTTCCTACTCATCTTTTCTTTGACATGAGATCTTATCTAATTCCCTGTATTCGTTAACTTTCTGCATCCAATCATCCCACGTGGGCCTCTCTTCTGATTTCCATAATTTTGCTATTGAGACTCTCGCCGCTGTAACTAAATACCATATTACCCTCCAACACTTTTTTCATTTTGTGCATTCAGGATTGAAGTCATATTAAGCAAATACAATTTAGGGTTCATTACAAATTTTATCTTAAATATCTGTTGAATTGTCTCATGAACCTCTTTCCAAAATTTCTGAATTTCTACACAGCGCCAGCATACATGGAAGATTGTCCCTTTCTCTTTTTAAGCATCTCCAACAAAGCCCTTGATCTACCTTATAGATTTTTTTAAGTCTTCAAGGTGTATAATACCATCTATTCATGATTTTCATATGATTGTCTTTAGGGTCTTGTGCTACAGTAAATTTATTCCTCTTTCTCCATGCATTTTGCCACTTTTCTATTGAAATCTCAGATCTTATATCCCTTGCCCACTTAATCATATAATCTTTTATGATTTCCTGCTCCATATATCTTTCTAGTAACAAATTGTATAGTTTAGATACTTTTCCTTTCTCTGATTGCCCAAATATTTGATCTAGTGCATTCAAATTGTTTTCAATGCCTAGTGTACTTTTATCTTCATTATAGCGTTGTCTGATCTGGAGATAGTTAAACCAAGAAATGTTGTAACCTCCTATGGCTAACTCTTCCCTTGACTTTATATCCATGTTTCCTATGCCATCTTTTTTTATTAAATTCTTATATGTAAGCCATGGCCCGTTCTACACGGGCCTTTGCCACGCCCCCAGTACGTACTAGGGGTTGGCCGAGGATGCAGCGTCCAGTCAGGCTTCACGCCTAGGACATACTGGGTACATCAAAATGGTAGTGCCCTATACACATGGGCGCTGCCATTTTGATGTCGTGGACACTTAGCATCTGCACATCGCGGCGCGGTTATGATGCCGCAAGTTCACCATTGGCGCCTTGCAGCATCATAAGCACGCCGCAAAAAGAACCTGCTTTTTGTGGGTTCTTTTTGCTGCACCAGGGAATCGCACGGTTTGTCCGCTGCAGTTCCCTCATTCGGCAAACACGGTGCTGGTAGAGCACCCATGTTTTGCTCTCTGTCCATCTGCCATAGAACGCCTCTTGTGTAGAGATCCATATTGGCAGGCTAAAATAAAACTTCGCTGTGATTTTTTTCCCACATCAATAGTAAAGATCAAATCGGATGGTTCATAAAATCTTGATTACATTTAATTCTCTGATAACCCAAAAAAGCATGCCAGCTGAATCTAATTTGTATCACCTCTAAATTAAGCAATTCATTGTCTCCTAGTTTAATCCAGTTTTGAATCCAGATCAAACTACAGGCCCAATGATACAGTTTCAGATCCGGCACAGAGTATCCTCTTTCTTTTTTATCTTTCAGAACTTGCCACTTTATCCTTGGTCTTTGCCCTTCCATATAAATTTTCTAAGTTCAGAGTCCCATTCCTTAAATATCTTTTCCTTAATCTCAATGGGTAAATTTAACAATAGGAAGGATTGCCATCTTTATTGCTGCAATTCTCCCAAGTAAAGAGAGGTTTAATTTGTTCCATCTTACCAAATTTTCTGTTATTCCTTTCCAACTATTTAAGTAGTTATTATTGAATAATTTTAAATTGTCCTTCACAATCCAACTCCCTAGACAGTTGATTTTACTCTCTATCTTATAGCCCGATTTCTCTTTTAGGTGTCTCTTCCTCTTTAGACATATTTTGTGTTATCATAACTGTTTTTCCTTTGTTTACTTTTAGTCCAGAGTATAGGCCAAATTCTTCTAATTCATAAATAAGTGCATCGATATGCTGATTCGTATCCTCAATAATTACCACCAAGTCATCAGCAAAAGCCCTTATTTTTGTTTCCTGTCCTTTTATTTTGATACCTTTTATCTTTGGGTTTGATTTAATAGATGTTATTAGTACCTCTATCACAATTGTAAATAGGAGCGGAGACATAGGACATCCCTGTCTGGTGCCCTTATTAATAGTGAATTCTTTGGCTCTCTCCCTATTGATGGTGAAATTAGCTTTTTGACGATTATATATTTGTTCAGCCGTTCCTATAAGGTTTGTACTCATATCCATCTCCTTTAACACTTGTAAAAGAAAATCCCATTTCACTTGGTCAAAAGCTTTTTCCATATCAATAGCTAATATTTCACCTTTTCTTTCATTATTTATGGTGTAAAATTCTAAACTGTTCAGAACCATTCTTATATTGTTTCTAATATAGCGTCCTGGGAGAAAACCATTTTGTTCTTTCCCAATTACTGATGGGAGAATTTCTTTTAGTCTGCTTGCCCAAATCGACATATATAGTTTATAATAATTGTTTAATAAACTAATCAGTCTATAGTTTTTCAGAAGTGTTTCATCTTTACCTTCTTTAGGTATAAGTACAATATTAGCCATTTCCCAAGTCTGGGGGATTCCTTCTCTGTTTATCGAATTAAACAAATCATATAAGAGGTCAAGTAGCTCTTGTTGAAAGGTTTTGTAAAAATCTGCTGTAAACCTGTCAACCCCGGGAGAATTTCCTTTTTTAAATCTAGAAATTGCTGAACTAATTTCTTGCTTTGTGATCTTGGAGATTAACAATTCTTTATGTTCCTTAGATGTTTTTTTTTAATTTCCCTTGTCTCTAGATATTTCTTCAAACTCTCTTGCTGTTTTACGCAATTGTCTTTAGATTAATACAATTTAATATAATATTTTTTTAAAGATTTCTAAAAGCTCTTCTTGTCTTGTAATTGTCTCATTGTGGAATCTAATTTTGCTTATTATTTTATTGTCCCTTTCTTTTTTCAATTTTTTGGCCAACCATTTCCCTATCTTACTGGCATTTTTGAAAAGGCTTTGCTTAGTTCATTTCAAGTCTCTTACAATCTCCTCATTTATTCTTTCCTGATTTTGTGTTTGTAGGAGCTTTACTTCATTAAGTAATTTTAAATTTGTGGGGTTTTGCCATAATTGCTCTTCTTTCCTTTTAATTTCTTCTGTTAGTTTTTTCTCTTTTTCTATTTTTATTCTCTTAATCTCACTTGCTTTTTTAATAAATAGGCCTCTGAACACTGCCTTACTCGTATCCCAAATAGATTTTATTTTTACATCCGGGATATTATTTTCAACAAAAAAATATTTGATTTCCTTCCTCATCTTTTCTACAAATTCTTTGTCTTCTAACAGATTCTAACAGATTAATCTCCAAGATGAAGTACCTTTAAACCCTTCTGATAATGTTACCTCTATCAATTTATGGTCTGAGGAGGTTTTAGGGTCTATTTCCATTCTATTGACCTTAGTTGCCAATTCCTTAGAGGCCAGAAAAAGATCAATCCTCGACCAAGAATTGTGGGGTTCCAAAAAAAAAAAAAGTAAAGCCTGGTTTTGTTATCATATTTATAAGACCAAATATCTACTAACTCGTGTTTCTGTATTAGATCTATACAGCTTTTGGGAAGTTTCCCCTGATCTTTCCTAATTTTCTTTGCTGCCTTTCTATCTCTTTTAGGATTAATAACCCCATTGAAATCTCCTACCAATAACAAATTCCCCTTGTCGCTTAACATCAATTCTTCATTTTCAGTAGTGGAGGACAAAATTCTTCATCCAATTTTTGAAAGAAATGTTCCCTTTTCTCCAAAGGTCCGTATATGTTAACTAAGACCAAAGTTGTCATTCCTAGATCAATTTCTACCATCATATATCTTCCTTCCGAATCCTTTTTTATTTCTTTAATTGCATCTTTTTTATTTACAAAAATAGCTAGTCCTCTCTTTCTTTTTTTAATACAGGTATCAAAGCATTGTCCTAATTTTGGGTTTCTGAGATATTTTTTATCTCCTATTCTAATCTTTGTTTCCTGTAAACAAACTATGCCATAACACCTCTTTTCCAAAATATGGAAGATTTGCTTTCTCTTTCTTTCTATATTAATTCCCCCCACATTCCAAGAAGCCACCTTAATTAATTATTATTATCATTATTATTATTAAGCTTTATTTATAAAGCACTGTAAATTTACACAGCACTGTACATACAATCTTTTTAATTGGACAGTTCCCTGCCCTAGGGCTTACAATCTAAAAAGACATGACACAAAAGGAGAAGGGAAAGATGGTGGGGAAGGGGCCTCTCTAGTAGGATAATACATATAAAATACATAGCAATACAGGAAGTGATTCAATAAAACAGACAACAAAAGAACATCAAATAGCAAGTGACAATTATGCAATGCCTGGGAACGCTTCTCTGAACAGGATGGTCTTCAGCTCCGTTTTGAAGTTGGTTAAAGAAGTGATGGCTCTTGCTCATGAGGGAAGAAGGTTCCAGGAGTGAGGGGCAGCGAGTCAAAAGGGGCGAATCCAGGATGGGGCAGAGGAAATCCTGGGCTGTGACAGCAGGCCTTGACTACCAGAACGGAGGGCCCTGGTGGGAAGGTGAGGAGAAAGAAGGTCTGATAAGTAAGGAGGGGCCAGTCCATGGAGGGCTTTAAATGTCGACAGCAGGAGCTTATACTGAATGCAGAAAGGGAGGGGGAGCCAGTGAAGGGATGCCAACACAGGAGAGACGTGGTCAGAGCAGTGGGTGGAAGTGATAATGCGTGCAGCTGACTGCTGGACAGAGATTAAAGGACGGAGGTGAGAAAGAGGAAGCCCAGCCAGGAGGACGTTACAGTAATCAAGTTGTGAGATCACTAGGGCATGGACCAGGATCTTGGCAGCAGAGGCGGAGAGATATGGTCGGATTTTGGCAATATTGTACAAAAAGAATCTACAAACCTTGGCTGTGGTCTGGATCTGAGGGATACACGACAGAGAAGAATCAAAGATAAAACCAAGACTGCGGGCTTGCTGGACTGGTTGAATAGAAATGTTGTCCACAGAGACAGAAAAGGAGTGTTGAAGGGTGGGCTTAGGAGGAAAGACAAGAAGCTCCGTCTTGGACATGTTGAGTTTCAAACGCCGATGGCGCATCCACTGCGAGACAGCTGTGAGACAAGACGAAACTTGCTGTTAAAGCCTTGGAGAAAGGTCAGGGGTGGAAAGATACAACTGAGTGTCATCGGCATACAGATGGTAGGAAAAACCAAAAGAGCTAATGAGTTTTCCTAAGGACAGTGTGTAGAGAGAAAACAGAAGGGGACCCAGAACAGAGCCCTGGGGAACGCCAACAGATAAGGGAACAGGTGAAGAAGTCTGACCACCTGCAACTACTGCAAAAGATCTGCCTGACAAGTAAGATCTAAACCAGTCAAGAACAGAGTCTGAGAACCCAAGGTCAGAGAGTATGTCAACTAGGAGACAGTGATCAACGGTGTCAAAGGCTGCAGACAGATCGAGAAGGATGAGAACAGAGCCTTGGCCTGTAAAAGGTCATTCAAGATCTTAGCAAGAGCTGTCTCTGTGGAATGCCTTGGGCGGAAACCAGACTGAAAGGGATCGAGGATGGAGTTGGCTTCAAGAAACTCAAGACAGCGAGAATAAACAACCCGTTCCAAACCCTTAGAAAGAAAGGGAAGAAGAGAAATCGGACGATAGCTAGACAAAGAGGAGGGGTCAAGAGAAGTTTTTTTTCAGAATTGGGGAAATGAGAGCATGTTTGAAGTCCGACGGGAAGGAGCCTGTAGAGAGAGAGAGATTGAAGATATGGAGAAGCGAGGGCAGAAAAGAGGGAGCTACAGAAATTAGAAGACGAGTAGGAATTGGGTCAAGAGGACAGGTTGCAGGTTTGGAAGAGTTCAGAAGTATAGATAGTTCATCCAAGGAAGCAGGAGGAAACACAGAAAATTTGTTAGGCGAGGGCGATAGAAGATTATGAGCAGAAGAAGAATCGGGGGGAACTATCTCAGAGCGAATAGTGGTAATCTTAGAGATGAAATAATTAGCAAAGTCATTAGGAGAGAATGATGAAGAGACAGGAGGAGAGGGAGGTTTAAGCAAAGTGTTGAAGGTGGAGAACAAACGCTGCGGGCGCCTCTCATTGGCAGAGATCAATGATTTGTAATAATTCTGTTTTGCCATAGAGAGGGTGCGTGAGAAGGACGAAAGAACAAATTTGAAATGGATAAAATCAGCCCACTCTTTGGACTTTCTCCAGAGACGTTCGGCCGCTCTAGAGCAGGACCGGAGAAACTTAACGATGGGAGTAAGCCAGGGCTGAGGCCTAGTCTTAGAGGAAGAAGTACGTACAGAGACAGGGGCAAAATGGTCGAGGAAAGAGTGGAGTTAAATAAAGACATTGCTGAGTCAGCAGAGTCCCCAAGGTTTAGGGAAGAGAGAGATGAATCCAGGGTCTGACCAAGATGGTTAGAGTCAACAGATTGAAGATCACGAAAATAGCGTTGAACAGTGTGACGAGGAGGTGGAGTCTAAGTAAGAGCAAAGGAGATTAAGTGATGATCAGATAGTGGAAAGTCAAGTGCCAGGTAGTCAGAAATGGCGCAGTTTGCAGCAAGAACCAGGTCAAGACAGTGACCAAGAGAATGAGTTGAAGAGTTGGAATGAGGTTGGAGGCCAAAAGAAGCTAGCAGAGAGTTAAAGCGAGAAGTTGTAGGGTTATTGGAATCGTCAATGTGGATATTAAAGTCACCTAGGATCAGAGTGGGGACTGAATCTGAAAGAAAGAATGTCAGCCATGATTCCAAGTCTGAGAGGAACTGGGTGGCAGAACCAGGTGGGTGATAGATAACTGCGACCCAGAGCTGTAAAGGAAAAAAGAGTCTAATAGGATGAAACTCAAAAGAAGAGAAATGATAACTGGGGCGGGGGGGGGGGGAGAGATAGAACTTGAAACTGGCAGGAGTTAGATAACAAGATACCAACCCCTCCTCCTCGACCCTCAGGACGGCTTGTGTGTGTGAAGGAGAGACCACCAAAAGACAGGACAGCAGAGGTAGCAGTATCATGGGCTGGGAGCCAGGTTTCGGTGAGAGCAAGGAGGTTAAAGGATTTGGAGAGGAAAAGGTCATGAATTGCTGCTGCTTTAGGGGCAGCTGAGCTGCAGTTCCAGAGGGAACAGAGGAAGGGAAGCAGGGAGACAGGGAGAGGACGAATGGAGATCAGATTCAGAGAAATGTGAGGAGCCATGGGAAGGATAGGATTCACTGCCCTGTGATTAATGGGGGAAGGTGTGACAATGGCAGAGACAGGAAAGAAAAAGGGAGAGGTATAGCTGGCTCTCTTACTGAGGTGTTAAAGCAGTTAGAGTCAATGGCCAACTCGGGCCTACTGAGGTAGAGTCCAATACAAGCAGGAGGTGGGTCTGAGGGAGCAGAGAGTCTTACTTGCTCTTCCTTCCTGTGGAAAAGTCCAAAGCAAGCAGGAAGGTCTTTCAGAGCAGCACAGGTCTTTCTTGCCTTTGTTCCTGTGGGGCTCTGGGAGCAACAGGAAGGTCCTTGCAGGCAGAAGAGAGGTGTTTCTTGCCTTTGTTCCTGTGGGGCTCAGGGAGCAGCAGGAAGGTCTTTGCAGACAGAAGAGAGCTGTTTCTTGCCTTTGTTCCTGTGGGGCTCAGGGAGCAATTATTATTAATAATAATTATTATTATAATAATTAATAATTTGTTTTATTTATATACCGCTATTCCAAAGATCATAGCGGTGAACAGCAAGTAAGCTAATTAGCAAGTAAGCTAATTTAATCATTGTTAAACAATATATGCTCTACAAATTCAGATTCAACAAGATTTTCTCTTTCTTGTTGACAAATAGTCCACTCTAAATTCAATTAAAAAGAGAGAAAATCATTACCAAAATGACAGTAGAGCGACCCTTGATTTAATCCTCTGTCCTGTCGAGGTCAGTCCTTATTTTGCATTCTCTCTTCTTTGTCGTCGCTATTTTTCCCCGAGAGGCTCAGCACCTTTTCTCCTCTTTCCCTCTCGCTGTTAGCCTTTTGAATGTTGGGGCTTGGGGTCCTCAAATTCTTTAATTCGTCCTCTTTATTTTTCTTTCCTTTTTCTCCTCCTCTCTTCTGTTGTTCAAATTTTCTATAAAAATCTTTAGCTTTTTCAATAGTATTAATTTTGAATCTCTTCTGATTGAATGTGAAGATTATTCCTTCTACATTTACCCATCTGTAGTTAATGTCTTTTTTTTTAAAGTAGAGAAGTTAAGAATTTATATTGTTGTCTCTGTTTAAGAATATAAATTGGAAGATATTTGTAAATGTCAACTACTACGTCATCAATGGGTCGCTGTAATTCTTAATGATAACCTATTCCTTGACTCTAGTATTTCTTAAGCAAATTGCTATCTCTCATGGGAGACCTTTTTCCTTTGCCACGCTAGAGTTTATTCTGGAAAGTTTATCGATCTGGGCATCCATCAAATCCTCTGGTATTGGAAGATATTCCACAAGGGCTGATATTAGTCTTTCTTCCAGATTTTCTTCCTCCTGTTCTGGAACTCCTCTAATTTTAATCGCCTTCTCTCTGTATCTTTTTTCTTGATTTAATAAAATTGCTTCCTCTCTTTTCTGTGTGCTTTCTAGTTTCTCAAATTTATTTTCCAATTCCGTTGTTTTAGTTGCTGTTTGTTCAGTTTCTTTTTTAACCTTAGAAATATCTTTATTTAACACATCTATTTATTTATTTTTACAAGCCATTGTATGTCTCTCCTAATTTCATCTCTCAGGGTTTTTTGTTCCTCCCTTATTTCCAATTTAAATTTTTTCTTAAATTCTCTAAGTTCTGCTAATATTATTGCATTCATATCCGTTTGCTTATTTGTCCATTCTGCCATGCCTGAGGAGCCCCTCCTTTGTGTTTGTTGGTTCTGTTGCGACCAGCTCATATCTGTATTTCTATTTCTAGTGTTTCTATTTGTTCATTTGGAAGTAAGCAAGAAAAAGGAGGAGAGGGAAGTAAAAGTAATAATGATGGCAAACACTGTGCTTGAGCCTCAAGGGCTAATTAACTTTTAAATCCAAACTAGATTCACCTGCACCACTGATCTTAATTTAATTATTTCCCCAAAGGATTTTCAAAGACTTGTTTTAAAGCAAATATATAATGATAGATTCAGGCAGCCTTGTATAATTTGGGAAGAATTTCCCTCCTTTATAACGTCAAGCAGATAACAAAAAGATGAAAGTATAGTCAGTCTGTATCCACATAAAAAATGGGACAAACCTAAGAATGCACACTCCTCCACTTCTTTATTCCCAACCCTTGTAATCAGAGATTGAGTGATATCTTGGTGTTCTTTTAATCTCTTTTCCAAATCCTTCATTCACAAGTTGCATAAACCAATATAATCCCCTTCTTAGATAGTTCCACAGATGAAGAAGGGGAGAAAAGAAAAATTTTAAAAATCACTGCCAAGGTTGGTGTCCCGCGAGGCTAATTCTCCCCGGACTTACAAGCCACTGAAATGGCTGCTCTTCAACTACACCAGATCCCTCGCAAGTCCAGAGGGTGTGTGTCAGGATCCCAATGTGCCAAAGGCGTGCACTCCCTGTAGGAGTTCCAGCCCAAGTTTGGTTCAACAGATAGCTTTATTGCATACAAAACGGCACAGGGGGGATTTGTCCTCCAAAACCTGCGCCCCAAGCAGTGGACACAAGCTTTGTTTTATTGGGCTTACAAGCAGCAAGAAATCATACATCTGCGCATGAGCAACACATCCACGCTTGCCAAAGTTTCAGTTCTTATCTAACCCACATATTCCAGTTTCCCTCTTTTCCCTTAGACAGCACATTTCACTGACCTACATTTCTCACATTCCATTTCCCTATGCACTCCACAAGCCTTTCTCTGTGTGCTGAAACTCTCTTACATTATGGCTATTGTGCTTTGCTATTATTGTTGTTATTGTGTTTTACCTATATATTTGCCATTACTTTCCCCCCTTTGATAGCCCATCATCCTCTTGGGGATTATGGGGTATCACTATCAATGGAAGGCACAGATCTATATTCCTGCAAAGCCATCAGATGCACAGCTGTGTGTCTGTCCGCAATTTGTTCCATCATCTTTTTCATCCCCTGTATTATCACAGGCATTATTCAAGGAAAAAGTATACACATTAAAATTCCCACAACCACAATTCCAATTAATCCTCTAAGTCCTCCAGTCCATTTAAACCATGGTTCCAGACCTTCAGCCCATTCAAATCCCTCCCAAGTCTGTACTGGCACATGAGCCAATTTAACTATTTGTTTGGTTACCTCTTTTACCACTTTACTATTATCATTAATCTGCAAACAACAGTTAGTGAGGTTGAACTTCCCACAAACTCCTCCTTCAGCTGTTAATAAGTAATCAAGAGCTAAACGATTCGGATACACAGCATTTCTTAACTGGGATTGGGTCTCAGACAGTGCAATTAAGGCTCTAGCAGTTTCATTGGTTATAATTTCAAGCACAGCCTGCAAGCAAATTATACAGCAGCGGCTCACAATAAATCCTTTTAACATCCACTGGCTGTGGGGAGCAGCAACGTTTATGACATTATAAATTTGGCTTACATTCAATTCTGCTGCTTCCCAGGGCCACTGATCTCCCACTTGTGTTCCTCCACAAACATAGCAATTGCTAACATTTAAAACTCTAGCAATGGTTTCTGCAAATGTAACAAACAGATTCCTGGCCAGTTCTGGAACCTGATGGGGGATGTTTATCTCTTCCTAGAATTCTGAGATAACGTATGGCCATTTTCTGTCATTTGTACTAGTTTTAAATGAAACAGTCCCAGAGGGTATCCCCCCCTCCCCAATCACGGATCCCTATCCCAAATTGGGGTCCATACCAACTTATAAACTTTTACGGTTGGTCCATGGTGAAATTGACATAATTGCACTCATTGATATGAGAGTCTGCTTTTACTGGGACTTTAGTCATGATGGCAGATCTGCTAGGATTCTGCCAAGTGGCCCATCTCACACATTTCCAATATGGGCAATGGGCATACTGTTGGGTTTTACACTCCACTCTTCTTGTTATTGTGTTTTACCTATATATTTGCCATTACAAAACCTTCTTGTAAATAAAGTTTTATTTGTTTGATCCAAGAAGGACACACCTGGACTTGAGTTAATATCATGCTACTCACAATACAAAACACGGGTGGCAGCAGTGGGATAACAAAAGTCCCAAGCGCCTGCCACAATAGAAAGGTTGTTAGTTACATAATTTGGTGGCAGCGTTAGGGTAAAAGTTGACTAGATGGGGCCTTCACATAATTGGATGGCACAATAAGAAAGCTTTGTTACAGTGCTCAACAATGGCTCCTCTTCATCTTGGAGAGAAATGACTAGGGGGGTGCCACAGGGTTCTGTCCTGGACCCAGTGCTATTCAACATCTTTATCAATGACTTGGATGATGGAATAAAGAGCATGCTTATAGAATTTACAGATGACACCAAATTATGTTGAGTAGCTAATTCAAAATGGACTTAATAGATTAGGAAGTTGGGTCAAAACCAACAAAAGGAATTTCAACACAGAACAATGTAAAGTACTACACGCAGAATGAAAAAAATGAAGTGTACAGATATAGGATCGGGGACACAGGGCTTGACAAAGCTACATGTGAAAGGAATCTAGGAGTCCTAATACATCATGAGTTGAACATGAATCAGCAGTGTAGTGATGCAGCTAAACAAGCAAACACAATTCTAGGCTGCATCAATAGAAGTATAGTGTCTAGATAGAGGGAAGTAATAGTATCATTCTATTTTCCTGTGGTCAGGCCTCACCTGGAACACTGTGTCCAGTTCCACAATTTCAAAAGTGTGTTGAGAAGCTGGAGTGTGTCCAAAGGAAGGTGACTAAAATGGTGAAAGGTCTGGAAACCATGTCTTATGAGGAGCAACTTAGGGAGCTGGGTATGTTTAGCCTGGGGAAGAGAAGGGTAAGAGGTGATATGTTAGCCCTGTTTAAATATTTGAAGGGATGTTATATTGAGGATGGAGGAAGCAGCTCCAGAGAATAGGACATGGAGCAAGAGATGCAAATAACAGGAAAAGGGATTCCACCTTGTTTTCTGCAGCTCCAGAGACTAGGACATAGAGCAATGAATGCAAACAACAGGAAAAGAGATTCCACCTCAACATTAGGTGGAACGTCTTGACAGTAAGAGCTGTTCAACAGCAGAATAAGCTGCCTGGAGAGTGGTGGAGTCTCCTTTTTGGAGGGTTTTAAACAAAGGCTGGATGGCAATCTATTAGGAGTGCTTTGATCATGTTTTCCTACATGGTAGTGAGTTGGACTTGATGTCACTTGAAGTCTCTTCCAACTCTATGATTCCATGATAATAGGGAACAGAGAGTCCAGCTGTGGTGGGATGGAGCTGTATTCTCCCTGAGATTTCAGGTTCCCAGTTTAAACATACTCCTGGACTCTAATTTGAGTTCAGATGCCCAGGTTTCAGCAACTGCACTGCTGAATTTGGAAAGTTAAAATTAGTGTACCAGCTGCTTCCATTCCTTGAGACTCCATAGAATCATAGAGAAAACAGTGTGATGTGGCAGCTAAAAAAGCCAATGTGATTCTAAGCTGCATCAATAAAAATATAGTGTTTAGATCAAGGGAAGTAGTAGTGTCACTCTATTCTCCTTTGGTCGCCTGGCATACTGTGTCCAGCTCTGGACACCACAATTTCAAAAGGATGTTGAGAAGCTGGAGTGCATGCAGAGGAGAGCAACCAAAATGGTGAAGGGTCTGGAAATCATGCCTTATGAGAATAGATCGGGTGTGTTATTTTGGAGAAGAGGACATGAAGAGGTGATGTGATAGCCCTGTTTAAATATTTGAAGGGGTGTTGAACTTGTAGTTTACTAAGATTTCTAGATCCCTTTCACATGTAGTCTTATCTCCCATCCTATATATATATGCACTTCATTTTTTCTGCCTTACATTTTTCCCTGTTTAAATATATTTTGTTAGTTTTGGCTCTGCTTTCTAATCTATTAAGGTCATTTTGAATTTTGATCCTCTCCTCTGGGGTATTAGCTACTCCTCCTAATGTGGTGTCATCTGCAGATTTGATAAGCATGTCCTCTATTCTTTCATCCAAGTCATTGATTGAAGTCTTTCATCCAAGTCATTCATGCATCCAAGCCATTGATTGTGGCCAGATCTGACCACAGTAGCACCTGCCTTGATTATATCCCAATTGGACTTCTGTAATGCTAGAAGACTCGAATTATGACTTCAGTGCGAGGACAGTACATCCCTGCTCTGCCATGCAAACCTACTGGGTGACTGTGGGAAACTCACACTCTCTCAGCCTCAGAGGAAGGGAAAGGCAAACCCCCTCTGAACAAATCTTGCCAATAAAACCACATCATAGGGTCACCATGAGTTCAACTCATGTAATAGCAAATGCATTCTATGTGGGACTGCCTTTGGAAGCTTTTTAAAAACTTCATCGGGCCCAAAATGTTGTAGCCTGGCTATTGACTGTGGCTGGTGTTATCAAGTTTGGAATTTTATAAAAAAAACAAAACACCCCCACAAATCCCTATCCCAAAATGCATCTGTGGAAGCAATCAGGTACCCCTTCTTCCCTAGCATCGCTTGATCATAGAGGCCTCTAAGCAAGTCCTGCATCTATAAGGTGAAGGTATATCTCCTTATGACCCTAATGGAAAGGCATTATGGAAGATGCCCCTCGGCTGCCATGACCTGAAAGTGGAGAGACCACATAGGCAGCAAGCCTTAGTTAGGAGTTGGAAACATGAAGATTCCTTCACACATATGAGACAGATTTATGACTAAAAGATGTTTCACAGATTCACACCATTCTGGTATTGATAGTTTTCCCATGGCAGAGGATGCCTATAGATCAAGTGATGTGTAAATTTGGTTTTGCTTTGATGTAGGACAACAACCTTTGCTAAGTACGTGACTAGAAACCTATTTAAGGTTCAGTTTTCCCTTTGTTCCACATTGACAGCAGGCAGACACTCTGTCAGTCTGCTTCTCCTGACGTGGTGCCACACATCCCTTTTTCCTACTTCCCCCTCACTGTAGTGCTGCATCTACCTTGATTCTGAGGAAACCATCTCAGGCGAGTATCTACCATTAGAAGGCCTAGTGTTCTCTGTCCACTTTTCCTCCCTTTCTTCTGTTAGCCTTAAGTGATTGCATGAGTGAATGTATGTGTGTGAGAGTGTGTCCCCCTGTGCACCAATAAACTAGCTTAAAATTAAAAGACTTTACCTTTGTGTCAGTTCCTGAAATTCTGGTCCACTGCTGGGATCCGGTCCAAAAAGGGAACTTATAAGGAGCCCAATATTGGTGTGTTGAGCTAATTAATATTCCCCAAATTTGAGTAGATATCCTTACATTGGTTACATGTGACATATAACTCCCTGTTGAAACAGCTTCACTGGCGACCAATCTGTTTCCAGGAAGAATTGAAAGTGCTTGTTAAGACTTTTAAAGCCCTATACATCTTGGACCCATACTACATGAAAAACCATATCTCCCTATATGAGCCTATCATTGTTATAAAATCTTTTGAGGCAGGCTTTCTTTCAGTCCCATAATCATTACAGGAATGTTTTATGCAGCCCTGGAAGTATTTGCAGGAGGTTTAAGTTGACCCTCTCGCTCCTTTCCTTTTGCCAACAAGGTCTTTTTATTCTGGCAGGTCTTTGGCTGAAAATCTATGTGACACAAAAGGGTTGGGGAGAGATTGTGTTTTATATTTATTATGATTAAAATTATGATCAGTGTTTAATATTGTTTTATCTTGTTTCAGATTGGACTGTTATTTAATTCTTTTAAAACATTTGTGCAAAATAATGTGTTAACTATGGTGTTACAGACCGCCTGAAAGCGGTAGTCTGCCACCGCCGTCATTAGCAGTGCTGAGGAGCCCCAGTGGCCAAACCGTGAGGCTCCTCGGCCCTGCAAAAAAGAAGCGCCAAAATGGCGTTATTTTTTGCACCCCGGAAGTGGCGCCGCAAGATGCGATATGCGGATGCTAAGCATCTGCAATGTCAAGATGGCGGTGCCCATGTAGAACGGTCGCTGCCATTTTGTACGTCCTCAGGACGTACTAGGGTTAGGGGCGTGCATAAAGCACACCCTTTCCTAACCCTAGTACGTCCTGAGGACGTACTTTACGTCCGTTTGTAACGGGCCTATATCTTCTTTTTAAAACTGCTATAGGCCATCTTGAGTACTATGTGAAGAGGAAGGTGGGATATAATTTAAACATACATTGTGACATCTAGTGGCAGTACCCTATATTACAGCTGCAAATTGCTAAGGCTGTAGCAGCTGAAATCATTTTGCTAGACCTCTGATGATGTCATGCTGAGATTTCTTGATGGAGAAAAAATGTGTTTGTTGCATGCATAAAAATAAATGTTCAGAGGTTAAGGGTTTTTTTACAGCTTGGTATCTCATGCTAGAAAGTGGGTAGCAGCAAATGGAAGGGCCCTCTCTCCATTCCATCTGCCATGGTCCAGACCTCCGAAGGAGAGAAGATCTGCTGGATTTTCCCCCTTTCCCACTGCCATCCTCTTCTCCTTTTGTCCTTTGTCTTTTTAAATTGTAAGCCTGAGGGCAGGGAAATGTCTAATTAACAATTTGTAAGCTGCTCTGATTGCCTTTTGGCTGAAAAGCAAAGTATAACTATATTATTATTATTATTATTATTATTATTATCAATCAGCTTGTTAACTGGAGATAAAATATATTTAATCCTGGCCTATGCCACTGCCAAGAGGGCCTGTTCCAATTGAACTTGCAGGCTATGATAGTTACATGTGCTGACATGTGGTTGTATCAATATTAAGCTAAATTGGATTTGTGTATTATTGCTTTTTAAATTGCATGCCTAATTCAGCAGAATTGTTTATCAGTGCTTACTGTCTAGTGCTTAATAAGAAGCTCCAGAATACTTTGCATCCAAATTATAATGCAACCCTTAATTGCCCAGTTAAAACAAATTACATGGCATATTATCAACTTATCTAAATCTGTTTATAATGCAAACAATAATTAAATGCCAATAATACTGTGTAAAAATGTAACTTGGTCATTGTTACTTCAGTTTTATTTTAAAATACCTGTTGGAATAATATTAATGTTGCATGGCAAACTGGAGTATATGGGCTTTCAAAAAACACACGAAAAGCAATATTGTCAGGAAACAGAGTAGCTTCTAAAATTATGTCTGATTAGTCCTGGAATGTGTTGTGTGCTAGTGGAATGTGCTGTGTTGTATTGTGGAAAGATTGTGTGGAAACACATTCTCTAGCATCTGTGGCTGACCTCTTCAGTGAATGCTAGCATGTAATTGAAGAGGTATATATACTGTGTGACCCTTGGTTGACAGAATCATAGAATAATACAATCATAGAGTTGGAAGAGACTGCAAGGGCCATCCAGTCCAACCCCCTGCCATGCAGGAAATCTCAAAGCATCCCCAACAGATGGCCATCCAGCCTCTGTTTAAAGACCTCCAAGGAGGGAGACTCCATCACTCTCCGAGAGAGTGTGTTCCACTGTCGAACAGCCCTTACTGTCAGGAAGTTCCTCCTAATGTTCAGGTGGAATATCTTTTCCTGGAGCTTGCATCCATTGCTCCGGGTCCTAGTCTCTGGAGCAGCAGAAAACAAGTTAGCTTCCTCCTCAATATGACATACCTGTCGTTTAGTGACAATGCCTCAGAGTATGTATTTAATTAGTGATCTATTGTCTGCTGTAAAAAGAAAAACCTGACCCTGGGTAGTTTTCATTTGCACTTGCTGAGTCTTGATTTTAGTGTTTTTTCAGCCAAATTTTGGGCCTGAACAGACAGGCCAAAATAAAGCTACTTCGAGTCACTTTGGAGGTATGCTGTTTAAATGCTGCATGCGTCCTAAGAGGCCAGAAGCCATGCCAAAGTCATGCTCCAGTCCTAAGAACTAGAGTGCAGCTTTGGCAAAACTTCTTGCTTCTTAAGATGAGTGTTTCATTTAAACAGCATATCTCAAAAGTGACCCGAAGCAGCTTTATTTTGGCCTGTCTTTTTGGGCCCTTTGTTTACTTTAAGAGTTTTTTATTTTCTATTGAAGTTGTCTAGGTATTTGTGGTTTTTAATGGCTTCCCTGTGCATTCTGACCTGATAGTTGTTGGCATGGTCCAGAATTTCAGGGTTTGCAAATAGCATTTGATGCCCAGGATAGTTTATAACGTGTTCTTCTACTGCTGATTTTTATGGCTGACCCAGTCTGCAGTCTCTTGTGTTCTCTGATTCGTGTTTGAACACTGCATTTGGTGCTCCCTATGTAGACTTGTCCACAGCTGCATGGTATGTGGTAAACTCCTGCAGCCATGAGAGAGTCTCTCCTCGTTATACATTTCACTCAGAAGTCCATGATTTGTTACCCAGACTAGACCTATTTCTTGCCTCAAAATCGTTATTACCTCAGATCTATGGAGATTCTAGTGAAACCAACATCAGATCACAATCCAATAATGTTGGAAATCATAGAAAGGAAATCAGACTATATTTGGACATTGCAGGAATCCTTATTGAAATATGAATTACAAAAATGAGAGAAACAGATTACAGAAGAAATTAGAAAGAGGAAGAATGGAAAAACCAATGAGATAAAAAAAACTAAAGGTGATGCTATTACAACAATAATTAAGATCTTTGACATTAAGTGAAATCTCAAAGAAGATGAGAGCGATCAGACAAAAACAATTTGAATATAGAGATAAAGCTGGGAAATTGTTAGCAAATAAATTAAAGAAAAACAAGGAGAAACAGTTAATTACAGAACTGAAATAAAAAGGCAATTTGATCACAGAACAGGACCAAATCAAGAATATATGTAAAGAATATTTTTAAAATCTCTATAAATATAATAAAGAAAAGGACACTGATAAATAAAATATTAGCAGTTATTTAGAGAAACAAAATATAACACAATTGAATCCAACTCAAAAAGAAATGTTGAACAAAAATTTCACAAATAAAGAAATTTCGGAGGCAATAAAGAAGCTAAAACTAGGTAAAACTCCCATACCAGATGGTCTTTCAGCCGCATACTATAAAAAACCAGAAGAGGTCCTAATTAACCCACTAAAAGATACATTAAATGATATACAAAAAGAAGGAATCCCTGACTCATTGAACCAAGTGCTAATTACTTTGATCCATAAAGAAGGAAGAGATAGACTTGAAGTCAAAAACTATAGACCCATTTCTCTTATAAATGTTGATTACAAGATTTTTGCAACGATTATCACTGAAAGACTAAAAAAGATCTTGGTACATATCACCCACAAAGACCAGAATGGATTTCTCCCAAACCTCCATATAAAGAACAACATAAAAACCGTGATCAACATAACAGAGTATTATAAACACCATATTGATTTTAAAAACGGGCAATAGTTATGGTGGATGTGAAGAAGGCATTCGACAGAGTCAGTTGGATGTTCTTAGTAAAAACACTAGAAAAAATGAATACAGGAGAAAAATTCTTGGATAGAGACTATTTATAGAGATCAAAAGGCCCAACTAATAGTAAATCAAGAAAGATCAGATCTCGTAAGAATTGAGAAGGGCATCAAACAGGGGTGCCTGTTACCACCTTGTCTATTTTTGTTAATTTTAGAAATTTTGAATAACAGAATAAGAGAGAATCCAAACATAGACGGTGTCAAAATAAAAGTTCATCAGTGGAAATTAAATCCTTTTGCAGATGACCATTATTATTATTATTATTATTATTAGTAGTAGTAGTAGTAGTAGTAGTATTATGCTTTATTTATAAACCACTGTAGATTTACACAGCGCTGTACATACAAACAATAAAATGTATAAAGTAAACCTGCCCTTGGCGTGCAATCTAAGAAATAATAGCATAATACATATACATAATACAAAACAATATAGAGTCATAGAATCATAGAGTTGGAAGATACCACAATCCAACCTCCTGCCATGCAGGAAATTTAAATCAAAGCATCCCTCATAGATGGCCATCCAGTCTCTGTTTAAAGACCTCTAAGGAAGGAGACTCCACCACATTCTGAGGGAGTTTGTTCCACTGTCGAACAGCCCTGACTGTCAGGAAGTTCCTCCTAATGTTGAGGTGGGATCTCTTTTCTTGTAGCTTGCATCCATTGCTCTGGGTCCTAGTCTCTGGAGCATCAGAAAACAAGCGAGCTCCTTCCTCAATATGACATCCCTTCAAGTATTTAAACAGGGCTATCATATCACCCCTTAACCTTCTCTCCTCCAGGCTAAACATCCCCAGCTCCCTAAGGCGTTCTCATAAGACATGGTTTCCAGACCCTTCACCTTTTTAGTCGCCCTCTTTGGACACACTCCAGTTTCTCAACATCCTTTTTAAGTTGTGGTGCCTAGAACTGGACACAGTATTCCAGGTGGGACCTGACCAGAGCAGAATAGAGTGACACTATTACCTCCCTTGATCTAGACACTATACTTTTATTGATGCAGCCTAATATTGCATTGCCCTTGTTAGCTGCTGCATCACACTGTTGACTCATGTTCAATTTGTAGTCTACTTGGATTCCCAGATCCCTGTCACATGTAGTTTCATTCAGCCAGGTGTCACCTGTAATAAGATTCTTAAAGCCTGGACTTTCTCTCACTAAATTAACTGGCTTGACAGAGCAGAGAGAACAACAGAACCTAGAAGGCTGAAAATCCTAACTGTTTATTTGCCGGCAAAAAAGGTCCTCAGTGGAAATCAAGTTCCAAAGAAACTGAGGCCCCGAAGCAAAGAAAATGGCTGTTCATATTGGTAATTCCAACAATGAGGTCCCTAACAATGTATTCTATTGGCTGGTTCAAAGTGCAAACGTGCAAAAACTTTCATTCAATCAGGACACAGAATTGCGAATACATTAAAATACATTTTTGACTCATTTGGAATCTTCCATCACTCTATCACTCTGTGTGTTATTTCCTCCATCCAAGGATATTGTTCCTAATTGTTTTGGCTTTCAAAGCAAGCTAGTCGCCTTGATGCTTGCAAAGGTCAACTTGTTCTCTAAACATCTTACTGCAAATCCTGTTCAGCATTTTCTTCCTCGCACACACACAACCTTGACTCCAGAAAGCTCATTTCTATATGCACAGTACAACCATTTCTATAAATCTATAGTAGGGATTTTAATATTAAAAATTCATCTATCTCAACCCATTCTATATCTGTGCATTTCATTTTTCCGCCCTAAGTGCAGTACCTTACATTTCTCTGTGTTGAAATTCATTTTGTTATATAGGAAAGGTTTCAAAAAGTAAAGCAGGCAACAAATTAAAACATCATATAACAAATAATAGTCACCCAATGCCTGGGAACTCTTCTCTGAACAGGATGGTCTTCAACTCAGTTTTGAAACTGGTTAAAGAAGTGATGACCCGTGCTCATGGGGGAAGGAGATTCCAGGAGTGAGGGGCAGCAACTGAAAAGGGAAGAATCCAGGATGGGGCAGTGAAAATCTTAGGCTGAGATAGCAGACCTTGACTACTAGAATAGAGGGCACAAGTGGGAAGGTGAGGAGAAAGAAGGTTTGATAAATAAGGAGGGTCCAGCCACAAAGAAGCATAGAACGTCTAATTTTAGAGATCACAGAATTTGGGAAATACTCCGGTTTTATGATAAATCAAGAAAAAACCGGTCATTCTCAAAAACATGAACAAACTAGAAAGAGGAATACAGTGAGCCCGCGTATGCTGAAAGCCGTGCGGGGAAGAAGGGGCAGCGCGTCCCATAGGGAGTAATGGGGGTGTGCCCGTGACGCACATGCACCACCACGCCGCCGTATGCACAAGCCTCATTCATTTAAATGGGGCTTGAGCATGCACGGAATTTGCTTTAAGAGGGGGAGTCTGGAACTGACCCCCCACGTAAAGCAAGGGCACACTGTACAACAGAAAAGAGGATTTAAAGCAGAAATTAAAGTGAAATATTTAGGGGTAATAATAACCAAAAGGAACATTGGTTTATTTTCAAATAATTACAAGAAGGTATAGAAAGAAATAAAAAGTGACTTAGAGAGGTAGTCTAGTTTACATTTGTCATTATTACTTATACTATTAATACTTAATACTATTTTTAGTTGACATCTCTTTTTTTTTGCTTTCACTACTACAGTACTACTATTATTATTCCTTCTCTTGCTTTTATTTTTTGTTTTTTATTATTGCTAATATTGTTTGTTTATTTTTGTTGTTGCTGTTCTTTGATTATTTATTTGTTTTTGTCTTTTTGTATCTTTTATGTTGTCTAATTGTGTTATTTATTTTTGTTTTATTTAATTCAACTTTATTTTCTTTATTTGTTATGTTTGTTCTTATTCTTATTTTTATTTTTATGTTATTCTTATTTTTGTTCTTATTTTAATTTTTTTATTTTGCGTCATTAATATTATTTTATTGTTATTATGCTCCAAATTATTTAATTTTGATATTTTTTTATTTTTGTTTTTAATATCTCCCTTGTTTATATTTTCCCTTTGTTTTTACTTATTTAATTTAGCTATAGTTGTTTATATTTCTTACTTCTTTTCACCTCTTCCCCATTCTCTCCTTCGCTTCCTAGATTTAAAATTCACAGTTTACAATTAATATTCCACTATTTACTATACTGTGTCTTTTCACCACTAGATGTCACCTCTATACTTCAGTTTGCCTGTTTTATTTATAGTTCCTTATCACTGTTTGGTCTGCCTTATACTAGTTCCACCTTTAGGATTCTGTCCCCCTTCTCTTCCCCTCCCCCCCGTCTCTCCCGCCCTCCCTCCCTCCCTCCCTTTCAGATTCAACGACAGTTTCCGAAAAGGCTTGTTTGTGCTTTACTCTAGTTTTTACTTCTTCTATTTGTCTCCCCATCCATATTTCTTATATTTCTCTCGTTATGTTTCACTATTCAGTCCTTGCCAGGTAGCAGTTTTTCTTCTTTCCAGTCTCTCTCTTTATCCAGCTTTTCGCCTTCCCTTCCCATCCCTCCCCCACCCACCCCCCAGTCTCCTGACAGCTTTCACCGCCCAGTCAGACCCATGGGGTTGGAAAGTAAAGTTAATAGAGTTTGCTAGGCAAGCCTTTGATTTGCTTTTTTATTTCTTGTTGACAATGGATCTTTAATAATTGAAAGTAATAATAGGTCATCAGCATCAGATGGATTTTTTGTTTGTTTGTTGCTGTTCTTTAAAATTAAAAAAAAGCGGTGGCGGATCATATGCTGCTTACGCGGCTACCTTGTCGCAGGCGTGGTGATTCATCGCCAAATTCCCTCCACGTCCTCCTGTTGTCCCTCTCACCTTCGCTCCATCCACCACCGAAATCGGCCGAGATTAAGGGCGCCCGGGGTTATTTGGGTTCCTTTTGAGCTCCACTGCCTCTCCTCCACTTCGGAGACTCTTTTTTGCAGGGCAATTTTCATCCCAGTCTGATCTATCTCCAAAAGGCTATCAGAGCAGCTTACAAATTGTTAATTAGAGACATTTCCCTGCCCTAAGGTTTACAATCTAAAAATACAAGAGACAAAAGGAGAAGAGGATGGCAGTGGGGAAGGGGGAAAATCCAGCAAGTCTCTCCTTCGGAGGCCTGGACCATGCAGATGGAATGGAGGGAGGGCCCTTCCATTTGCTGCTACCCACTTTCTAGCATTAGACATCCAACTTTAAAAAAACACAACCTCTGTTCATTTATTTTTATGCATGCAACAGACACAAAAGAAAAAGGCCATTTTTCTCCATCAAGGATTATCAGCATGACTTCATCAGAGGCCAAGAAAATGATTTCAGCTGTTACAGCCTCCCCTTCCTCCTGTCATCTTTTGGCCTTAGAAGGAGTGAAAGGACAGGCCCAACGCCATCAGGCCTGAAGAGGAAGAGCCCTCCCCTCCCTCCTTCCAACTGTCATCTTCTGGCCTTAGAGGGAGCGACAGGACAGGCCCAATGCCATTGCGCCTGAAGAGGAAGAGCCCTCCCTCCTTCCTTCCAACTGTCATCTTCTGGCCTTAGAGGGAGCGAAAGGACAGGCCCAACGCCATCAGGCCTGAAGAGGAAGAGCCCTCCCCTCCCTCCTCCCAACTGTCATCCTCTGGCCTGCAAGGGAGTTGACCAGGCAGGCCCAGCTCCATCAGGGCTAGCCGAAGGAAGAGGCTCCTCCCTCCATAACTGTCATCATCCGGCCTGCGAGGGAGTTGACCAGGCAGGCCCAGCTCCATCAGGGCTAGCCGAAGGAAGAAGCTCCTCCGTCCATAACTGAAAAAGGCCGGTTTGCCAGACTTCCCTCTGCCACACACCCATGCTGGAGGAGAACACCTGCTTCATCTTTGCGCCATGGAGGAGGACTTCAAGGGAAGGACACCGGTGAGAACGGCATCCTGAAAAAGGCTGGCCTCCCAGACTGTCCCCTGCTCATGCGTCTGTGCTAGAAGAGAACATCTTGTTACAGAACTGCTGAATGTTAGAAGATCATGAAAGAGGGGCACCACTAAATGTAACATCTCTAGGGAATTGACCCCTATGTTTTTGGAGTCCTGAGTCTATGTTGAAGTAGTAAGAGGAGGAGAATAACACATTAATCCTACACCTCTCTATTCATGATATAGATAGTTTAGCTTAATTGTTAACTATCTTAATTAGTTCTTTGGTGATAGTGAATTCCTTGAGAACATTGTTACTGTTATAATTCACTTATGGAAAATCACATGAATAGAAAAAGGGGTAACAATGAGATTAGATTAGATTGTAGCAATGCTAACCCACCCTGTTAGCCCAAAATATCCAAGGGTCATTCCAACCATACCACAGACCCTTACCTTGCTCCTATGTAATGCCAGGTCAGTAAAGAACAAATCTCATATCATCTATGATTTGTTAGAAGAAGATAATACCGACCTGGCCTGCTTTACCGAAACTTGGCTGGGAGAGGACAGCAGTGTAACCTAGGCTAAGACCCTCCCTGCCAGGTATGCTGTTCAGGAGCAGGTTAGAGAAAGTGGGCAAGTGGGGGAGTGGCCTTGGTCTACAAGAATACCATCACTTTGACCAGGAGACCTGTCCGGAAGACAGATTACACTGAGTGTGTTTACTTGACCCCGAAGGCTAGGAACAGTCTGGGGATTCTGTTGGTTTACCGTCCACCCCGTAATCTAACAGACTCCCTGGCCGAGCTGACACAACGAGTCTCAGAGCTAGTCCTGGAGTACCCCAGACTTCTTGTCTTGGGAGATCTCAACATCCCCTTCGGGGCTGGCTCATCAGATCTTGCAGGGGCGGCTTGGGAGTTCATGACTTCCATGACAGCCATGGGCCTGTCCCAATTAGTCTCGGGTCCAACACATTGTCCGGGTAACACACACTGTACGGAACAGGAAAGCCCATGGGCAGAGGTTATCAACACCACTGCCCTGTCATGGACATTTCCTGGTCAAAGTTGGCCTAAAAGCCATTACCCACACACCCCTCAAGGGTGGAGGATCCATTAAACTGATCCACCCTCGAAGGCTGATGGAACCCAAAAGGTTCCAGGAAGCCATAGAGTGTTTTATGGTTGGAAATGACGGTGATTCTGTCGACGCCCTGGTTTATACCTGGAATAAAGACCTAACCAGGGCAATAGAAGTGTCCTCTCCGGCTCGTTTCAAATAAAAAACCATGGTACACTCAAGATCTTTGGAAAATGAAGTGAGCCGCGCGACGAATAGAGCACCACTGGCGGAAACACCAGCGCTTATCTGACAAGACGCTTCTAGGTAACCTTTTAGTTTCCTACAGAGTGGCAATGGATGCAGCAAAGAACTTGTTCTATGCTGCACGTATTGCATCCGCAAAGTCTCATCCAGCAGAACTATTCAGAGTGGTCAGAGAGCTAATCCAACTGCCTCTCACCCCGAACATATTACTAGAACCAACAACGGCCTGCTGTGACGAATTCAATGACTTCTTTGTCGATAAGATCTCTCAGATAAGGGTCGATCTGGATGCCAGCATTAAAACAGAGACTATGGGAAAGATATCCAGTGACTCCGCAGACTGCATTAGACTGGATCATTTTGAGCTTGTGAGTACCGATGAAGTGGACAAGCTCCTTGGATGTGTAAGGAGGACGACTTGCCCCCTCGATCCCTGCCCATCTTGGCTGACCATTCAGGGAGGAGATGCTGTAGCATCACTGCTTCAGACTAAAATAAATGTATCCCTTATAGAGGGGAAATTTCCATCAGCACTTAAACATGCAGTGGTTAAACCACTTTTAAAGAAAACCTCTCTAGATCCCCTTATAAGGAACAACTACAGACCGGTATCCCTTTTACCATTCTTGGGCAAAGTGATCGAGAGGGCAGTCACCTTCCAATTCCAGGCTGTCTTGGAAGAAGCCGATTATCTGGACCCATTTCAAACTGGCTTTAGGGCAGGATATGGAGTTGAAACTGCCATGGTCGCCCTAGTCGATGATTTCCGTCTGGACATCGACAGGGGAAGTGTGGCCCTGTTGGTGCTCTTAGACATCTCAGTGGCATTCGATACCATTGACCATGGTATCCTTCTGGAACACCTGAGGGAGCTAGGTATTGGGGGCTCTGCACTCAAGTGGTTCTGTTCCTACCTCTCAGGCAGATTCCAGATGGTGATGCTAGGGGACAGTTATTCTCATAAAAGGGAACTGACATCTGGTGTCCCTCAGGGCGCTATTCTGTCCCCCATGCTTTTTAACATTTACATGAAGCCACTGGGAGAGATCATCCAGAGACATGGGGCGCGGTGTTATCAATATGCCGATGACACCCAAATTCACTTCTCTATGTCTCCGACTGCTGCAGTGACTAAGAATGGCATCTCTCCTCTTAATGCCTGCCTTTAGTCTGTAATTGGCTGAATAAGGGAAAATAAACTCAAGCTGATCCAGAAAAAACCAGAGGTGCTCATGATAGGTGCCCCTGGTCTAGCAGGGTAGATCTGCCAACCCATCCTTGACGGGGTCACATTCCCCCTGAAAAATGAAGTCCGCAGTTTGGAAGTGATCCTGGACTCGTCTCTACAGTTGACATCTCAGGTGGAAGCGATAGCCAGGAGTGCATGGTATCAGCTTCAGCTGATATGCCAGCTACATCCCTACCTGTCTCAGGGGGACCTTGAAACAGTAGTACATGCACTGGTGACCTCTTGTTTAGATTTCTGTAATGCGCTCTACATGGGGCTACCTTTGTACCAAGTTGGGAAGCTCCAGCTGATTCAGAATACTGCAGCCAGACTGATCACCAAGACATCGAAAGCACATTACACTGGTGTTGAAATCTCTACACTGGCTGCTGATTAGCTTCTGGATGCAATACAAAGTGTCGGTTATTACCTATAAACCCCTACATGGCCTGGGCCCGAGTTACTTAAAGGAACGCCTCTCCCTACATAATCCACCCCGCACTCTCAGGGCATCTGGCACAAAAATATTAGAACACCCCCAAACCCAGTTGAAAACCACCTCTTGTAAAACGTTTTCTGCGATGGCCCCTAGACTTTGGAACAACTTACCGGAAGAGATCCGTCTTATACCTTCTTTGGAAACCTTCAAGAGAGCATTGAAGACAGATCTCTTCCAGTGGGCCTATCCAACAAATCTTCTTTAATCTGATTTTGAACATCTGAATATGATGAATCGATTCTTATGACTGTGAGCAATACTATAACAACTCTTCACCTTTTGATTTTACTTTTTATTTTGATTGATGTATTTTGTATTATCTATGTATTATTGTTATTATTAGCAATTTGCAGCTGCAGTATAGGGTACTGCCACTAGATGTCACAATGTATGTTTTTAAATTATATCCCACCCTCTTCACAAATTTCTTGAGAACCATTTAATTTTAAAACATTTGCAGGTCTAGTACTCATGATGGCCTAGAGCAGTTTTTAAAAAGAAGATATAGTTAACACATTATTTTGCACAAATGTTTTAAAAGAATTAAATAACAATCCAATCTGAAACAAGATAAAACAATATTAAAAACTGATCATGATTAAAATAATAAATACAAAACACAATCTCTCCTCAACCTTTTTGTGTCACATAGATTTTCAGCCAAAGAGCTGCTGGAATAAAAAGACCTTGTTGGCAAAAGGAAAGGAGAGAGAGGGTCAACTTAAACCTCCTGCAAACACTTCCAGGGCTGCATAAAACATTCCTGTAATTATTACGGGACTGAAAGAAAGCCTACCTCAAAAGATCTTATAACAATGGTAGGCTCATATAGGGAGATATGGTTTTTCATGTAGTATGGGTCCAGTCTGTATAGGGCTTTAAAGGTCTTAATGAGCACTTTCATTTCTGCCTGGAAACAGATTGGTCGCCTGTGAAGCTGTTTCAACAGGGAGTTATATGTCACATATAACCAATGTAAGGATATCTACTCAAATTTGGGGAATTTTAATCAGCTCAGGCTCCTTATAAGTACTCTTTTTGGACCAGATCCCAACAATGTATACCAATTCCCTCCACTTCCTCCTGTTGTCCCTCTTGCCTTCGCTCCATCCACCACTGAAATAGGCCGAGATTGGGGGGCGCCTGGGGTTATTTTGGCTCCTTTTCAGCTCCACTGCCTCTCCTCCACTTCCGATACTCTTTTTTGGCGGGCAATTTTCGTCCCGGTCTGATCTATCTCCCGCAACTGGCAACCATCTCTCGGACCGGCATCAAGGAGATGATCCGCGACCCGCCATGGCACTGGAAGTATTCTCAACCATGTTTTGAACCTATTCGAGTAAAAGATATAATCTTTAACTGCCTTATGTGTTAATCTCCAAGTACTGATTTGGTTTAAATCTTGAATTAATTCAAATGTGGATAAAGGTAATTTTCCTTGATGCTTTTTACCTTGTTTCACTGGTCTGTCTTCATCAGGATTCATTACCGCATTGCAATGTTCTGTTATAATTATTCTTTCATAATCATATTCTTTTATTTTTGCTTGCAATTTTTTTACAGAACCTTGTTTTGTTGTCCAGGGGGCATATATATTTACTAGTAGTGTTCTTTTTCCGTGAAACAGAATTTCTAGTGCTAAATAGTGCCCTTCAATGTCTTTAAATATTTCTCTTGCTTCTATTTTGTTACTAACATAGATTGCCACTCCTCTCATTTTAGATAATTCAGTAGAGGCTGTAAAGTTTGTGCCCAATTTTTGGTTTTCTAATAGTCTTCTATCTTTTCTTTTCATGTGAGTTTCCTGTAGACATATCATTTCACCTTTTTGTTTGCTTGGAATCATAGAATCACAGAATCATAGAGTTGGAAGAGACCACAAGGGCCATCCAGTCCAACCGCCTGCCATGCAGGAAATCACAATCAAAGCATCCCCAACAGATGGCCATCCAGCCTCTGTTTAAAGACCTCCAGGGAGGGAGACTCCACCACGCTCTGAGGGAGTGTGTTCCACTGTCAAACAGCCCTTACTCTTCAGGAAGTTCCTCCTAATGTTCAGGTGGAATATCTTTTCCTGGAGCTTGCATCCATTGTTCTGGGTCCTAGTCTCTGGAGCAGCAGAAAACAAGCTGGCTCCCTCTTCAATATGACATCCCTTCATATATTTAAACAGGGCTATCATATCACCTCTTAACCTTCTCTTCTCCAGACTGAACATCCCCAGCTTCCTGAGTCTCTCCTCATAGGGTATGGTTTCCAGACCCTTCACCATTTTAGTCTCTGTCCTTTTTGAATTGTGGTGCCCAAAACTGGACTCAGTATTCCTGGTGGGGCCTGACCAAAGCAGAATAGAGTGGCACTATTACTTCCCTTGGTCTAGACACGTAGGCGGTTTACAGACCGCCAAATAGTACGTATACAATACGTACTAGGGTTAGGAAGGGGCAGTGCTTCCGCACCCCCCTAACCCTAGTACGTATTGAATACGTACAAGATGGCGGCGCCCTGTTCATACGGGCGCCGCCATCTTTACGTACTGGACGCACAGCGTCCAGACGTGTCGCGCCGCTTGTGACGTAGCGAGCGTGCCCCTGGCGCCTCGCTACGTCGCAAACGCGACGCTAAAAGAAGCTCCATTTTGGAGCTTCTTTTTTCGGTCCGCGCGGGAGTCGGGCCGTCTGAAGGCTCCGGCTCCCCCACGGACCTACTGGCGGCGGCGGTCTGTACCCCGCCTATGTTTTTATTGATGCAGCCTAAAATTGCATTCCCTTCTTAGCTGCCACATCACACTGTTGACTCAAGTACAACTTGTTGTCTACTTGGACTCCCAGATCCCTTTCACATGTAGTTTCATTCAGCCAGGTGTCCCCCATCCTATATCTGTGCATTTCATTTTCCTGCCCTAAGTGCAGTACCTTACACTTCTCCCTGTTGAAGGTCATTTTGTTAGCTTTGGCCCACTTTTCTAATCTATTCAGGTCATTTTGAATTTTGATCCTGTCCTTTGGGGTATTAGCTATTCTGCCTAATTTGGTGTCATCTGCAAATTTGATAAGTATGCCGCCAATTCTGTCATTCAAGTCATTGATAAAGATGTTGAATAGCACTGGGCCCAGGACAGAGCCCTGTGGGATCCCACTGGTTACTTGTCTCCAACATGAAAAGGAGCCATTGTTGAGCATCCTTTGGGTTCGACTGGACAACCAATTACAAATTCATGTAACAGTTACCTTGTCTAGCCCACATTTTACAAGAATTTCATGAGGGACCTTATCAAAGGCCTTACTGAAATTGAGATATACTATATCCACAGCATTCCCTTCATCTACCAAGCTGGTAATTTTATCAAAGAAAGAGATTAGGTTTGTCTGGCATGACTTGTTTCTCTGAAAACCATGTTGACTTTTTGTGATTATGGAATTTCCTTCTAGATGATCACAGACTCTCTGTTTAATGATCTGCTCTAGAGTCTTTCCTGGTATTGATGTCAGACTAACTGGACGATAACTGTTGGGATCCTCTTTTTTTCCCTTTTTGAAGATGGGGACAACATAGGCCTCAAAGAGAGAAAAGAATGCTGGACCTGATCCCCTCTCCCCCCTCCCACCATTCCCTTCTCCTTTTGTGTCGTGTCTTTTTAGATTGTAAGGCTGAGGGCTGGGAACCGTCTATTATCCCCACTGTTGTAAGCCGCCCGGATTCCCAGTGATTGGGCGGCATATAAATAAATCCTATTATTATAATTATTTGCCCTTTTCCAGTCTGCTGGGACTTCTCCAGTTCTCCAGGAGTTCTCACAGATTATTGCCAATGGCTCCAATATTACATTAGCCAGCTCTTTTAATACTCTTGGATGTAGTTCATCAGGTCCTGGAGATTTATATTCAATTAGATTAACCAGGTATTCCTGTACTAACTCTTTACAAAAGCAAAGAAAGTGTTGAGTAATTCTGCCTTTTCTCTGTCCCTTGTTAGCATTTTGTCATCTTCTCCAGGCAGTCGCCCTACCGTTTCCTCCTTCTTCCTTTTGCTCTAGACATAACCTCAAAAGTCCTTTTTATTGTTCTTAACCTCTCTAGCAAGCTTTAATTTTTCTGACTTTACGCCTACACAGGCTAGCTATTTGTTTGATTTCCTCTTTGGTGATTTCTCCATTTTTCCATTTCTTATACATGTTCCATTTAAAACTTAGTTCAGTTGAAAGTTCCTGAGACATCTCCCATTTTGTTTCCTCATTGGAACTGTTTGAAATTGTGCCTTCAGTATCTCCCTTTTGAGAAACTCCCATCCATCCTGAAGTCCCTTCTCTTTTAGTATTCCTGACCATAGGATCACCTATAGTATTTCTCTAAGTTTTTTTTTTAATCAGCTCTCCTAAAGTCTAGAATGCATGTCTGAGTAAGCCTGGCTTCTCCTTTCCACTGTATAACAAACTCTAGGAGAATATGATCACTCCCACCTAAGGATCCCACCACTACCCCATTAAGATCAGATCTAAAATAGCTGATCCCCTTGTTGCCTCTTCCACCTTTTGGACAATGAAATTGTCTTCCAGGTAAGTGAGGAATTTACTAGACCTTGAAGATTTGGCTGAGTTTGAGTTCCAGCAAATATCAGGATAGTAGTTGAAATCACCCATCACTACTACATCTCTCTTTTCTGAGTCATCTGTCCTAGAAAGGCATCATCCAATTCCTCCATCTGACTTGGGGTGTGTAGTAGACTCCCACAGTAATCTCCCTGTTGTTTCCCTACCCTTTAATTTTTATCTAGATGTTCTCCACCTGACTTCCAGGACTGATGTAAATGTCCCTGACATATAATGCTATTCTTCCTCCTTTCCTGTTTGGCCTATTTCTCTTGAAAAGGTTATACCCCTGTATTTCTACATTCCAATCATGATACTCATCCCGCCAGGTTTCAGTGAGGCCTATTATATCATATTGGCTTTGTTGTACTAGGAGTTCAAGTTCATCTTGTTTATTTCCCATACTCTGTGCGTTAGTGTAGAGACATTTAAGACCATGTGTTCCCTTTACTTGCTGCTTGTGAAAAAAAATTTCCTCCCACTGTTGTGTCTTTGCACTGTTTGCATTCTTCCTTCTACGACAGTTTGACTATTTTCACCAGCCCTTTTGCCTTTCAGAATACTGTCTCCTTCCCCCATATAACTCCGTTTAAAGCCCTCCTGATCAAATTTTTGAGACTATTGGCTAAAACGTTTTTGCCAACTAGCGTGAGATGCAACCCATCCCTTGCCAGAAGTCCCCCCTCAAGGAACCGCAGCCCATGATTCAAAAATCCAAACAGTTCTTGGTGACACCATCTACAGAGCCAATTGTTTAAATCCACTATTTTCTTCTCTCTTCCTGGACTATGCCCTTCAACTGCGAGAAGAGATGAGATGACAACCTGTGCATCCATCTCTTTCAACTTCCTACCCAAAGCCTCATAATCCCTTATGATATTCTGAAGGCTGTGCCTTGCAGTATCATTGGTCCCCACATGAACCAAAAGAAAGGGGTGATGGTCAGTAGGTTTAACAAGTCTTGTCAGCCTCTCTGTCACATCACGGATCATCTTCTTCCTCTTGAATTTAGAGTTTAATCCATTGACACTCTATGATATAATTTTGTGTATCATGTTCAGTTAGCTTTTTAAGTAGTCTCAGCAGCCAGTACAGACAGGCCAAAATAAAGCTGCTTCAGGTCACTTTGGAGGTATGCTGTTTAAATGATGCATGTGTCCTAAGAGGCCAGAAGCCATGCTCCAGTTCTAAGGACTGGAGTGCAGCTCTGGCACAGCTTCTGGCCTGTTAAGATGCATGTGCCATTTAAGCAACATATCTCCAAAGTGACCCGAAGCAGCTTAATTTGGCCTGATGTACAGGCCCTTAAATTCTTCTATTTGAGTTTTTTGTTTGAACTTGTTTTCTTCCTCTTTTTCTTTTAGATAATTCCGCTTGGGTATCTTTGCTAGATTTACTTTTTTTATTCATCTGTTCTTTTCTCTCTCTAATAACTTCTTCTTCTTGGCTTTCAATCTCTTCTTCAGGACCTTCTGTATTCTCCTCTCCTGAATTTCCTTCACTATATTCCTCTGATCTGTTTTTTTTCTTCTGAGTTATCCACTTTTTTACTATAACTTGCTGCTGTAACTGATCTTTGGTCTTTTCCTTCCTCCTCCTTTCTTTCTTCACTGAATTTTCTATTTTCTGATCTCTTTTTCATTTTTGGGCATCTCTCACCCTGAAGTGGACTTATGCACCTGATTGAAGAATCATATTAGAAATGCTTTTATAAACTGTTTGTGGTCATGATTTTGGGTGAGACTAGATGTTCCTCTTTTTTAAATCCAGCCATTTCAGAGGTCAGATCATCAACCCTCTTGCTTAAAACATGATTTAATCTTCTAATTCCATCTAGAATTGTTTATTATCTTGTGTCTTAGGTTGATCAAATGAAGGTCTTCTAGATTAAGAAGACTGGATTTTAGCAGTTTGACTTCTTGTTATAGACATAACCAGTTCCCTATGTTTAACCAGAATTCAAATTTTTAGGTAATGTACAAATGTAACACCTTTAGCATAAATAAAAATTACTGGTGATATGAAATAATACAGGTCAAACTGGGTGTAACTATAAAACAATACAATAATCTATTTTTTCCCCAAAGTAGAAACTCAAAGGGTAAAATAAGTTTGCTTAATTTTAGGGTTTCTTCAGAATTCCCTGCTGTGTTTAACAGCTCTTTGTAGAGCTTTATATCCAGAGTCCTGAATAATCCTCAATATTCAAATTATGTCCACAAAGTAAAACTACTGAAATAAAGCAGTAAGCCAATAGGATAATGAAAAGTAGATATCTTCAGCAGGTCTCAAGAGCCGTCAATATTCAGCTTTATTCCCTAAATGATTAGTCAAGGTCAAACAGTAAGTCAGTGGGCTTAGTAAGCAGTTGTTATGTTGCACACTCCATCCACAGCCTAGGTCGTGAGGGTATGGATTTATCCAACCTCACACACTTTAGATCAAAGTATTGTCTTTATAAGCGTATCCCAAATTTTACCGCCCTTTCTTGGATTCCTTAGCTTTTCCGAGTTGAATCCTCTCTGCTTCTGTTTCTAAAACCAGGGCCGTCCATAAACAAAACTTAAGGACTACAGCTCCCACAAGGGATAACATCTGGGGTCTAGTCCTGCTGCTTCGCTGGGCCCTTGGAGTTGCACAAAAAGAGTTTACACCTCGACGGAAGGGCAGGCAAGTAGACGTCCTCATCTGTGGCATTTTACACAGGTGGGAAAAATCAAATTAATGGCTTAATTCTTCAAAGATGAGCATTTGTTGTTTCAATTATTTTAGAAGTTTATTTGTAGAGCCAATTATTTTGGAGTTGTCCAAATACTAAATCCAGCTGCCCTTTTTACAGAAACATAAAATGCTTTGAGAGGCAGTCAGTTTGATTGATTCAAGAGGAGAGGGAAAAAATAACAAACTAAATATTTCTAGTCTCCCAACCTCGTCAAAGACTGTCAGAGCTTAAAGTTATTATATCAGAAGTCTGTCTTGCTCAAAACACAAAAATAGCTTTTAAAAAACCAAAACACTTGGTTAAAACTGGTGCTTCTACACAGTTACCGTCGGTCGGCATGGTATTTCCGGTCTGGTCGTCCTGTTCAGGTTTCTTCTTCTTCTACCCCCTTCAACTAATACCCAGGCCCAAGCCCTATAGACATTTCTTAACCAGAGCATCTAGCCAATATTAATGATTAGCAGTTTTAACTGACCAAGGCAGGAAACTCCAACTTCAGGCTAAACGCAAAGTTGCAGAGCATCCTCTCAGTCCGCCATAGCCAACCAGAAGTCAAGCATCGAATCATTTTCTTTTAGTGCTGACATTCTTATTTCTCTCAAGAGTAGGACTGTTGAATCTGTGACTTGGATACAATAGCTATATTTTAATGGTGCAGACCATCTTAGCTAGATCCAGAATACTGCAAACAGACCACCTAGATGAGATACATTCCACTTTGGAAAGTACAGGGTTAATTTAAACTGACCTGGGAAGCTGGAAGTTGGAATTAAAGTCCTTTACATAAGAAAGGGGTGTGGAGATCCCTTGTAACTGGAATGCTAATGCAGATGGAATGCATTTGTCTTCAAAGGATCTAATTTTCCCAGTCAACACAACAACCTACCTGATGTTGTGTGACTGTCACTGTGAAATGCAAGAGATTGTGAGATCACCTAACAAACAATGGCTTTCAAAGTCAAATTTCAATTTAAATTGAAGCAGGCTGTATAGAAAACCTCTAGCCAACAAGTATATCCTTGAAGCTTCTTCAAAGCTATTTGTTTTTCATCTATATTCACAGTACATCAGACTGTAAGTAACTGATGTCTTTTCCTCTGTTTTTACAACATTTATGAAAGTTGGTAGTAATCTCCAGAGAAACAGTGTGATTTGGAATAAAAAGGTTACCCATATTAAATAAAAATAATATTTACATAGGAAATGTTGTTAGTTCTTCAAATCTGGTTAAAGATATTACCATCCAGAAAAAAATTGCTTTTTTTTTCTGTTGTCTAATCCGTTTTGGAGGAAGTAATGTAGTCTGCAGCTTCCATGGCACAGGGGGTTGGCAAGCTGTATTATTTATAAAGAAAACTATAACCTATTTGCCATATTCCTTATATTAATACATGTATTTGCGTACATTTGATAACAATTAGTAGTTTTCTCTCTCTCCAATTGCACAGAAAGGCAGAAAGAAAGCCCAGAACAACTTTATGTTAGTGTTTTTAAAAAGTGAAAACAAAAATACGTGACTCCCTCACCAATGTGGTGTAATGGTTTGATTGTAGAACTACGTCTCTAGAGATCAAGATTCAATTCCTTGCACGGTCATGGAAACCTGGAGCTGGAAGTCACACACTTTCAACTCTAGAAATCCTCTGTGAAGGCACAAAACAACAGCAACAACCTCCTCTTTAGGCTACTTGACTGAAGATTGCTATCCACATTTCTAGTGCACCATTATGAAGGACAATAAAGAATGGCAGAAAGCCAACGGATAGGTACTTTGGGGTGCAATCACTCAATATCTTTTCTTAGCCCAATCAGACCCATCCTCTTTTGATATCAGAACTGCACAGCAATGGCCCTTTTTTGTGATAGCAACAGGAGTTGCCTGGGCTTTCCTTTTCTGGACATACTTAAGGAGGTGAGAAAAAGCTACAGCGATAGGACAGTGGATGGCATCATGGAGTAAACAACTCTGGCTATCTTGCACATTAATCCTTCTTACCTTGGAAATCACTCATCTTCACACTCTAGTGCTACCTCCTTGAAAAATCATCTTCAAAGCTATCCAAACTGATTTCAAAGAGAGCACCCCCAATTGGCTTTTCCTATACCCTGGATTTTGCCCTGGGGTTGACATTCCTTATAAATGTTGGTGCCCTCCCTTTGTTTCCATGGGCTTAGTCCAGTAGCAGGCACCATGCTGTCAGTTTGCTTGACTCTGCAGCTTGCCATACCCCTGTGTCATGGAAGCTGCAGACTACATCCCTTCCAGGACCCTCAGCAATTGAACCCATTCAGGTGCAGTATTTCCTTAGTAAGCCTTTTCCATTCCCATCTAACACCTTTGATTTTCGTTAGTCCTTGTGAGAGTGTGTGGTTGTGTGTTGTGTATAATTATTTATTTCCCCCTTTTAAAAATAAAACATTACCTGTTGGAAACCTGCCTCTAGAATTCTTAGTTTCTCTGGACTTGGTATACATAAGGTTATGGTCCCAAAGCTAAGTAACCCAGCCACAAGGCATTACTCCCTTTCAGCTTATTTTAATTCCTCAAAACATACATTGTTGTTTGAGTTTCCTTTTTAGACAGGTTTAATAATAATAATAATAATAATAATAATAATAATAATAATAATAATAATAGGATTTATTTATATGCCGCCCAATCACTGGGAATCCAGGCGGCTTACAACAGAGGGGATAATAGACAGTTCCCTGCCCTCAGGCTTACAATCTAAAAGGCATGACACAAAAGAAGAAGGGAATGGTGAGGGGGGGGAGGGGATCCGGTCAAGCATTCTTCTCTCCCTCTGAGGCCCAGACCAAGGCAGATGGGCCGGAGGGAGGGCTCTTCTTCTTCAGGCTAGCCCTGATGGAGCTGGGCCAGCCTATTCTCTCCCTCACAGGCAGAAAGATGACAGATTGAGGGAGGAGCCTCTTTCTTCTGGCTAGCCCTGATGGAGCTGGGCCAGCTATTCTCTCCCTCATAGGCCGAAAGATGACAGTTATGGAGGGAGGAGCAGTTTACACCTGGGGTTAAACTTTGGTATGGCATACTGAGAGAAAATGGTTAACCAGTATAAGATACTGGTATTATATAAGATATAATATGGAAATATAATGGCAATATGAATAGAAAAGTATATGTTCCCCTCCTCCTTCCTATAGTTACACAGTATATAGTTAATGACCTTGTTAGTGCCATCCTGTCAAAGAAGCAGAGAATGGAATCAGTAAATCAGTGATAGGTGCAAAATTAAAAGGCTTAATGAAAACAATGGAAAATAGTCACCAGTGTATAGAGAGTGCCTGGCAATATTCAACATCCCCTCAAGGCTGTATAGAGTTTTTGAACTCTCAATGTCCTATTGACACCACACTTCTCTGCAAAGAGGTACCTTAATCTCTTTTGGAGTAATCAGGGGGTCATTGTGGGATAGCAGCATGTGACCTGCCTAGTACGCATGCTTCAGAAATGTGACTTGCTAATCAGTGTCACTGTACCTACGTAGAAATGGGATGCTTTGTGTTTATCATGTGGAAACTATATATTCTTGGATATCTGTTCTTTTTGTGCCAGTCCTTTCTGGGTCATTGGACCAATGACACCTATTTGTTCAGCAATACATCTGTAAATTTGCATCAGCAATATAACTGTAAATTCTCTTCCCTTTCATGTGAATGTTTGTGTAACCACACAGAGACTAATGAACTCCCATGTTCACAAGTATCACCTTTGGACTAGCCGGATGTAGCTTGTAGAAGCCTATAGGTTGCCTTTTGGTATGTAGGAGCACCCTGTCACTTCTACTTGCCCATTCTTGGTTTTTAATAAACTTCTTCAAACCCCTTTGCTGTATTTATGTTACAAATGCACAAACCTGCAAAACTGGACCACTCTGTGGTGGGGTATCTGATGCTTACAATTTCAGCCCTATCCAAATCTCTTCATCCTGGACAGGAGTGATCAGTGGAATGCCACTGGGCCCAGGGTTCTGTCCTGGGCCCATTGCTATCCAACATCTTTATCAATGACTTGGATGAAAGTATAGGGTGCATGCTAATCAAATCTGCAGATGACACCATTAGGAGGACTAGTCTAGAGAAAAGGATTAAAATTCAAAATGATCTTAATAGATTATAAAGATAGACCAAAGCTAACAAAATAAATTTCAGGTGAGAGAAATGTAAGGTACTGCACTTAGGGAGGAAAAAATGAAATGCATAGATACAGGAAGGGGTACACCTGGCTTAATGAGACTGTGTATGAAAGGGCTCTAGGAGTCCTAGTAGATCACAAGCTAAACATGAGTCAACAGTGTGATGTGGCAGCTAAAAAGGCCAATGCAATTCTAAGCTGTATCAATAGATGTATAGTGTCTATATCAAGGGAAGGAATAGTGCCACTCTATTCTGCTTTGGTCAAGCCTCACCTGGAATACTGCACCGCAATTCAAAAAAGATGTTGACAAGCTAGAGCGTGTCCGAAGGAGAGCAACCAAAATGGTGAAGGGTCTGGAAACCATGCCCCATGGGGAGCAGCTTAAGGAGCTGGGTATGTTTAGCCTGGAGAAGAGAAGATTAAGAGGTGATATAATACCACTGTTTAAATATTTGAAGGGGTGTCATATTGAGGATTATTTATTTATTTATTTATTTATTTTTATTAGAGTACTTATACCCTGCCCTTCAGCCCTAAAGGCTATCAGAGCGGCTTACAATTATTATTTTTAATTAGAAAGTTCCCTGCCCTTAGGCTTACAATCTAAAAAGACATGACACAAAAGGAGAAGGGAATGGTGGTGGGGAAGGGGATCAGGTCCAGCAGTTCTTCTCTCCCTCGGAGGCCTGGACCAAGGCAGATGGACCGGAGGGAGGGCTCTGCTTCTTAATCAAGGCCAGGCCCGATGGAGCTGGCAGGCCTCACTCTCCCTCTGATGATGTAGATGGTAAAGGGAGGGTACAGGAGGATGGAGCAAGCTTGTTTTTTGCTGCTGTACAGAATAGGAACAATGGATGCAAGTTACAGGAAAAGAGATTCCACCTAAACATTAGAATAAACTTCCTGATAATAAGAGCTGTTCGACAGTGGAACACACACCCCCAGAGAATGGTGGAGTCTCCTTCTTTGGTGATCTTTAAACAGAGGCTGGATTGCCATCTATCAGGGGTGTTTTGATTGTGAGTTCCTGCATGACAGGAGTAGGACTGGATGGTCTTTGCAGTCTCTTCCAACTCTATGATTCTATAATTCTATGAACTATGGCCAACATGGCTGAGGCATGTGTAATTAATTTTTGTTCATTCCAGAGGTTTGAATAAGCTTCTTTATCCATGAATTCCTCATGTGTGTATGGAAACATTCACAAATGAGTAGTGGGAAAGTTGCAGCAAACTTCATTCAGAGATGCAAGATGCCACACTGGGTCTGTAGAGTCTATACCAGTGGTCCCCAAACTATGCTCTTAAAGGGATTTTGGATTACAGCTCCCAGAAGCCTCAGCCATGTTGGCGAATAGGTTGGGATTCTGAGAGTTGAAGTCCAAAATCCGTTAAAGGGCACCGTTTGGGGGATACCAAGTTTTGGGAGGCCTTGGCTCCAACCTGAAACCCTCACTCAGGAATGTGGTCCTCTTCTTGGGCTGGTCCCTTCCTTCAGCAGCACCATGTTCAACCTCAAGCTCCTCCTGCCTGCTCCAGGATCCTCCAAGAGAGCCTCTCGTCCACGTAATCTTATCTTTCGCCGCCATTTTGTCTGCCTTTCCCCCGCCGTTTGACCCTAGTTACAGGCTTCACTGAATCACTCAGGAGGATCTGCTTGGCCAAAGGAACATTCCCCACAGCCACCGCCACCGAAGTGGACCCAGAACCGCCTGAGCCTTTGGTTCGTTTCACCTTCGGCATGATCGTCACATAAGAAACTGCACGCACATGTGTGGGAAGGGCCGCAAATGCGCATGCACCCCACCTCAAAGATAAATATAGACACATGCAACCTCTTGCCCCGGATAGGACAGGACTAGTTTTGAAGCTGCTTTTAAAATGTCTGCCGAAAGTGTAACAGAAATTTCAGGAAACTTAAAATTCTAGGACTGACAGAGCAAAGAATTGGCAAGAGGACCTAGTAAATTTAAAATCCATAAGTTTATTTCCAATTGTCGACAAAGGAAAACATTGAACTCAGTGGAAATCAAGTTCCAAAAAGCTGAGATCCCAAACAAGACAAAATGGCTCTTTTTATATTATTGAAGACAAAAGCTTCTTCAATATACCTGATTGGCTAATTACAATTTAAACATACAGAATTCTTACAATCAGAACATAAATACATGCATACATTAAAATTGCATCATCACTCCTTACCCTCTCCTTTAGGAATTTAGTAGCTTTCCTTCTAACCTTGCTTCTGAACATCAACAATCTATCCTTATCTTAAATTGTTTATTATGTCTAATTTTGTTGGTGCCAGCTTCTTACGGGTCATGATGCTCTTTTTACTCCTTTTCTCTAATTCTTTTTCTAAACTCCAAGCCTCTATTTTAAAAACCTATTTTTCTTTAACCAAAGCGACTCCATGTTTCTATTGCTTTTTATTTCAACAAGGAATTTCTACCACAAAAGGAGGGCAGAACTGACCGTTGCTCAATCTGGGCTCAGTGGTCCCCAAACTGTGCTATTTTTAAGGGCCCTTGGACTTCAGATCCCAGAATCCTAGACTATTGGCCAACATGGCTGAGGCTTCTGGGAGTTGAAGTCCAAAATCTCTTAAAGGGCACAGTTTCAGGACCACTGGTCTATACAGTTGGGAAGGGAACTCATTGTATCATGACGAGTTGTAACTAGGGTTGCCATTTCACGGGGGTAGGCGTGACAAACCTGTTTTTGGAGGCTTCTGCACGGTTCCCGCCCGCCTAGCTCCGCCCCCATTCAAGGTCCCGGTTTGGGCTCCCCTCAGGCCCTGCCTTCCTCTCCTTTGTGCTGGGAGGGTGTGGACTGCTCAGCTCCTCAGTCCCCATTGGCCAGATTCACAATAAGGGGGAGGAGCTGCAGCCTGCAGCAGTCTATTCAGGCCCCTGCAGCACTCGCGCGTGCAATTTAAACCTAGGAGAGAGAAGGAGCGGGGAGTGAGAGACACAGAAGAAAGAAGGAGAGAGGAGTAGAGCAGCAGCAGAGGAAACAGGAGGACGGAGTGGAGGCAAGAGCAGAGGAGGCAGAAGAAAGAAAGAGCAGAGAAGATGGAGAGCAGAGAGGAGACGGAAGGAAGAAGGAGCAGAGAGAGGAGGAGACACAGAAGAAAGAAGGATTAGAGAATAAGGAGAGCCCAGAGCAGAGGAGGTAGAAGAAGGTGGGCTGGGCTGAGGGGTGGCTGGCCCTGGGTCTTGCTGCCATTCGGCAGCCTCTGTTGAGGGTAGGGGAGGGGCCCATTCCCACCGAGGAACGCCACCATTTCAGGCTTTCTAAGCCTCTGCTCAGACTAAATCAAGCTGTGGCAACGTGGAAAATCTGGTTTGGATGGGGCAGGGACTGTTGCTTTAAATGCTCATGGCTGCAGGGATGTGGGGAATCTGGTCTGGATGGGGCAGGGACTGTTCCTTTAAATGATGATACCTTTATAGCACCAACCAAAATGCACAAAACATATGATGCAAGCTTTCAAAGTGCCACTGACTTCTTCATCAGGCAAAAGTGTTAAAAATCCAACAGGAGAAACAAAGAAATGATGGTGTTGGAATCATAGGCCTATATTATGTGAAGATATTGTTAGTTGTTCTTAGTGTAGATGGTAGAGACAGAGGGATAGCCAGAGGCCTTTCCTCCATTTTTGCTAAATCTGAAACTGAGAGCCAATCCACTTCCACTACTTGTTAAATCACCTTGATATGTTAAATATGCATAGCCATGTTAAACCATGTTAAGAGTTAAACCCAAAGAGTTTGGTTATGCAATAAGCTTCTGAAATATGTAAGAGGCCATGTTAAATAAAGCCATGTTCAATGCCCAAATGTGTTGTCGTGTGTGTTTTGGAATGGAAGTTGGGGGTGTTTGGCCAGAAAGGGAAGTACATTTCTGCCATCTGTCTAGAAATATGCCAAAATGTCCTCCATTTTGATCATGCCTAAGAAACATGCATGTATATTTAAAAAAATTTAAATCAGCAATTTTTTTCACGTGTCCTCCATTTTTAAAAATGTGCCCTACATTTGAAAATTTTTGTCCTACATTTTGTCCCGGTTTGGAGGTCCTGACTTATGGCAACCCTAGTTGTAACCATCCCAATATTCACATTTTTGAGGCAGCAGACAGGGGCTTTCTGGTTACCAGTGCACAATGTCTAAAGTCCATAAAGAAGCAAATTTTTGAGGCACTGCAGTCTTGCAATGAGAAGTCATCGGGGGTGGGGCACCTCGCCTCCTACCACTAGCTCCACAGCCTGTGGTTCAGAGCCAGGAGGCCTACCTGGAAAGACAGATGACCACCAATCTCCAGCCCCTTGAGCCACCTGCACTAGGAGAAGGTTTGTCCATATTGCACTGTTCATCTGCACAATCCCCTATGCAGGTATTTGTTAACATCATCTCTTTTCTCCCCCCCCCCCCCCAAATCCTGGCTCTTCTTTACTTCCTTCTATGGATGCCAGCCATGAAATCCTTCAACCTCCAAAGTAGTTAGTTCATAGAATCATAGTTTTATTTTTATTTTTACCCTTCCCCCTACCCAGGGCTGAAAAATCCTGATATCCCCTTGCACACAGGTTTAACAAATAAGGGGAATGGACTACATGACCCTTGTCGTCCCTTTATTTCTCCATAGACAGGCATGAGCTAAGTGAACGTTATTTTCTTTGGTTTAATTGTTATAAACAGAAGATCACTGCAGACCAGAGTCTGAGCAGCTGAAGTATTCCCTACTAAATTCTCCTTCTCATTTGTTCTTCAAAGCAAAGGTGTTTTGTCCCAAGAGCAATACTATGGACTTTGGGTGTAGTAAGGCCTCTGGCTCTAGGGAACACAGTCAGAACAAAATACTTGTCCACAAATTTCTTAAGTTTCTAAAAGCTTTACTGGTTATAACACAAAAACATGAAACTTATCTCCTTTTTCTCAATAGTCCTTCCTAAATACCTTGCTCTCTTCTTGGTGGATTATATCTTTCTTCTTCTGAGGACTATCTTTCTTCCTTTGTGGACTTATCTTTTTTTGTCAAAGGAAAATACTCTCTCCAGGTCTGACTTGGCTGAAATCTTACTACACACTGAAACTAACTAGAGGGAGACAGCATAAGACCCTGGGATTTCCCACAATCCTTGCCTTTCTTAAAGCTGTAGATCTCTATTTCCCCTTCTAAACTAATACATAGAAAAGCTAATATAATCTCAACTAAATATATGTCTCAAGAGCATCAAAGATGCTCTGGAGGCATGACAAAAGGTGTGAGGTGAGCAATCATGGGGGAGGGTGACATGTCTCCTTTGTTCCTGCTGCTTTTTCATTATGATGAATGGTGATAATTCTGCCCATTGCAACGGGGAGAATGTTTGGTTTTGTTTCATTTAAAGAAAGCCTCTTTAAATAGTAAAGTTATATTTTTATTTATTTATTATATGATTGGTTTGCTTTTGGACAGGGACAGTTCAGAATGTCCCTGAGGCTGAGACGGTATGACCTACCCAAGGTCACCCTGTGGATTTACATGGCTGAGCTGGGATTAGAACACCATAGAAATTCACTGGGTGACCCCTGGGAATCCCTTCCAATGCTAGGAATGCCTGCCATTGCACTCCACCCCACACTGCCCCTTCTTCTCTTTTGTCTCAGCTTCAGAGGCAGAGCATGACTAACCTCTCTCTGCACCTCTCTCAAGGTGATGCTAATGCAAACCTATCACGCATTTTTATTATTTTATATTTGACAAGAAGAGATCTGAATATCCATGAGTGAGAGAGTGTTGTTGGGATATAGAGTCACAAGGAAAATGTACAAAGTGGATTTTAAACATAAGTTCAAACTCAAAGACCTTGGCCATCTAAAAAACTACCTGGGAATACAGGTAGAAAGAGACCAGAGTGATGGTTTCAGGTTGTGTCAGAAGAGAAAAATAGATAAATTAGTGGAAAAGACCAGTTTAAATGAAGCTAAAGTCGTTGGAAGCCCTATGACGCCTGATTACCAAAATCTGGAATCAGAGGAGGTATTTGAAAGACCAGATATATATCATTCAGTGGTTGGGAGTTTGTTGTTCTTGGCAAATAACACAAGATCAGACATTAGCTTTGCGGTAGGGTTGTTGTAACCTTTTAGAGGAATCACAGGCGGGTTATAAACCGCCGCTTTGAGGCGGTCTGCCACCGCCGCCATTTGCTCCGTGCGGGAGCCGCAGCAGCCACACTGCACGGCTCCTGCATGGACCGAAAAAGAAGCTCCAAAATGGAGCTTCTTCTTGCGGCGCCTCTGTGACATAGCGAGGCGCCAGGGGCGCATTCGCAACGTCACAAACGCCGCGACACATTCGGACACACAGTGTGGAACGGCCGGTGCTATATTGTACGGACAGAGTCCGTATTAGAGCCAGGGGTGTCTAGAAGAGACGCCCCTTTTTTAAAATGTCTGTAACTGGCCAGAGTAACACAAACCCAAAATCCCAATATCCCACATACACACACACACCACCTTGCAAAAGGTAAGGCAGGAGAGGGGGAAGACGTCCCAACCTAGACTGCTTACGGGGGCAAGGTTAGGTTCCAGCCAGCGGGAGGGGCTCCCAGAGATCCTGGCTGGAGAGGGGAGGAAACTCCTCAATAAAGGACACATTTAGCTGGCGGGAGAGGGAATCCCACTTGAAGCCAAGCGGGGAGAAGGCTCCCACTTACACACACGCATAAGTCCCTTTTTTTTTTCTGGCAGGAGAGGCTCCCGTTTGAGGCAAGCAGGAGACGGCTCCCCATCCCACCCCCAAGGCATAAACCCTGCAGCCAAATCCAGGGCATTTGGGATGCAGTGCAAGGAGTAATGGCTCCAAGGAACCTTTAGCAAAAGGCAGGGAGAAGGTGCTCCCAAGCAGGAAATATTGAGGCATGGGTCTAACTAGGGACCCAAGTTCTAGGGTTTGTTTTGGAAACCAATCAAGGGTAGCATCCCAAGGAAAGCAACAACACCAGGCTGGTGGTGACAAAGTGGTCCCACACAAAGAAGGACTAGAAAGGAGAAGGCTCCCACAAAGTTAGGCAGGAGGTTAGAGAAGAGAAACAAAGATAAGGTTCCCTTATGCGCGCGCGCGCACACACACCCTTTTTTTGTTGCTGGGGGAAGAGGCTCCCACGGAAAAGGTCTCCCCATCCCACCCCTGAGATAGAGATGCTGGAGTGAAGGAGTTCCCACGCAAATCCAGCAGGGACAAGGTGGTCCCAATCCAAGTGTTAGAAGGACAAGGTGGTCCCATTAAGGTTAACAGGGAAGGAGTTCGCACAGAAAAGACAGAAAGACTTGAAGAAAGGCTGTGCCATGGTCCTCTGTGTTCTGGAGGACAGCACACACACAAAAAGAAAAGGTTAGCCATCCTTCCATGACCAGGCAGGTTAGGGAGGACAGAGAGAGTTAGGACGGTGGTGCCATTGTCCTCAGCGCTTGGAGGACAACAAGGAAAAGAAAAAGGAGGTTCAAAGAGGAAGCTTTGGAGCAAGGTTCCTGGAACTGGCTCCATTCCCCTCTGTGTTTTGGAGGACAGACTGAAAGAGGAGGGAGAGAGTGGCTGGCTTCCCTCCCGGTTGCATTTTGGAGGAGTTAACCCTTTCCTTCCAGCCAGGTGTCTCTCTGGGGCAGAGAGAGACAGCTTTAGAGACACTACACCTTAAAGAAACCCACAGACAAGCTGATGAAGATCCTCTTTTTGGATCCCTGAAAAGGCTGGCTCTGCTTTCCGGAGTGCAAATCTTTGAAACTCCCCCTGTGCCTTTTCCCACTGAAAGCTACAAAATCAACCTAAATGGGCGAGGAAAGGATAGAGAGAGTCAAGATGTTCAAGGAAGAACAAACTCAGGATAGACTGCATAAATGGATTCTTAAAAAGGGGCCCAACCCATGGTTGCCGGGTGCATTCCTCACAGAGGATCCCTTTGCCACTCTTCTGTATGCCTACAATCTAAAAACGAAAAAGAGGGGGGTCAAAAGTCTGCCCCAAGCCGAAAAGGACAGATGCGCAGCATGGGGTTTATGGATGTTGGCTCAGGATGTTTTAGAAGAATACAAAAAATACAAGCTGGAAGTGGAGATAGCCAAGAGGCAGATTAGCGATCTAGTCACCCAAGTAAAAGGAAAGGTGACAGAGAATACACTATTGACACACACTGCCAACCAAGCCAACCAAAATGCCGAAAGGGCAGAGAGAGAAAACCTAGCCTTAAAGGCACAGGTTACAGAACTAGAGGCTAAACGAAGCCAAGCCAAACAAGCAGCAGACTTCATCTTGTCCCAGAGGATTGAGAAAGCGGCACAGGTTGAACACACCAAATGCGAAATCCGCATTAGAGAGCTAGAGGACGGACTGAATCTAAAAAGTGCTATAGAGGCAACTGTAAATCCAAACATCCTGGAGTTAGCTACACAGGCAAAAGTCCTGCGGGACCAGCCTCTACCGACCAAGGCTTGGACACCCCCACTGTACAATCCACAGCAGAGCCCTCCAGCTGCATCTTGGGCTCCATGCATCCCAAGTGAGAGTTGTGGACCCCCAAGTGAAAGCCATGAACCCCCTCAGGAGTGTGCTCCCATTGTCCCAATGGACCCTGTAAAAACCTGGAGCATAGTAGAGACAAAAAGGACCTTGGAAGATGACACCATCACCAAAACCCTGGTAGAAACAGTATACTGGACACTGTCTGAAATTAAGATCATAGCAGACCAATTACAAATTGAACCCCCAAACAGGAGTTAAGTGGATGTCCACAATAATCCTTTTCTATTCCAAGGCAAAAGGGCAGGATTTAACTCAAGTGGCTAGGCTGTGCAAAGACCCTAGTTACTCAGGGCCCTTTGAAGCAATGGTATCCAATTATGATCTGGCTAGTTTAGAGCTACCCGACTGGATAACTACAATGGTGCAGATCTTGTGGCCAGGGACCATCCTAAAGACCAGATACCAGAGTGTGGTCCAACTCTCCGAGGAGTCCCCTGACACTTATGTAACCAGAAAGAAAATGTTGGGAATTCTGTGTGGAGTCATACACTTAAATAGAGAGGGACAACCAGTGATAAACAATGTTGAAATCATTCAAGATAAGGTCTGGAGGATGTTGTTTCCTATTATTGCTTGTCCCAAATTCGGTGGCTCTTTCAAAATCAATACTTCTGGACAATCTGTGAGGCGATATGCTCACATCTCCATGGAAAATACTGTCCAGTTCTTTGTAATAGGGGCATGTGACAGGCTGTCTTCCACTCATTTTGTTATATTTGACTATTTTTCTATACTCGAATCGTAGCTTCTTTGATTTGCTGCGACACTCAACAGCTGATCTCTGGTGTTTCCTCTTAGCCATTTCTTTTGAAACCTCATTGAAAATACCAAGGTTACGATGGTTTGATTTTAACTTTGTTTGTAGCCTCAGTTCCGACCATATATCAAGCAGGGCTAATACCTCGTCTGGACTCCATGTCTTTCCCCTTGGTTGTTTGCTCGCACAAGCATCTGGATCTGTTGAGTCCTCCATTCCAAAAATGCAATAACAGTGGTTAACAGGGAAATGTTATGTTGTCATATAATGGTCCCAGTGACAGGTGTTGTAGAGCAATATTGAAATCCGGTGGTAAAAAATAACCCCAGCAGAGGGCGCAATATCATGTTCTGGCAGTAAAACTCCGCAAAGAAACAGGAAGTCCTGCGATTGTACTTCCAGAGGGAGTCCGCAGCGTCCGAGGAGGACCACGGAGGAAGCCATGCCACGGCCAAGGGGCTCTTACTGGGCCAGGGACGAAATAATTCTCATGTTGAGATACGTAAGAAGGAGCGGGATGGTACACAGTCTAATGCGCTCGCGGTCCATCCCTAATAGGCCAGTCTACAAGGACATAACAAGGCAGCTTTGGGGCCACGGATATAAACGTACAATTGAGCAGGTCTCCTCCAAATTCAAAATTATGAGGAACAACTTCTTTAAAGTATTGCAACTTTTGGGGGGATGCCCTCCTCCAAATCAACAGCCGCCTTTCTTTCCCCTCATGAGAAGGCTCTGGATCATGGCTGGAAAGCCAAGCTGGAGAAATAGGCACCCCAACAGTAAGTTTCTTTAAATAATCATTTAAATACATTAATGGAATGCAAATATCTAAAAGTAAGGAAGATAGAGGTAGGAAAACAATGCAGGGTTTGATCAAACGATTAGTTATTTTTTACAATATGTATGTGGCTAGATAGCAATACATTCTTAATGTTTACCATTAACCCAAACTTTAAAGTTTCCAATGATTTACACTGATCTGATAAAGAAATAATATAATTTCATAAAGAACAGAGATGTAAGTGCCCATTATTTATATATTTTGGTATACATATCTTCTTCGTTATTAGTGAAATTGCTGGGCCAACACAAAAAAGTCCAACAGTTAACTGCAAGAAAAAGAATGACATGCTTTTTCCTCTTTTTGAAGGTCTGAGAGATTGTGTGCCAAAACATAAAACACAGCCTGAAAAGAGAGAACAAGAAACAACTTCTTTGACTGGAAGTGCTAAAAGACGAAGTATGTTTCCAGCGTAATGGGTGCTAACTTTTCTATGTTTTCCTGTATTGGACCATTCTTGATATTTTAAATGATTCCAGATCTCAGAATTATATAAATGGTTTTTTTAAAGATCGCAGTGTGTTATTATCATTAGAAAAGATGACAGATGTAAAAAAGCAATTCATAAAGTATAAATTCACGGTATAACACTGTTCAAATACACAAATACATTGTGAACATCTGGTTTATGAAATTTATTTGTCATTACAGGTTATGTTGTAGAATCTTCCACAGAAAGCGATGAAGATGAGGAAAGGACATGCATGAGCGAAAGAGATACACAAAGTGCCGGTCCCTCAAGGGGTTTAATAAGTATGAAAACAACAAGAAAAACAGAACGCTGTGTTAGGCATGTGTTCACAACAGATCAGGCCAATGATTGTTTAAATATGGAAATTGGAAATGATTCTAGGAACCGTTCTTTTGATGCTGTACCAAAAATGAAACAAGAACAAGGAGAAGAACATGACAGTTCAGATTCTAGTGGTAAGGTGTTCACATTGTTAGTTAATTTCATCCTGTTTTTTCTTTGGATTTTTACTTGCCGTGTTAATCATTGTTTAAAACTACAAGAAGTTTAAAAGTCCACATACAGACATCATGTGATAATGTTACTTTTTATATAATGCCGTCGGTATGATTTCTCCATCAATATGAAAGCATGATCATAAGACTTAAAGGGTTTTCACTGTGTCCATGTGTCTGCAATTGCTCAATATCTCGGCATTTGGCAATTTAGGTTGAGTCTTGTACTGTAACATTATGTAAATACAAATATATTGTAAGGAATAACATTTTCTGATTGCAACCCACAGATCAAGGAGAGGATAACAGGTATGATGTACCAGGAACCAGAGGCACACAGGAGCATGAATACAGTGGTGACATCCATGAGGAAAATACTGAAATTTTGGACGAGATCTTGCATGAAAACTTGTCGGAGTTTCCAGAAAAAATTGTCAGTCTGCATAAGGCAGGTAGGTAGTTCATGATCTCATCGTTTACGTTGAAAAAAAGAAAATGAGAGTTTTTATTTATGTAACAGTTTGATTTTTTTAATTATTGAAAATGTTTTTATTATGCTTCTTGATATGTCCAAAAGGGTCATGTTTCTAGGTTAATCTGCACTGACATGAATAAAGAGAATTTTATGTGATTTAATAATATGTGAAGATAATTGTTTTTTCTTTTTCTTTATATTCACAGTTGCAACCGCTCTTAAACAACAGGACGCCATCAACACACGATTTCTGAACACAGTGGTGGAGCTGAATAAAAGAATAGGCAAATTGGAGAGTGTAATAGAGTCTATGGGCCAAACTGAAGACATTGCTTACTGACACATAACTATATGATAGAGTCCATTTACAAAGTCATTATATTGTTGTTAGAATACAAGTTATGTTGATAAATCCATGGCTCGCTGTGGAAATTTTGGATTTCGGATGATCGTTGCTTTAAAAAAAACCTAATTTTTTTTTTTCCAGTATCAAAATCAAAGACTACGTCCTGTTACAGACTGGCAAAATAAAGCTGTTTCAGGTCTCTTTGGAGGTATGCTTTTTAAATGATGCATGCATCCTAAGAATCCGGAAGCTGCACCAAAGCTGCACTCCAGTGCTTAGGAATGGAGTGTGGCTTTGGCAGTACCTCCGGACTCTGAGGACCCATGCATCTTTCAAAATAGCATATCTCAAATCAGGCCCGAAACAGCTTTTTGTTGTCACTCTGTAACAGGCCTATGATGGTCTGTTAGAGAACAGCCTGGTTGCCGGCCCCCAAAAGGCCATGTGATGCCCCATTGCTGGATATGGCGTCATTTTTATTTTTGATGTATTTAAAATTATCGAGAGGCAAACATTACAAATTATGTTGTCTGATATTGCCAAGGCAAGATAATGCCACTTTATTTTCCTATTATGACAACATACAAACAACAATAAAGAAACAGTTATCTTCTTGATGGGGATGAAAAACCTGTAAGTTGAAAAAAAATTATATATAAGGAATATATTATTCTAAATGTAGAATAAGTATTCTGCAGTAAACATTTCGTATTTTTTATAAAAATAGAACTATCATTGCCTGCCAATGTAAGGTGAAGACATACACATATGTTACATCGAGGGATGTCGACTTGGTTTTATAATCTGTTCCGGTGGAACAGTGATTATTTTCTGATATGATATTTCTGTGTGGAATTTCTTACATGTGAGCTACATGATTATATATTTTCTGTTGTTTGGAGGACACACCTCTGTGTACTTGTCAAAATTATTTTCCTAACTTCGCTGAACAGAAATGAAACTCTGGGTGCCTTTTTTAAATAGTATTGTGGAAACAAAAGAAGAGCATGGGGCCAAAAGGACTGGTACCCGCCTCCCATCCATCCTGGGGCTCTTTTTGTTTCAATGAGGGAATGCTTGCAAATGGCCATCCAGGAAAATTTCCTTTGAAAAAGAAATTCCTGCATGTCCTGGCATTGAAAAACCAAAAAGCAAACCCAAGGGAAAGGTTGATAAATTGCCATTGGAGGTTCATCTAAAGTGTTCCTGCATGGCAATGGTGTAAGAATGACATGTTTGATGTACTTACCACTAGGTTTCACTGGTTCAAGGTTTGGAAATTCACCATTGTTCTGCTCTTCATCAGAAGACATGGGATGGTCCACAATATATCCCCCTGTCTGCCTGTTGGTTCCATTATCAGGTATAATTTGTGTCAAGTCTTCCTCTTCTTCAATAGTAGTCAAATTCAAAACATAGTGTTCCGGCTGTGCCTCTGCAACATGTAAAATAGGAAAAATGGAAACAGTGATATCCCAATGGCATTGTTAGACTTTATATTTGGTTTGTGAAGCATATCTAGTAGCTGAAATTTAATAAGAAAGCTAGTTTATAACATTATAAGCAAATTAATAATATTATATGAATAGTATGGTTTATCGACTTAAATATAAAATATTACCTTGGGTGAATAAATCCTCCGAACCCGCATCAGGAGTAGAATGTACAAGTTGTGTCTGAGGTGCCATCTCTGAAGATTCTCCTTTCACCTCAAACTTTAGACCATTCCCTCCTGCTGTTCGTTTTGCCTCAACACTTGTGTCGCCAGCAAAAATGTCCTGTAGCTCCCTAAAAAAAGGCATTGTTACAGCCCCCATTCCACTAGTTTTAGACAGCTGTAATATTTGTTTATATTGTCATTTCAGACTTTTCGCATTATTCCTGCACTCATTAGCGGTTCTATTAAAACCACGTTTACGTAGTTGTGCAGCAATTTTGTCATAAACAAATATGTTTCTATGATTTTTGCGGAGTTGCATCTGAACTGCCTGTTCACCCCAAAACGCAATCAAATCCCTAGTCTCATCAGATTTCCTGCTAGAGCCCCTCTCGCCAATTTTAGAGGAGTCCCCCATTCTTAATTATATTTTTAAAAAAGCCAAAAGATGCTGTCAGAGCAAAAAATGCGGCCGGCTATGCAAAGGTGTTTTTAAAAATGGCTCTCTCTGGAGGGGGAGGAGGAAATGCAAGGTAGGCTGTGCCAGAGAAAGGTGATTCTTCCACAACTTTGAAGCTAGCTGAAAAACTTGTCTCCATGGTAACAGGAAATACCCCCTTTCCTGTCCTTTGTTCTCGCAGGGACCAAATGGGGAATCCAATGAAAAAATGCTGAACCAACCACCAACCCATCCCCCTCCCGCTTGATTTGCAATGATGCCCCCAAATGGCTACATATGCTGCTGCTGAACCAACCACCCACCCTTCCCCCTCCCGCTTGAATTACAAAACCTGATGCCCCCAAATGGGGGGAAACCAACACCACCCACCCCTTCCCAAATGAGGAAACCTAAATGCTGCAGATCCAACCACCCAAACACCACGAAACCGATGGCTAATCAGGTTACACGTAAACTTAAATTTAATTAAATAACATGAATAAAAGGTCAGTTGTCACATCATGCAGGAAAAGACTACGGACTGGTTTTGACAGATACAGGCGCTTGAGCTAAAGGGAATTCAGGCGCATAGAACGATGAATAGATTAAGCGCCTGTAAGACATTTTAAAAATTAAAAAAATTAAAAAAACTTACCTCTTATCTCAAGACCTCCGCGGACAAAGAGCAAGGGAAGCAAAGATGGCGACGGCCACGACGGATGGGGACAAGAAAGGGCAACTCCCCTGAGCCAGCCCATCACGCTCCGCTCCTCCCATCCAGCTAACCCGATTTCTTAGGCTGATCATTCCTATTTAAATAATCCGATTCCTATCCCGAATCAAGGAAAAAATGTAGGTTCGACCCTTCTATTTTTTTAACACGGGTTATATGCCTTTAACGCGGATTAAATTAAAATCCGATTTACAATTCGGATTTTAGTAGGAACGATTGTGGGTTGCTCTAGAACTGTTTTAGAGTTAATTCGGTTTCTAATAGGAACGATGTACCTTGGATTCGATTTGTAACACGGAGTACAAGCCAGTGGGAACAACCCCTAAGTCATTGTTCTTTCCCTTTGTCAGACTCCAAAGTTTGTGAGTGGAGTAAAAAGCCCCACTCCATTAGTTTTGGCTAGATCACTTTGTTTAAGGATCCTGTATTCAGCTCTTTTCCAGTCAGCTTCTCCCATGCTGATTTTCCATCTCATAAAGGAGTTTGTCTTTGTTTAAAGTTGTCCTCCTCCCTTTCTACCCTAATAGATCAGAGCCCCCATGATTTGCTAGTCTGTTCTGTTGTTATGTGTGATTGTTTTGGATTTACAAGAGAGGAAAGTCTGTTATAGCCTTGTTTGTTTTAGAGAGAATTCTGGTTTGATTTGGAGGTGAGTGACTTCCGTTTTCACCCACAGACATCAATTGGGGAAAAGAAACGATCTTGTTTATCTGGTTCTTTATCTTGGCAAGGAAGAGAAGAAAAGCTTTGGAGTCTCCTCCGCATGATAGGGCAGTTTAAAAGGTGTTGCTTTGTTCTAGTGTTGTTGAGTATCTCAAAAAGAGTGTGACTGTGAATCCAGAGGTAGAGTTGTGGAAGTTTTATTTGTCTGTTTTTCTTCCCAGGAGTTTCTAGTTTTCTCCTTTTGAGCAAAATCCGGGTTGGTCTAATGCTATTTTAGGATCATAACATGTAGGTTTATTTCTTTTGGGGTACCTCAACCCTACAGACAAAGAAACTAACATTTCCCTTAATTTATACTCTGTACTTGGTGGTACTTAGAAAAACCTATGTCTCATTTCTTCTCCATTGGCTGATTATCCTGAGCGTTTTGTTTTTCCACCCTCTCTCTCCCTGAGAAGCTCAATTTGCATAACACAGCAAGCTGTGAGAGAGATTGGGCCAGGCAGATCTTACTAGCATGGCAAAAAGGATTGTGTGTTCCGTCACCCCCAGTGATAGTTTGCTGACTACAAACTTAGTTTATTTGCTTGTTCATCTGTGTTTTGGGGAAAGTCTGAGCTACGGAACCCACCCTCTGGTTCTGTGCTGCATCTCTGTTGCATGTTTGTTTTCCTTACACTGTGTAGCCGATCATCCTGAAAATAGCAGTAGGGCCATGTTTCTCTTTTTGTTGTTTCTGGGTAAGATACAGGAGTTCGTTGAGGGAAAGGACTCCCCTTATCTTCCTCTGTTTTCTGACTTTCATGGTTTCTGTTAGGTGAGCCTCACTAGCAGAGTGCAGTCTATCTGAGTAGATTTCATTGTTCAGTTTGAAGAGGGGTAGAGAGATTCATTTCCATCTCTCTCTGCCTCCTACTGTGCTATTTTTCACATGAAGGTAATTTCATCTTCCTATCTCATAATTATTTTGTCTTGTGTGATCCTGAGAATGTAACCAGCTACACATTCTGGCCTCTAAATTGCTTCTTCTGAAGGACTGTGCTTTAGCCCTCCCTTTTGAAATGCTAATCAGATAGATCTCTTTCAATCACTCAGAAGGTACCGCTGGACTTGCTCTGTTTAGGACCTGTATAGTGGTACTAGACGCACTATGTTTTTTTATTCTCCTCTGGATGTTCAACTTCCAGGATTTCTCTTGTTGTCTATTTCCCTTACAAAGCCAAATGTGCATCCCACAGCAATCTGTGAGGCAGATGCAGTCAGGATATTTGATTTTTCTTGTACTGCATAGCCCATCATCCTAAAAAGAGCAGAATGAGCATGTTCAGCTCCTGAAGGAGAAACTGTCTTTTTTTTCCCTTGCTTTCTGAGATCTCATTGTTCTGTTTGGAAAAAAAAAGGGTGAGGAGAGTTCTCCCCATCTCTCTTTCTGTCCTCTACTGTGCTATCATCCACCCAAAGAGTTTGGTCTTTATATCCCATACTTATTTGCTGTATGCGGTCGTGAGTATGTGACTCTGCTAGTCTCTCTGGCCTCTTGACTTTGTTTTCCTTCTTGCCTCCCAAGGAGGGAAGGGTGAGTTGTTAAATTTGGGCTTTTACAATCCTTCCTAAATGGCTTTGCTTTAGCACCCTTTCAAACGCTAATTACCCTCTACAAACCAGTTTCAAAAGGATTTTCTCTCACAACCTCTTCAGAGTTCAGGTTACTGAAAATTGATAAGTTTTCGCTTGCTATGCTTTAATGCATCCTTCCTATGTCTGCTGCACTCAGGAAAAAAAAATGCTCAGGAAGTTCTCTTCATACCCACCCAAAAGATGGACTTGGGAAAAAATGTATAGTGCTCTTTGGGTCCTTCTCTGGGTCGAGAGTTAGTGACCTGAACACTCTCTGGCCTCAAGGACAAAGAAGGTTCTCTTCAAATGCTAAGTAGATGTTCCTCTGTTGGTTCATTAGAGGTGCTACAGGCTCTGGTCAGATCCTACTGTTCCAAGTGATTTTTGTTTTTGTTAGTAACTGGGGGGGGGGAGAGAGAGATTAGTACCCTCCTCAGGGAAACTCAAAAAGTTTTTTGCCCTTCCTGGCTGTAAACCCCTCATTGCTTCCATACATGAGGGAAGAAAAACCTCACATCGTTTTGCTGTTTTTGTGTTATTTTGCCAATTATTTTTTGTTTTTATATTAAAGTGGTGGTCAACAATTGATTTAGGGCTCTAGACTGTTTTTCTTTTTGTTTTATTCCACATTTGAACATCAGTTCTCAAATCCTGATTTTGATTTTTGACAAATTGCTTCGGTAGCCACATTGTGTGGTTTTATTTTAATAGGACTTTTGGTTAATTCTTGGGGCTGCTTCAGGGTACCTTACCCTTTTTGATTTTTTTTATTTTATCATATTTTATATTAAATAGAGACTTGGTTTTAAGGTTTTTCTCCTCCCTTTTGTTGATTTTGGGTTTTTCCTCTTAAGTTTTTATCAGTCCAGGATTCTGGTCTGATAGCTTCAGTGTTTTGTTCCAAATTTACTGTCAGTCTTAAGAATGGGGTGCCATTAAACCCACAGAAAGCCCCCTAAATGGTTTGGATTTGATACATATCAGTAAATTGGGCTTCCGGGGGGGGATTTTATAGGTGATTACAGGCTCCTAGCCCAGCCTCCATTGTTTCCCAGACATTTTTTGACCCTACACAGGAATGGGAGCTCTTGTTCAATTGCTCCCCCAGCCCTAACCATTTGGAGCCCAAGCAGAGGGATGGGCACACTTTCTCAGCCCATGAGGGTTTGTTCTTTTTGTTCTGATTTTTTTTTTAGTGCCTCTGGAAAGAGCCCCTAGTGGTGGAATGTGCATACACCACTTGTTTTGTTTTGGGGTTGTTGTTTTTTGTGTGTTGCCAGCCTACAGCCCTCACCGGTCTCTTCAGTTGATAGAGTCCATAGTGAGAGCCAGTCATATCGGCTGCATGTATATATATGTGTGTGTGTGTGTGTTACTAATGGTAGCTAGTTTTACTAATATGTTATGCATTGTATGTTTACCCTGATTCTATTCTCTGGTCTCTAATGACATAATTCTCTTGCATGAGTTTCAGTCCTTTAAAAGCTTCGTTCTGTCCAAGATTTCCACAGCCCATGGACACAGATTGCAAAGCATGTCTCTTTTGGTACTGTCACAGAAAACTGGGTCTTCAAGAAGACTCAGGGGGAAAGTATGATATGCTGTCCTCTTTCCCATCTTCCCCCATGCATGAAAATAATTGAACATCTATTCTTTTCACACTACTCTATCCTTGTTCTCTTTTTCTAAAAATCTTCTGAGAAGATAAGCTCAGTTTCTGATGCGAGACACAGGCCCGAGCTGCAACTACAGCTGCCACGATGCGGAGATGCACACCAGAAGACATCCTGCTTTCTCCTGCCATGGTTGATGTCCTCCAGAGATGTCCTCCAAGACACACTCAGTGTCCTCCCTTAAGGTGGTTCATCCAGATGGTGCTTTGAAAACTATGCATCCCAATTTGTTCCTGGTCCACACCTGCATCCAGGCTCTACTGCACTAATTTTTCTTTTAGATGAACTCCACAGGTGACAGCATGCCTGTTCATCAACACATCAGTTTGAAATGCTCGCATTCCAAAAGACCAAGCAACATAGGGCTGCAACCCTATGGGACACTGTTCATGCTACCTGGAGAAGTATGAACACAGCTTTGATTCCTGGTTCCTGACACAACATTTTGATTCCTGTGAGATAACAATAGACTCTCTTAATGCCTACAATTTCAGCAGACTTTGGCTATGCAACCATGCAAGGCATATGTGCATCTCAATTCCCGGTTCCTGCTGCAACATTTTGTTCCTGCAACCTTAACATTGTTGTGCTGTAGTTCCATAGACATTGGTTACGCGTCCAGACTGCATAACCCTGATATGCTAATGTGTTCTAACAGCTTTGCTACAGTGCCATATACCAACCAGCGGTGCACCAAGGCGCCACTTCCAGAACTTTTGATTTGTCTGTTTCAGAACAAAGTCAGAACTCTGCACCACACTTTCTCCGATCTGGCTCATACTTGATGGACATGTTAGCATACACATCCTACACCACCATACCACACAACCACACCGATCCAGGGACATTGGTTCCTATATAAAAATTGCTTGGACATTGGTCCTTGGACTCAAAGAATCACATGCTGCTTTCCAAAGTTCATACATGCTTGTGTTTTAATGCTTGTATTTGCTTCTCCTTGACTAAGACCATGTCTCGATGCTCATGCAAACTTATGTTTTTTTACTCTGTAGATTAGTCTTGATTTCTATAGTCATTGTTTTTTATGATTGCTCTTATATGTCTTCATTTTAATTGCTTTTGTTTCTGGGTGGCTTTTGATGCTTTCTCTTGTCTGATCCTTTGAATATCATCCCCAATGTGTTCATTTTATATTGCATACCTGTATGGTTATGAGTGTTGTGTGACTGGGTTCCTGATGTACAATCCACCCAATCCTGGGCAATTCTAATGGTGATACTTTGTCAACAATGGTATCCAACTTATGACCTTGACATGGTTTGGAAGTCTTTCATCCTCATGAAGCCATGAGACTGAAAAACTTCCAAGGGGGGGGGGGAACTGTTATCAAGTATGGAATTTTATAAAAAATACCCCCAAAATCCCTATCCCAAAATGCATCTGTGGAGGTAATCAGGTGGCCCCTTTTCCCTGGCATCACTTGATCATAGAGGACTCCAAGCAAGTTCTGCATCTATAGTGTGAAGGTATATCTCCTTATGACCCTAAGGAAAAGGCATTATGGGAGCTGCCCCTTGGCTGCCATGAGCTGAAAGCGGAGAGACCATGTAGGAAGCAAGCCTTCCTAGGAGTTGCAAACAGGAAGATTCCTTCACACCTAGGAAACAGATTTATGACTGGGAGATGTTTCACAGATACAAGCCATTCCGGTATCAATAGTTTTCCCATGGCTGAGGATGCCTATAGATCAAGTGATGCGTAAATTTAGTTTTGCTTTGATGCAGGACAACAGCCTCCACTGACTACATGACTAGGAACCTATTTAAAGTCCAGTTTTTCCTTTGTTCCCTGTTCCACGTTGTTCGCAGGCAGGCACTCTGTCAATATGCTTCTCCTGGCGTGGGTCCATGCACCCCCTTTCCCATTTCCCTTCATAGTGTTGCTGCATCTACTTTGATTCCGAGGAAACCATCTCAGGCAAGTATTACCATTAGAAGGCCTTGTGTTCTCTTTCCATTTTTCCTCCCTTTCTTCTATTAGCCTTGAGTGATTGCATGAGTGAATGTATGTGTGTGAGTGTGTCCCCCTGTGCATCAATAAACTCCACCGCTGCCACCATGCGGTGACCCCAGGGCAATTAACCCTGTGCGTGGCTATTACTCCCAAGGAGTCCCTTTAACTTCCCTTCTAGAATCTCCTAGGTCCCTATTCCCACTCCCTGCTGAGCGGAATGAGACCCCTTGAGGTCCTGTATCTCGCTGCCACCACTCAGTGAATTTTCCAAACAACCTACGTTTCCCTAAGCACACACTGAGACTTGCTAGGGACTTCTCTAGTTTAAGCAATCAGTAATCAGCACCCGAGCTAAGACGCGTGTCCAGGAGCAGAGAGAGAGACAGCAGATACTTTTAAAGGAAGATGTTTATTTTAAAGAAATAGCATAGGATAGGAAGACATCACTCATGCAAGGCCTTCTTGCCTTGCAGGTATAGAAAGCATAGTTACAAAGAGTTCATTTCAGGCAAGCTATTGGATAAACATAAGAAAACCTAGACGCACCAACTAACACATTCCCTAGCTACTCACACAGTGATGGGATTTGCAGTCCGTGTTGAGTTCTTAGATGCAAGGAGCTGGCCCTCATGGCCTAGCTCCACTTGCATTACTCCTGCCTGCCTCAGGGCAAGCACACAGCTGGTTTCCCCAAACAAACACAAAGATGGAGAACAAAGGAAGCATGGTCCTACAGGGTATTTAAAGTCCTCTCCTGGAACCTTCTTGAAAAGGCCGCTCTGGCACTGCTGATTGGCCAGGCGAGCCTTACGTCAGCTATGATGTAGCTGCTCCTTAGCATGTGATGTCAGCTCTCATTAGCATGTACCTCTCCCCCAGATTAACCCTTTGTGGTTCAGAGGAAGTCCCCAAATGACTGGAGGGCCCAGTCATTACAGTTGCTCAATAAAAGAGCTGCAAATCCTAGACAATTAGACTAGACAGCACTGAAGCGAGTAGTGCGATATTTGAAGGGCACAAGAAACAGGTGCATATTAATAACAGGAGAAACGTCACAACTAGAAGGTTCTGCTGACAGTTCTTTCGCATAGGAAACAGCTGACAGAAATTTGGTAATTGGTTTAACAGTCAGCTGTGCTGGTAGCCTGATTATTTGGAGGTCCAGAAAGCAAGGATTTACCGCACTAAGTACAACACAGGCAGAGTTTGCTGCGTTATCAGAATTAGTAAATGAAATTCAGTGGGCTAGACAATTATTAAAAGATCTAGGAATGGAATGCAGTGAAGCAACAGTGGTAAATGAAGACTCGCAAGCACTCATTGGCATGGCAGAGTCAGAAAATTTAAAATGCAGAACCAAGTATAACGCAGTGAGATACCAAAATGTGAGAACATGTACAAAATGGAACACTAAAACTACAGTATATTAGCACGGAGGAGAAAGTAGCGGACATTCTCACAAAACCTTTATCTGTAGAACGGCACACGAAATTGACCAACAAGTTAGGTTTCAGTGATTAATCTCACAGTTAGTAAAAGATAAGTGTAAATGACACATGGGACACACCACATGTCATTTGGAGGGGAATGTTAGGAAATGACATGTATGTGACCACAAGATAGAGCTGTAGCGGAACCTATTACAGTTCCAGTGGCAGTTGACAGTTGACACTTGCATTATGGAATGTTGATGCTGTCAGTCCTTCTCAGAGAGAGTGTCAGTTATGACAGTTGGTGTTAGAGAAACTGCCTCTCTGTTTTTGTTGTTATGGTTGTTTGGTTGGCAAAATAACTTATTTATTAAAGTAACTTATTTATTAAAGCCCTCGTGTAGAGTGAAGGCTTGAAGTGCTCTTGTCGTTATTTCTCAAGCCGGAAGCTTAAGGCCGTTTGCAGTGATGAAAGAATAATTTTTCTTCTTGGCCTGAATACCTTTGTAGACATCTCTTCAGATTCCTTCTTCCTGGCATCCTGTTGACATGGTTCAACTCTGTAGGTGGTCGTGGTGGACACAGCGCGTCTTTCCACGCCCTAACAGTTTTTTAAAAAGGAGCCCTGGTGTCGCAGTGGTTAAATGCCTGTACTGCAGCCATTCACTCAAAACCACAAGGTTGCGAGTTCAAGACCAGCAAAATGGCCCAAGCTTGACTCAGGCTTGCATCCTTCCGAGGTCGCTAAAATGAGTACCCAGACTGTTGGGGGCAAATTAGCTTACTTGCTAATTAGCTTACTTGCTATTCACCGCTATGATCTTTGGAATAGCGGTATATAAATAAAACAAATTATTAATTATTATTATTTTCCCACTGTTCCAGGGGTAAAGACTCTCTTAAGTCTTGAGCCCACTTAACCATTGAAAGTTTCACATACTCCTCATGCATTTCAATTTTTAAAAAGAATTTATAAAATAAGGAGATTTTTGGGAGGTTGTCAACAAAAATAATTTTATCAATCTCTTGAACCTCAAGATCAATGCCTATTAATTTATTGTCATAGGTATGCCTTTCTTTAATCTGTCGATATAAAAACCAATTCTGGGAGACTCTTTCCGCGCACATATCTTGTGATTTTAGTTTATAGCTGTTAGTAACAGAGTCAATGGGACTGTAGAATCAAAACAACATGAATCAAAACAACATGAATAAAAATAAATTTTTAAGTTTGGTAAACCCAGGCCGCCCCTTTTTACATCATCTTGCATATTCTTTAGCCTCATTCTGGGTTTTTTGCCATTCCAAATAAATTTACGAAAGTCTCTATCCTACTGCCCGAATGGTTTTTCATTTACAATAATCGGAATGGTCTGGAACAAAAAAATAATTTTGGGCAAAACATTCATCTTTATATTGGCTATTTTGCCAAGCCAAGATAATCCTATTTTTTTTTCCATCGAACTATATCATTTTTTATATTCTGCCAAACTTTCACATAGGGACTCAGGCAATTTCGGTGCTGGTGTCCATTCTACTGGTTCTTTTTAGTCTGGCTTCTCCCTGGTTAGTGTGACTGCACCATGGTTTTCAGCAGCTTTAGGGGCATGCGTCAAATAAACACCACACCCCCAAAGTAGCTAGAAACTGCTTTATTTGGCCTGTGTGTTTCAGGCCTTACCCTTTTTATACAAAGGAACAATAATACTGGATTCCTTCCCAGTAGAGATAATTTCTGTCTAACTGAGAAAACAACTGGTCCAGGATAGGGACCCAACAGGAATTAAATTTAAATATTTCAAGGGGAAGCATGTCTTCCCCTGGAACTTTGCCTGTTGTCCAAATTTAAAAGAACATTAAAGACCAGTCTCTTCTGGCAGGCTGATTGATTCTTAAATTGTGAATTCTAAAGTATGAATTTTAAATGTGGATTGTTTTAATATGTGTACATCATGTTTGTCCTTTTATATTGATGTGTGTTTTAACTGATGCATTTTAACTGATGTTCATAGAATCATAGAGTTGGAAGAGACCACAAGGGCCAACCAGTTCAACCTCCTGCTATGCAGGAATACACAATCAAAGCACCTCCAACAGATGGCCATCCAGCCTCTGTTTAAAGAACTCCAAAGAAGAAGATTCCACCACACTCCAAGGGAGAGTGCTCCACTGTCAAACAGCTCTTACTCTCAAGAAATTCTTTTTAATGTTGAGGTAGAATCTCTTTTCCTATAGCTTGCATCCATTGCTCTGGGTCCTGTTCTCTGGAACAGCAGAAAACAAGCTTGCTCTATCCTCAACATGACATCCCTTCAAATATTTAAACAAGGCTATCATATCACCTCTTAGCCTTCTCTTCTCCAGGCTAAACACAGCCAGCTCCCTAAGTCACTCTTCATAGGGCATGGTTTCCAGATTTTTTTCACCATTTTGATTGCCTTCCTCTAGACACTATCCACCTTGTCAACATCCTTTTTTAACTGCAGTGCCCAGAATTGGACACAGTATTCCAGGTGAGGCCTGATCAAACCAGAATAGAGTGATCTAGACACTATACTTTTATTGATGCAGCCTAGAATTGCATTGACCTTTTTAGCTGCTGCATCACACTGTCGACTCATGTTTAACTTGTCTACCAAGACTTCTAGATCCCTTTCACGTGTATGCTAATAAAAGATAGTTAAAGATTTCCCATACCTTGGATCATATATTGATAAGAATGGAGAGTACAGTCAAGATATAAGTAGAAGACTAGGAATAGGAAGGGCAGTGATAAAAAATGTAGCCAAGATCCTAAAGAGTAAAGATATACAACTGAGCACTAAAGTTAGAATCATCCAATCTCTCACCATGCAAAGGTGAGAGAGCTGAACAGAGAAGAATACAGATAAAAAGATCAACTCATTTGTGGTGTGGTGCTGGAGAAGAGTGCTGAGAGTATCACGGACAGCCCAAAGACAAACAAATGGGTCCTTGAGCAGGTCAACCCTGACCACTCCCTGAAAACCAAGATGATTAAATTAAATATTTTGTACTTTGGCCACATCATAAGC